>NC_134876.1:86823731-86856231 GCF_041734735.1 Babylonia areolata
GTGTGTGTGTGTGTGTGTGTGTGTGTGTGTGTGTGTGTGCGTGTGTGTGTGTGGATGATTGTATTTTCTGAATATGAAGTTGAAGATTCCAACCCATTAGAATCCCCATTTGCTAGGGGCTTCTATACCTGTGCTCTGAGATTGTTAATGGAAAGTGGTACTTGTCTTGGCCACTGAGAAGAATGATCTGATAGGCGATCTTTCATGACCGTAATTATTTTGTGGTTTGGTCGTAACGAGGTTACCGTTGTGTAAATGCATCCGAAATTTCTAGTTTTCTTCTTTTTTTGTGTGGGATGTGGGGTGGGGCGAGTGGAAGGTCGGTTTGGCGTCCAATGGGGAAGTCCTGGCTGTCTGAAGGGGGTGAAGTCCTGGCTGTCTGAAGGGGTGAAATCCTGGCTGTACTTCTGGCGTTCCAAGGGGCAAGATCTGACTGTCTGAAGGGGGTGAAGTCCTGGCTGTCTGAAGGGGTGAAATCCTGGCTGTACTTCTGGCGTTCCAAGGGGCAAGATCTGACTGTCTGAAGGGGGTGAAGTCCTGGCTGTCTGAAGGGGTGAAATCCTGGCTGTACTTCTGGCGTTCCAAGGGCAAGATCTGACTGTCTGAAGGGGGTGAAGTCCTGGCTGTCTGAAGTCCTGGCTGTCTGAAGGGGGTGAAGTCCTGGCTGTCTGAAGGGGTAATACCTGGCTGTCGTTTAGATGTTCCAATGGGGAAGTCGGGGGTGAAATCCTGCCTGTTCTTCTGATGTTCCATGGGAGCATCATTGCTGGCTGAAAGGGGTGAAGTCCTGGCTGTTCTACTGACGTTCCGATGGGGAAGTCCTGGCTATCTGAAGGGGGTGAAGTCCTGGCTGATCTTCTGGTGTTCCATGGGGGCATAATTGCTGGCTGAAAGGGGTGAAGTCCTAGCTGATCTTTGGGCGTTCCAATGGGAAGTCCTGGCTGTCTGAAGGGGGTGAAGTCCTGGCTGTTCTTCTGGCGTCATGAGGGGGCTCATGTGAAAGCTCTGCCATGGCTTTATCTCCACAAAGACCGCCAATTTCCCGCCTGCTGAAAATAAATCGAAGCCAGTTCCACCCATGATCCTGCACAAAGAGGACAATTCAGTTTGTATGCCAGCTACAAGACCTGAAAGAAACATGAGAATGGGAGAAAAACCCTGAAAACCTCAAATATCTCTTCAGCACAATCATTTTACGCACTCTAGGAAGACATTGTTGGGAATGGCCATAGGGCAGAACTGATGCAGAAGTGAAGCAAGTCATAGAAGAAAACAGTTAAGAAGAGGACATAATTATACACATGCGGCTCAGTCACCAAAAACCAATCCGGGTGGGGATTCACTGCAAACAAAACAGAAAAAAAAAAACAATTAGGAAAGAGAATGTCGCGTACGAAGTCACAACCTTCAGCCTGGAAATGGAAGTTGAAGCTGTGTCACAAACTCTCCAGTGGCTGCCATCTGTTCATACACCTGGAAATTAATTTGCCATGATTCTGACTGACTCAACGAGTCTCTGCAAAATGTTGAAATTAGAATGGGGAGCCCAGAATGGCAAGAGGCACTGCGCAACTTTCAGTATTAACTCTCTCCATACGAACGGCGAAAGAGACGACGTTAACAGCGTTTCACGCCAATTACCATCATCAAAATATTGCAAGCGGAAGGCTCTTATACTGTAGAGGTGAATGTTGACAAAGAATACCACAATTCTGACGACGGAAGCTAAAGGTTGGGTCATTATGACACCCACTGGACATCTGAAGGGTCTGTGTAGAGGAGAAGAGAGGGCTGGCCGTATTGAGTGAGTTAAAAGGGTACATGGTTATACTGCGCCGAGCATGCAGGTGTTAAGGGAAAATGAGCGAGCTGAAAGGCTTGCTGGTAGCGCGGCAACAACAACGAACAGTTCACATGAAGAAAAATCTGAAATTCTAAGAAAAGTAAATGAGCACCTCAAAAACCAGTAACAAGGCCATCACACCATTGATTGCCTCACAGAAAGAAAGAAAGAGAGGGAGCGGCCGTAAGTGTAGCATGAAAGGCAGAGCGCAATCCTTTGCAAACCAAACTAATATTGGCATAAGTTCCAAACCAACATTGTGCAAATTTCTTCAAAACGGAACAGTCTCGCTGGGCTGTCTCAATACAGTAGACTGAACAACACGCTGGACACCACGTTCCTGGCATCATAAATCTTTTCCCATCCCTCCTGCGGTATAGCGGTGTGTGTGTGTGTGTGTGTGTGTGTGTGTGTGTGTGTGTGTGTGTGTGTGTGTGTGTGCGTGCGTGCGTGCGCGTGCGTGTGTGTGTGTGTGTGTGTGTGTGTGTGTGTGTGTGTGTGTGTGTGTGTGTGTGTGTGTGTGTGTGTGTGTTTCTTTATTATCGATCTATTTATTCATTTATTTATATTTTCATTATTGTTATTCATATTATCACCCACTTCATTATTTTTCCTACATTTTATTCTATTTTATTTCTTGATCTATTTGTTTTATTTATTTCATTTTCTATTTCTGTTCCCATTTGTATTTTTTATTTATCTATTCATTTATTTCATTAGTTATCCGTTTATTTGTTTACTTTATGTATCTTATTTCACTTCCTATTTTTTCTCCACTCAAGGCCTGACTAAGCGCATTACCTTACGAAGCTGGTCAGACATCTGCTTGGGAGATGTGTTGTAGCGAATATGGATTTTTCCCAACGCATTGACGCCTCCTTGAGTAAACTGTACTAAACTGAACTAAGCAGTTGGCATTCTCTCTCTCTCTCTCTCTACCATCACACGCTCTTCTCTGTGATATAATTCCCACCCACTGGGAAACAGTTGATGAAGGCGCTAGGCGAACGCTTCACTGGTAGGGTGTATTCCAGTTCAGTTCAGTTCAGTTACTTAATGAGGCGTGACTGCCTTGGGTTTATTGCAGAGAACCAGAACGGTAGTCGTACTGGCCAAGTTGGAGACACGGAAGGAAGGAGGGAAGGAAGGAAGGAAGGAAGGGAGGAAGGAAAGAAGGAAGGAAAGAAGGATACCCATATTAAAAGAATGTGCTACAGAGGTCTTGGCACAATGAAGATTGAAAATAGGCCGATGGTGGGGGGAGGCGCGTGGGAAAATGGCGCGCGCATTCGAGCTACGTCAGTTAGTCGATGAATGAGAGAGACTTCAGAATCGGTAAAGCATGAATAAGTAAATGTAAGGGTGGGTGGGTGGGGGGTGGGGGTGGAAAGAAAACTGCTGTCTGGCATGGGGAAGAGGAGTAAAAAAGTGGGGAAGGGGGCTGGGTTTTTTTAAAAAATTTTTTTTGGGGGGAGGCGTTTGTTTTCTTGTGTAATTAACAACCAATACATCAGCTTTGACTGTTTTCATTCATAGATTTCACCATGCTTGAGCGCTTTTGTACGGAACTCACGAAGAGACTAACGAGGCGTCGAAACGCCATTTTACGATCCCACACCCCGCCATAGACCCCCCCCCCCCCCCGCCCACACACACACACACACACACCAGTCTCTCACTAACCTTTTAACAACGACGAAAGAAGTTTAGCTGCGATTAATTTTCAGTGTCGTGATAAACACACGCACTACAAAAGTGTTAATTAAAAGGGGGGTGGCGGTTTATGCACCCTACAAACAATCCACACCAGTCAAGTGTGTCAACAGTTTGACAGAAACGGATAGTACGTGCAGGCCCGTGGCTAAGGGTGACCTGCACCTTGTTGGTTCCCACAGACCGTCATAGTTTCTGCAAACACCAGATCACCGGGCAAGATACTCCACGAAGCGCTCATGCGTGGGCCGGGTGGTTCTGCAGGTGCTGCCAGGCAGTTGATGGCGGGCTATGGGAAAAACTGGAAACTCCATTCACTGTCAGTTAAAAGAAGTTTGAAATGGTTCCTCTCTCTCTGTCTCTCTCTGTCTCCCTCTCTGTCTTTGTCTCTCTCTCTCTCTCTTTAAACATGAAAGTGACTACTACTACTTCTCTTTGTGCGCATTTCTCTTGTTCTGTTTCATCATTGTGATGAATCGGAGGCGTTCACAAGAAATGGAGAACTGTGATTTTCTTTCAAATACGAAGAAGGCAGCAAGGGGGTGGGGGGATGGGAAGGAGCTTTGGAAAGAAAAAAAATCGGTGGGAAAAGTGCGTTGAATCAACACTTTTTAAAACAAATCTAATCCCTGCGTCTTCAAGCTTGAGTGCACGCGTGCATGTTGCACGTCTGTTTGTGCACGTGCGTGTATGGGTGTGCGCGTGTGTGGTCGTAATCTATCCACGTAATCCATATCAGCGTGTGGAGGGTTTTGGAAACGTGAACGGATTTAACATAACCAAATCCCGAAAACTGAAAGCGGGTGCTTCAATGACGGGGTACAAAAACAAACGAAACCAAAACAAAGCACATAGACACAGACACAGACACACACACACACACACAGAGTCATACAGACACACACACAGACACACATACACAGACACACACACACACAGACACATACAGACACACACACAGACACACATACACAGACACACACACACACACACACACACAGACACACACAGACACACACACACACACACACACACACACACACACACAAATACCGGCCATTCACGTACATCACCACCCAATCATGCAAACAAGGGAAATAGAGAGTTGAAGTTTACGAAGCCTACCAGTAAACATGTTGATAATTAGGTATTCAAGCTATTGTTTTTTGTTTTTTTTATAAAATAAAAGAAAATTGAATTCACTCTTGTTGTGACATACTAGTCCCCATCAACCCATCAGTTTGGCAACATCACGTTGCGGTGTCGCTGAGTGGCACTGTTGCCTCTTGGAGTGATGGCCTAGAGGTAACGCGTCCGCTTAGGAAGCGAGAGAATCTGAGCGCGCTGGTTCGAATCACGGTTCAGCCGCCGATATTTTCTCCCCCTCCCCTAGACCTTGAGTGGTGGTCTGGACGCTAGTCATTCGGATGAGACGATAAACCGAGGTCCCGTGTGCAGCATGCACTTAGCGCACGTAAAAGAACCCACGGCAACAAAAGGGTTGTTCCTGGCAAAATTCTGCAGAAAAAAATCCACATCGACAAATAAAACTGCATGCAGGAAAAAATACAAAAAAAATGGGTGGCGCTGTAGTGTAGCGACGCGCTCTCCCTGGGGAGAGCAGCCCGAATTTCACACAGAGAAATCTGTTGTGATAAAAAGAAATACAAATACAAATACAAATACAAATTATTTCCCTATTCCGAAGTGGGGAAAACCCCCACACAAAACAAAAAGAAAAAAACAAACAAACAAAGAAAAAAAACCCCAACAAAACCACCTCACGATATCTCTGTCTCTATCTATCTTTGTATGTCCATTATGTGTTGTTATTTCTGCTCTTTCTTTAATAGTTATCGGAAATGGAAATATGACACTTTTCGTCGTTCTGCACAGAGGTATGCAGGCTAAGTCGACTGAAGCGAATGCATGTTTCAAAGCCACAAATAGGTAGTGAGGTAACCACGCACACACAAATATGTGCTTCAATACACAAAGATACAGGGAATTAGGAAACCACACACACAAGCACATTATTTAAGCCGACGCGCGAGAGCACGCAAAATCACACATTTCGTGTACATGTTCTCTCTCTCTCTCTCTCTCTCTCTCTCTCTCTGTGTGTGTGTGTGTGTGTGTGTGTGTGTGTGTAAAATACGTTACAGTAATAAGTAATAAATGGTACAGAACAAGACTGTCTCGATTCAGACTTCTAACAAAAAAATGGTTCTCTGTTGACACGTCCGCACGGTCCCCTTGTCCTATGTGTGGTGCTTCAGTTGAAGATGAAATTCATTTCCTAAAATTTGTGTGTAAGTATTATGAAGAAATTCGAAAGAAATGCTGAATTTTCAACGGCGAAAACTTGAAGAACATAAACCTAACCAGTATGCTTTTGACAGATGATGAAGTAAGAATAAGATCACTTGCGAAATTTATCGCTCTAGCTTGGGATTATTGGAAAAAGAAATCATCTTCGGAAGCCTTATCGTTATTGAAAAAACACAGTTACCCTGATGCCAGTTCCACAGTTTATAATTATGAATGACTTTGTAGAAAGTTGGATGGTCGACCTTTTTTACTTTCCTTTCTAATCTTTGCATATATTCTATTTTATGATTCTGTTGTTGTTGTTTTTGGTCGTTGATTTTCTTTTTACTCTTAGCAATGTGTCAATTTCTCCGTAAACCACCGTTAATCTTTTGTTCATACATTGTCCCCCTTGCCAAATGATAGTATTGTCAATGGCAATAAACAATGTCCGTGTCCGTGTCTCTCTCTCTCTGTCTCTCTCTCTGTGTCCCTCTCTCTGTGTCCCTCTCTCTGTGTCCCTCTCTCTGTGTCCCTCTCTCTGTGTCCCTGTGTCTCTCTCTCTGTGTCCCTCTCTCTGTGTCCCTCTCTCTGTGTCCCTCTCTCTCTGTCTCTCTCTCTGTGTCCCTCTCTCTCTGTCTCTCTCTCTCTGTCTCTCTCCCTCTGTCCCTCTGTGTGTGTGTGTCTCTCTCTCTGTCCCTCTCTCTGTGTCTCTCTCTGTGTCCCTCTCTCTGTGTCTCTATGTCTTTGTCTCTCTCTCTCTCTCTCTCTCTCTGTGTGTCCCTCTCTCTGTGTGTCCCTCTCTCTGTGTGTCTGTCCCTCTCTCTCTGTCCCTGTGTGTGTGTATCTCTCTCTCTGTGTCCCTCTCTCTGTGTCCCTCTCTCTGTGTCTCTATGTCTTTGTCTATTTCTCTCTCTCTCTCTCTCTGCCTTGTATCTATTTCTCTCTCTCTCACCTCCTCTCCATCTCTTTTTTTCATTCTTTCTCTTATTCTCTCTCTCCCTCCCTCGGTTTCTCTCCTCTCTCTCTCTCTCTATTCTCTCATCTCCTTGTTTTTCTCCTCTACCTGCCTCTCTCCACCCCCCCCCCCCCCCCCCCCCCCCCCCCCCAACCATCTTCTCTCTCCCTCTCTCCTCACTCTTTAACTCCACTCCCACCCTCCACACACACAACAACAACCACCCCCCCCAACAGGTATAATATACTCACTCCCCATCTCCCTCCAGTACTCTCCCGGACCCACCCACCCACTCCTCCCTCCTCCCAACACCCCACACTTCCCCACCTCCACTCGTACCCTCGTCTTCCGTACCCACAACCCAACCCGACCCAACCCAACCCGACCCACCACCATAATCTCTCGACTTTGGCTCCTCGGGAGGTGTGGCCAACTAACAGTTCACCTCACAATACCCCCCCGTTCCCTACCTCCCCAAACATCCTACTCCTCCCAACCCCAGCCATCAACGGCGTCACAGGTAAGCGCCGCCAGGTAAACAGTCTATCGATCGTGTCTCACGTGACGCGTAGCAAGGGTGAAACGAACATGTATGCAGGACCTGTTTCGGAGTGGGCGGGGCTTCGAGGGTGATGCTTGTGTCGTGTGACTCAACGGAGCTCGGGCAAGCCCCCCCCGCCCCCCGAGCGTAGATGTCGTCGTCGCCGTCGACGCCGTCGTTGACATCGTGAGGTTAGCTGTCCCCTATATTATTATTGATTCCAGGCCTGCTTGTGTCGCGCGGGGGGGTAGGTCTGGCACCGGTGTAGCTGGATTTGAATACCCCCCCCCCCCACACACACACACACACACCCCACCCTCAAACACGCACGTATACATATACTGTCTCCCTCTCTTTTTCAGTCTACTATCATCATCTTAGATGGACAGACTATGCATAAATGAACGATCCCTCTTTCATTTTTTAATAAACATGTGTGAGTTCAGAATATTGTTTTACTACTGGTTTTCTTGTTTGTTTAACTAAGATTTTGAAATTTTCTTACATCTTGTGCTTTTTTTCAATCATAAGCATGGGTGTTAAAAACAACAACAACAAAATACCCCCCAAAAAAACAACAAACAGTATTTAGAAGGATCAACTCGACAGAGAAAACACGATAAAATATGAGGGCGAAATATACTAAATTCTCTATTAATGGTTATTAAAAAAAAAAAAAAACCACAAAGAAATAAAACCCGAAACACCGAGGATCAGTGCCCTTATTAAATATTCCAGACAATGACTTCTCAACAGACGAACATTATAGCTCTAGCCAATAGACTGTGCTGGGTGCCAAGTCTGAAAACAGTACGCAGAGGAAATTTCCTTCTATATTTCCTACCACGCCATTAAAACTAGTCTGTTTGCAAGACTGTGATCAAAGAATCTATATGAGCCGCAAGAAATACCCACCAAAGCAAAATTTTAAAAAAAAAGGAGAGAGGGAGGATATACATCAAAAGACTCCCCCGCCCCCCCCCCCCCCCCCCCCCGAACTGTGCTTTGCTTGTCACATATACTTATGTATCGGACAGTTATTGTATGTTATTGTGGAGTGATGGCCTAGAGGTAACGCGCCCGCCTTGGAAGCGAGAGAATCTGAGTGCGCTGGTTCGAATCACGGTTCAGCCGCCGATATTTTCTCCCCTTCCACTAGACCTTGAGTGGTGGTCTGGACGCTAGTCATTCGGATGAGACGATAAACCGAGGTCCCGTGTGCAGCATGCATTTAGCGCACGTAAAAGAACCCACGGCAACAAAAGGGTTGTTCCTGGCAAAATTATGTAGAAAAATCCACTTCGATAGGAAAAACAAATAAAACTACACGCAGGAAAAAAATGGGTGGCGCTGTAGTGTAGCGACGCGCTCTCCCTGGGGAGAGCAGCCCGAATTTCACGCAGAGAAATCTGATGTGATAAAAAGAAATACAAATACCAAAAAAATGTCACCGTATTGTGTAAGACTGTAATGCCTTCACGCTGTTTCTACCTTGACGCATCCTCACATCAATGTAAAACATACTGCCACTCAGCTATACTAACTCTAAACATGGAAACTACTTCTGTTTCGGCAACGACCAGTCATAGACACAGACACGAAAACATTTGAAGAGATCATTTCATTTGCGAACTGTTGTGTTGCTCAACGAAAGAAAACGGGTACAGAACAGAACGTTTTACACTAATTTTTACGCTTTGAAGCGTAATCATGTTAACTGGGAAGGATACAGTGTATATGTGATACTAATTCTTGACTTGCTTCTGTGTAGTGTTTTCATGTGTGCATTAAAAAAAAAAAATGTTTATCCACCTTGCCCGCAACCCAAACCTCACTCCCCCATACCCTTCTGTACTCACCCTCTGCATATCTATAATCATCTGCCTGTCAAAGTAGAATTTTACCAACAGGAAGACGAGGTAATAGACAAGTATATCATACTTATGTGTTGTTGTTTTTCTTTTGCCATGCGCCAAGTGCGTATTGCACACTAAGTCTGTGTATCCTCTCAATAACAGAAAAAAAGCTTCAGAAATTAAATGGTTTAACAATCATCATGTAATGTTTGTCACAGAAAAAATACAAGAGATAAAATTCCCGCCCCCCTTCCCCGCAAAACCGGGGTAATAAATCCTGGGGGGGCATAACTGTGCCACAGTACACCGGGCGGAGAATTTTTTTTTTTTTTTTTTACCTGTTCAGGTAGGAGGCGGCGCCTGACGACTAATCGGTGGAAATCAATCAGCAGCACAGGTGAGGCGGGAAGCGTTTTTTAGAGCGGCGGGTACCCGCTCCTGCCTTCACTTTGGAGCTGGCTGTGCTCTGGAACGGAGGACAAGTGAACATATCGGAACAGCGTGTGGAGACTGACCGCCTCACGTGCGTTACGTTGAAGGAACTTGATGCGCACTTTGTGCTTCTTCTCCAACGTTAAACTTGATCGTGTAAATTTCAGTTTAATAAAAGATCATTGCGGACTTTCAGTATAGAAGCAACGTTTCGTGTGGAGAAACTGTGAGACGATCTGTGTGTCTCCATCCCAGAGTGTCTCTGCTGTGACCCTAACCTGACTCATGGTCATCCTCTTTCCTCCCTCGACGTCTTCGTCTGTTCCTCCCTCTGTGTTTCCGTCTGTTCCTGGAAATATGGCTGAAGAGCTTGACATGGTCAGTTGTGAAAATCCTGACACTCCATCTTCGAGCGATGCCACGTCACTGGTCATCGGTGCCAGCAGAGGGAGTGAGAATCATTGGCAGAACAGCAGGCGTGACTCATCGTCATCAGGAGAGAGTGGGGACCGATACGGAAAGGGTTGTGTCAACAGAAAGTCGGGTGACGATGATGGTGACTGTCGATTCACGGGGGACGACGACCACCACAGTCACGTGTGCAGCGCGTCCAGAAGTGGTTTTTCTGACCGTGAAAGAGAAGAACCTCATTCGCTGAAAGACTTGCGTTCTTCTCCCTTCGCCGCACTTCTGCCTTGTACTCGTGGTGATGATGACAGTGCCAGACGCGGTGCCCACACCCCTCTCAGTCATCATCATCATCGGTCACAGACGACGGACGCGGCGGCATGTCCCCGGGAACCTGGTCTCCCCATCGCCACCAGACTGGGCGCGGAGACGTCGCTGACCCCTGGCAGCCATCCGTCATCCATGGTCAGACGGTCCGCGGATGACGTCAGTCCAACCACCGCCTGCTGCTCGTGCTCTGCCGCCGCCAACCTCTGCCCTTCCGCCTTCATGTGTGCCGAGGTCTGCAACATCAGCTGCTGTCCTAGCGGTGGTGGTGGTGGTGGTGGTGGTGTGGTGGCCCTGGTTGACTCCATCCCCCGTCAGCACCCAGTGTCCCTGTCCTGCTGCTCCGTCCTCCACCCTCAACACAACCTGCTGGTGCCCAAGACCATGTCCAAGGACCGCCACTCCGCCAGACACTGCGACTGCCGCCCCTGTGTGGTCCGCCCCTCTCACAGGTACCTGCAGGGGGTGGGCACCACGGTGGAGGATCTCAAGGACGTCTTCGTCAAGCGGCGGGTGTCGGCCAACGCTCGGGAACGGCGGCGGATGCAGAGCATGAACGTGGCCTTTGACCAGCTCCGTGACGTCATCCCGTCGTTCGGCGGCAACCGCAAACTGTCCAAGTTCGAAACTCTGCAAATGGCACAGAGTTATATCGCTGCGCTGGAGGATATCCTGAGGAGGTGACTTGGTGAAGACTGACAAAGTGTTGCTTGGCTTTCTTTCCCCTTTTTTGTTTTTATTGTGTCTTTTTCATTTTACAACAAAAGAACTCTAACGAGAATTTAATGCAAAATTTATTTTTAACCCACTCAGTACGGCCAGTCCTCTTTTCTCCTCTACACAGACCCCTCGGATGTCTAGTGGGTGTCTGAATGACACAAACTTTAGCTTCCGTCGTCAGAATTGTGGTATTCTCTGTCAACATTCACCTCTTCAGTATAAGAGCCTTCCGCTTGCAATATTTTGATGATGGTAATTGGGGTGAAACGCTGTTAACGTCGTCTCTTCGCCGTTCGTATGGAGAGAGTTAACAATACGACGGACACATTTACTCATCGACAGTTCCGTCTTTTGCTCTTGCTTTCATTCAGTGTTGTTATTGGTTTTTTGTTTGCTTGTTTGTTTGGATTTTTTTTTTTTGATGAAAAATATATTGATTCATTTTCTGTCGGCTCTTGATAACTATTTTGCCGAAAGCAAACAATCAGCGTTATGGTCCTTTCCACTTAAGATGACCCCCGGCGCCCCCAAAACAAAAATCATCCTTTATGATTTTTTGTAAAACAATGCATCATATCTATTCCACTATTTCGCAGTCAAAATATGTATACATTGTTTCTGTACTTATGGTGTATCATCACTTTATGGGAACACATTTTTTGCCAGTCTTCCTCGCTCAAAATAGTTGGGTTTTCCCCATGCCCACACGTCTAGATTTCCATTCTTCTCTTTAACCCTCCCCTCCTCCTCCTCCTCTTCCACCCTTTCCCTTTTTAATCATATGATGTCTGTCTGTAACTTAACTTATATATATATATATATATATATATATATATATATATATATAAGTTATGTTATAAACAAGACTGGATGAGACAAATCGAGCATCACTCATCTTCACTCGCTCGTGCTCTGTAAGATACAGACATTTTACCTTAAATTGATGCAATTTTTACGATAAACCTGATAACCGTATCCTTGATTATGCTCTTTTCCAAAATTAACCATTGCCCACAGAGGGTCAAAAGTAAACTGAATATTGAATCTTGAGAATCTCTCGCGTGTCGAAATATTTTGTTCACGGATGGCATAGTTGTGTTACTATGCCTCTGCCAAAATTTTGTTCACAAACGTGCCTCCATTTTTTTTTTTTTTTTTTTTTTTTTTTTTGTCATCATGTTTGTGTCGTTGACAGGTCTTATGTGTGAAGGAGGGTAGGGATAGTGCGGGGATTGGATCACAGAAGAGGAAAATATTAAACATTAAAAAAAAAGAATGAATGAGAAAAGATCTTGAGCTAATATTATTTGCCAATATTGTGTATTATGTGATACAATTATTCATAAACATGCTAGTCTCTCTCTCTCTCCCCATCCCTATCTCTCTTTCTTTCTCTGGCTTTCTCTCTCTCTCGTTCTCTTCCTCTTTCTCTCAATCCCACCCTCTCTCTCTTTTAAAGTTCGTCAATAGAACTGCAGAAAAAAATAACTAATTAAAGTAAGCGAATGTCTAGCTATGTTTAAAAATGACAACGGATACATTTCTTATAAAAAGGATAAAAAAACAAAAAACAACAACCACTCTTTCGTCAAAATATTGGAAAAGAGAAACACAGTCAGTGCTTTTTTAAAAGTTTTTCTTCTTTTCTTTATTCTTTTAAGATGACATAAGTTTTTAAGATTTGTTGTTGTTGTTTGTTTTTTTTCAATCGGAAAAATTTAGCCTTTGGGGAAAGTGTGGGCCAGGTGGGCGTGGAGATGGGGGTGGGAAGGTCAAAGTGGTCAGCATACTTACCTGTGTATAGCTTGGTAACTAACTATGCTCCTGTATCCTTGTGTGCAGTGTTGTGCATATGTGTATATAAGTGTAGATGCATGCGAGCGTGGCCCAAGTGTATGTGCGTGTGTGCATGTGCGTGCGTGCGCGCGCGCGCGCGCGTGTGTGTGTGTGTGTGTGTGTGTTGTGCTGGGTTCATGAGAAGTTTTCATTGTCGAATAATTTCCTTCCTCTCTTTGCGCATCCCCATATCACCTTTGCGTTTTTAAGTGCATTACATCTCTGTGCGTGCTCATACACGCAGTGGCATACTTACATACCTGTAAGATGAGGAAACGGTTGAAACCTACAATCCACTTCCTTGTTCTGTCCGTCACAGTTCCTCACTCGCATCCTTTTAACCAATGTAAAAACATTGCTTTTCAACATTCTCAACAAAATCAAAGGCATACATTTCGCCTTCTGTTGATCCAAATTTCTTCCATGCGTGTTTACATTTTCGTGCGTGTGTGTGGAAGTATATATATATATATATGTGTGTGTGTGTGTGTGTGTGTGTGTGTGTGTGTGTGTGTGTGTGTGTGTGTGTTCGCGCGCGCGTATGCGTATGCTTGTCTGTATGTCTCGTGTGCTGTGTGTCTGTGACTGATGTGTTATTGAAAAGCGCTTTGTGAGGTTTGAAAGCGATGTAAATGAAATATAATATGACGATGATGATGATGATTGTCAATGAATGGATGGATTACTTTGATGATGACGAGCGACTGATACCTATTACATGGGTTGTGAATGACATGTACTGAAACGATTAGTCCCTGTGTGCCCCGAACTGTCAAAACAAAACGAATAAATGAGATCTGCTCCGTAGTTATTGCGTTTGATTTTTGTTTGTTTGCATCAAATAATGATTCGTGCCTGAAGTCTCTGTCTGTCTGTTCTCTTTTGTTTTTGTTCCCTCTGTGTGTGTGTGTGTGTGTGTGTGTGTGTGTGTGTGTGTGTGTGTGAAGTGGTCTCGTAACTTCTGCGCCTCAATTCATGCATTTTGTTGCTGCTTCAACATCAAAGTTCCGTCCTACACGGAATTTCACTCACCCAAACTCGTCGTCCAAGCATCAGCGCGCACACACACACACACACACACACACACACACACACACACACATCTCTCTCTCTCTCTCCACACACACACACACACACACACACACACACACACACATCTCTCTCTCTCTCTCTCTCCACACACACACACACACACACACACACACACACAGTAAAACAAATACACCTGCAGACAGAAAAGAAAGACTACGGCGACGCGCTTCCCCGGGAAGTGCAACCCAAATTTCACACAGAGAAATCTGTTGCGATAAAAAATAAAATGAAATAAAACAAAACAAAATGCAAACAATGCAAACATAACTAACCCCTTTTCCTGAGAAGCAGGGGTTGTGGTGGAATGCTCTTATAGTGACGGTTGCTCTCATTGAGAAACACGTGACTAAAATCCGGTAACTCACACATGTAGCATATATTATAGGAGGTTGGGGGTGGGCATGAGGAGGCTGGCTCAGCTCCATCTAACACAATACTAGCACCACGAGAACGACATCACGTTGAGACGAGTATGGAGAATATCAATGTCCATGATGGGTGTCTGCGTGATTCGAACTAACAACATTAAAACTGGACTGCGATCTGGACATTCTGCTGA
This sequence comes from Babylonia areolata, assembly GCF_041734735.1. Lineage (NCBI taxonomy): Eukaryota > Metazoa > Mollusca > Gastropoda > Neogastropoda > Buccinidae > Babylonia > Babylonia areolata. The sequence continues at coordinate 86,838,327 of NC_134876.1, forward strand.
CAAAGCGAAGCAGGCATCCAGTTCACTTAGCTTAGCTAGTCAGTTAGTTAGTTAGTTAGTTAGTTAGCTATACTCGGACTTCACGTTGACACCCACATTTGGTGATATGACCAACGGGGATAAGCCATCCCAGCAAAGAGGAGGGAGGAAGGGGGGGGGAGAGGACTAATATATAACCCTACACCGACACCACCACTAAAACACGTTTAGAATGTTAGAATGATGGACAGCAAAAAAAAAAAAAAAAAAAAAAGCAAGCCAACTGTTATGCTGAGTGGCTGTGTTTCGGACTAACATTTTGACTAATTCGGGGTTCCGTAAAGCTAATGCATCCAGAGAGAGAGAGAGAGAGAGAGAGAAAGAGAGAGAGAGAATGAGATCGTGTCTACCTCGCCTCTTTTAGACATTGTACACGAAACTACCCTGTATGTGATTTTATATGTTGCATGACCTTGACAATGTTTGAGCATGACAATGGTAAGAAGACAGCTTAGAGGGGGAAGAGAGAGAGAGAGAGAGAGAGAGAGAGAGAGAGAGAGAGAGAGAGAGAGAGAGAGAGAGAGAAGGCAGAATAAAGAGATGAGAGAAGAAAAAAAAAAGAAAGAAAGAGAAAGAAAAGACAACAGAAAGGAGAAAAATGATGATGGAAGCAACAAAAAGAAAGAAAAAAAAAGAAAGAAAAAAAGAGAGAGAACAAAAACAAAAAAAAACAAAAAAAAGTGGGAAAGAACCTTCCAAGGATGCTGAGACTATCCTGCTCATTTGCAGAAATTTTACGCATCCACTGATTTCTCTATAAAAAAATAAAAATAAAAAAATAAAAATTGGCACTCATGTGAGTGAGCCACACAGGCACACTAACACTCCAGGACTCGAGTAGAGTAAAAAACAAAACACAAGCAAGAAAGGCAAGGCCTTCAAGACTCACTTGTGATAAATTAAGTCCCCTAGCATTAAATTACAGAGTAATTTCCCTTTTTTTACTATCTGCACCAAAACGTTTGCAAGATAAATAAAAATTCCATGCTTTGCAAAAGAAGTTCCTGTTTGAACAAAAAATGATAATAATGACTCCTCTTGTTGTTGTGTCAGAATAAGAGGTCAAAGTGCCAAGTTTAGAGAATACAAAAAATATAAATATAACAGTAAATGCAGTTTGCATATAATTAGGCTTCTTTTTTTATTTTTTTGTGCCCATCCCAGAGGTGCAATATTGTTTTAAACAAGATGACTGGAAAAAACTGAATTTTTCCTATTTTTATGCCAAATTTGGTGTCAACTGACAAAGTATTTGCAGAGAAAATGTCAATGTTAAAGTTTACCACGGACACACACACACACACACACACACACACACAACCGAACACCGGGTTAAAACATAGACTCACTTTGTTTACACAAGTGAGTCAAAAATGAATAAAATAAAAAAAAAAGAAAGAAAAATGTCAAGGTGTCAAGGTATTCATGCCTTGAATCTTGGTGCAGGGAGCATTGTTTTTAGTCCTGAAATCTTCCGAGTCCTTCCAAGCTTGACCCATTCTATTTTTGTTGTTGTTGTTGCTGTTGTGTTTTTGTTTTTTTTTGTTGTTTTTTATCACAACAGATTTCTCTGTGTGAAATTCAGGCTGCTCTCCCCAGGGAGAGCGCGTCGCTATACTACAGCGCCACCCTTTTTGACTCACTTGTGAAAACAAAGTGGGTTTATGTTTTAACCCGGTGTTCGGTTGTATGTGTGTGTGTGTGTGTGTGTGTGTGTGTGTGTCCGTGGTAAACTTTAACATTGATATTTTCTCTGCAAATACTGTCAGTTGACACCAAATTAGGCATAAAGATAGGAAAAATTCAGTTCTTTCCAGTCATCTTGTTTAAAACAATATTGCACCTCTGGGATGGGCACAAAAAAGTAAGAAAGAAGCCAAATTATATGCAAACTGCATTTACTGCTATATCTATTTTTTTATTCTCTAAACTTGGCACTTTGATCTGATATTCTGATACAACAACAAGAGCAGTCATTATTATCATTTTTTGTTCAAACAGGAACTTCTTTTGCTAAGCATGGAAGTTTTATTTATTTTGCAAACGTTTTGGTGCAGATAGTAAAAAAGGGAAATTACTCTGTAATTAATGCTAGGGGACTTAATTTGCTTTAAACTGATCTTTCTCATCTTAAACATCGCATTTTGAAATTATACTCAATACATAAAAAGCTTGTGTGTTTTACTCTCAGTGTACAGGGCTTTCACTATGTTCATTCACCCAAGTGGTCTTTTTCGGAAAATACTAAAATCAATATGACAAGTGGACTTTATAGATCTGCTGGCTGAGCCCTGAAGGTCATGGGCAAAAATCAATTGCGTACACATATTTATACACATTCAAAGCGCGAACGACGCCATTTTGTTTCAAGTTGTTGACCTGCCCGTTCAATCCTATATTCAATGGACAATAATGGATAACATGTGATGGAAAGTTGGACTGAGAAGGAGACCGTTAAATATTTATTCATAGAAAGATTTGTGAATGCCTCATCACTTACTAGATTATGCCCCAAACTGCCATAAAAATATCCACAGAATCAGTCGGAATTCACAGTTAAAAATTGTAAACCATGCGAGTTAATGCCTTTGAATTGATGAAACGAAAAAAAATTCCAGTCTTGATTTTTCTCAAAATGAAGTCCTTTTCACTTCTTACGACGTTTAGAAGTACTTGTACTTGGCTCTACATGTTATCAGTTTAACAAAATACTAATTTTTCATATCATCTTTAAAACTATAAAACTAGAATGAACATAAATGAGAAATTGAATCGACCGTGTCGCACTACATTCCCGGCGGGTGTCACTAAACTTGTACATCTATCTAGAGCTAGAGAAAACGGCTAAATGTTGCAGTGTGATTGCTGTGATAGCCACGTCTCCTTTACCGCGGACTTAAAAAGAATTTTTTATTGCCCTTAAAGATTTTTTGAATGCCCAAGATACACCAGAATAATATGATTTAAACAGCGTTCTCACTGCCAATACCGCAATTGATTTATCGCTCTTTAAAAAAATATGTTCAAATATTAAATTTTAGAAAGTCAGTTAAGGATACACGGTAGTGCAATGGTTAAGACAGTTTCTTCTCAACCGAACTCGCAGGGTTCGAATCTGGTTAGGACTTCTTTTTTTTTTTTTTTTTTTTTTTAACCTGAAGCTTTATAATAACCAATACAGAACACATTTTAACGATTAGATTTTTTTTAAGTATATCGCAAGTGAGTCTTGAAGGCCTTGCCTCTCTTGTTTTAAATTTTTTTTTCCTGCGTGCATTTTCCCAATCGAAGTGGATTTTTTTTTTACAGAATTTTGCCAGCAACAACCCTTTTGTTGCCGTGGGTTCTTTTATGGGACCTCGGTTTATCGTCTCATCTGAATGACTAGCGTCCAGGCCACCACTCAAGGTCAAGTGGAGGGGGAGAAAATATCGGCGGCTGAGCCGTGATTCGAACCAGCGCGCTCAGATTCTGTCGCTTTCAAGGCGGACGCGTTACCTCTAGGCCATCACTCCATGTGATTTTGTTACATGATTATGACCAGTGACTTGTTTATACTCGGCGTGGAAAACCCGTGGACACAGAAATGAAGCCAGCTGTCTGCCACGCATAGGGCGTCATCTGTCTGAACTGAAAGTGATTTTGTGATGGGAACTGACAAAGTGGTTGGCAGTCACAACAAGTCTCGCTGCATGGTTTCGCAGTTGTTGTGGTAAACCCTGTGAAGTGGGAGCGAAACATTACCGTTTTCTTTTATCCTCACTGCATGTAGTCGCTCTTCCCCCAACTGTCTTTGACCCTCAAACAATGTCATGCTGATTGGTGGAGCGTGCCATTTGACGCGCCTTGCACGCGCTCTGCGTGTTTCTGATTGGATGGGGGTCCATTCAAACACGTGCATGTTGCGCAAGATTTTTTTTCTTTTTTTTTTTAACTAGGAGAACAAAAATGACATGGGCGGGTTTGTTCAACAAAGACAAACAATATTGACCACCGTTGAACCGTGACTGATATGATCAAATTATATTCACCCAGGTATTTTTCCTCCCCGTGTTTTTGGCATGCGACACCGGAATTGCCGCATGCACGTGCAGTCTTGAAAACATGTAAAAGAGTTGCGTTACGTGCAGCACTTGAATAATTACGACAGACAATTTAAATTACTCCTTCTTTTATTGCTAAATTCAGAAGGAAAAAAAAACAACAACAAAAACAAAGAGAAAGATATTTGTATGTTTCTGTTATCTTTTCTATCTTATTCGGCGAAACGTCTGTTCAGAAATATGTTGGACTTGCATTTCGGATTTTTTTTTCTGTGTCCATACTGCTCGTGTAGACCATCGCTGATTTTATCTGACATCTTAATTTTTTAAATTGTTTTTGAACATTTTGTCGTATCAGACGATCTTGCAACGTACGACATATGTGGCGGTCAGAGCATTTCATCAGATATTTTATATACGTTCTCTCGCTCACACACACACACACACACACACACACATGTTCACTAGATAGGCTGTCTTTAAACATACACACACACAAATAAAAAAAACCCCAGAACAAATAGATAAATAGATAGATGAATAAATTGATAAATACATAAATAAATAAACAAATTAATGATTAAATAACTATAACATACACAATGTTTTCTTTCAAAATATGATAAAGACATGTGGGCGCACACATTCGTACACGCACACGCTCGCAAGCACTGGCGCGCGCCCGTGCACATAAACTCTCTCTCTGTCTCTATGTCTCTCTCTGTGTCTCTGTCTCTCTCTAGGATACATATATATATCCGAGGCAGCAAATATACGTAAAACGTCTACTATTGGTCCAAATACTCATTAATCAATTAAAAACTTGTATGGGTTCTATGAAGGAAAAAAAAGGCATAGACAAAAAGGAAGGGTTACAGGTGGATGGTCAATTTCGACAATGTTTTTTAATGTGTTCGTATTGATATGACGTGCTTCGCTGTTACAGGATTGAATAATTATATGTTTTATATGTACTTTGTTATGTGTTCGTATTGATATGATGTGTGTCGATGTTACATGCTTAAATAATTACCATACGGATTATATGTACTTTGTTTCCTGTGTACTGTTCAAACCTTGGAGATGAACAACTGGGTGGGGGATGGGGGTGGGGGTAGGGGGGGGGAGGAACAGTACCCGCCTGCCACATGGACTTTTTAAGCAAAAGTAATGACAAAGTACCAAAACTGCCGCTTATCCCTTAGTAGTTTAGTTTGCTTTGACTATGCTTTTCCTTTCTGTTCCATTTAATTTTCTTTTTGCACCATTTTTGTTCTGATTTGTACCTACTATGTCACTAGAGCTAATGACATTAATTAACTCTCTCCATACGAACGGCGAAAGAGACGACGTTAACAGCGTTTCATCCCGATTACCATCATCAAAATATTGCAAGCGGAAGGCTCTTATACTGAAGAGGTGAATGTTGACAAAGAATACCACAATTCTGACGACGGAAGCTAAAGGTTGGGTCATTCAGACACCCACTGGACATCCGAGGGGTCTGTGTAGAGGAGAAGAGAGGACTGGTCGTACTGAGTGAGTTAAACATTTCAGTGTTCAGCGTTCAGTGTTCTGTCTATCTCTGTCTCTGTTTCTCTCTCTCTCTCTGTCCACGAAAGCTGTATCAGGTAAACAGGGTGTAAACACTGGGCATTGTGAAGGAGAACGAGCATGCAGTAAATCTTTTGACCGGGTGAGTCTTCTTTTTTTTTCTTCTCGCAGTGAGTGAGACTTTTCTCCATCAACTGAAACTTTCTGCCCTTGTCTACTAGAGGGGGCTGGGAAGGTGATGGAGGTACTGCGTAGGAAGTGGGGTGGGTGAGGGTGGTGTGTGTGTGGGGTGTGGGGTGGGGCGGCGTGTGTGTGTGTGTGGGGGGGGAGAGTAGTAGAGAAACATGGAAATGGACTCCCCTCCATCAACCACTTGTCACACTCCCCACGAACCGCCCCTCACCCTCAGCCACCCCCCCCCTTTTTTTTATTTAAATAAAATTTTTAATAACAATTTTTATTTCTTATGTTCAAAACAACTACACCTTGAAAGAAGGGCCCGTGAGGAGCTTTTGACACTTACGTCTACCCTCTCATCCACCACCCCTGCCCCTCTCTCCCCCAACTCCCCCTCCACTCCCCCCCCCACCCCCAAGTACACAACTTGCCCTTCCCCCCCTCCCCCACTTCCCTCCACCCCAACCGCCCCCCACCCCTCCCTACCGCCAATCCACTGTTCCTTCAGGACCATGAATACAAAATGAAATCACGCCGGAGACCCTCCCACAGCACCTTCACCCGTTCCCAGCACCCCCTTCACCCCCCCAACGGCCCCCTCCACCCCACCCCCTCACCCCCTCACCCCACCCTTCTTCTCCTTCCTCTCTTCCACGTCATGTTTGTTTTGGTGAAGGAGGCAGCCTGATTTCCATTTCTAAAGACTTTTTTTTTTCGCTCCCCCCCCTCCCCCTCTTTTTTTTTAATTTACCATATTTTTTTCCCCTTCTTTCTTTTTTTTTCTTTAATTTTTTTAAATGTTTTTATGCATCCTGCATTGGTTTTCGAGCTGGTGTTATCAGAACCCCTGCTTTGTCAGGGGAGGGAAACAAGTGGTGATAGAGAACCGCAGTGTTTGGCCTCAAAAGGCTTAGGGTTAACATTGTTTGTTTCTTCGTGCTTCGGGTGAGAACACAGAGTAACGGAGGAGAAGAGAGTGAGAGAGAGAGAGAGAGAGAGAGAGGGAGAGAGAGAGAGAGAGAGGAGGAGGAGGAGGAGAAGGAGGAGGAGGTTTTGAGGGGATGTGGTGGAAGGGTTAGGGTGAGGTGGTTAAAATAGGAGTCTGTGGGGGTGGGGATGTGGGGGTGGAGGAGAAGGCGGGAGGGGGGGAGGGGTTGAATCAAAACCAGTTGGTTTTGTTTTACAAATCGGTGTTAAACCTCTCTCTCTCCCTCCCCCCTTCTCCGTCTCTCCCTCTCTCTCTCTCTCTCTCTCTCTCTCTCTGTGACACTTTGTCTACCACCCTGGAACAACAGACACGCCTCACTGTGTGTGTGTGTGTGTGTGTGTGTGTGTGTGTGTGTGTGTGTGTGTGTGTGTGTGTGTGTGTGTGTGATACACATTGAGAGATAATGTGTGTGTGTTTGTGTGTGATACATATTGAGATATATGTGTGAGTGTGTGTGTGTGTGTGTGTGTGTGTGTGTGTGTGTGTGTGTGTGGGTGCGTGTGTGTGTGTGTGTGTGTGTGTGTGTGTGTGTGTGATACATATTGAGAGATAATGTGTGTGTGTGTGTGTGTGTGTGTGTGTGCGTGCGCGCGCGCGCGCGCGTGCGTTCAGCGCCCCGAGAGTGAAAGGGCGCCATACAAATGCACATCATTATTGTTATAATCATTATTAGTAGTAGTAGTAGCAGTAGTAATAGCAGTAGTAGCAGTAGTATTATTAGTATTGTTATTAGTATTTCAGTCCCAAGGTTACATGGCGACTTGCACACTTAGGAAGTCAGTATGAAAACAATACAGCAACACCACACATAGAAACAACCAAAGCAAAAAATAAACAGCAAATCAGCATCCTCTACACTGTCACTCACACTGGTGAAAACAGTTGTTTGACCTCTTCGCACCCACTTCTCATTCCTATTTCTACCCTCACCACACCTCCTTATCCTTCCACACCTCTCTCCCTCTGTGTGTCTCTCTGTCCCTGTCTCTCTGTCTGTCTCTCTCTGTCTCTGTCTCTGTCTCTCTACCTCATCAATTATTTACCTGTCGTTTTAGTTCGGTTCCAGTCTCTCCCACACGTGCACAGCACGTGGCAGCCACCATGACGCCACGCTCCAACATCGCCCTCACATGTCGGGTACCAACACCAACACCAAATCACCAAGGTTGACCACACACGTGTTGACATTGGCGCCCCTATGTCAAGTCAATCCAAGCTCGTGACTTGTATTGTGTGTGTGTGTGTGTGTGTGTGTGTGTGTGTGTATGTGTGTGTGTTTGTTCTCGGTGAAGAAGCGCAAAAGTGGAGATTAAACGCATATTGAAGATATATCTTTAACACTGGCCATAGAAGATCTCTAATGCAAATCAAAGTTCGTTTTGTTGTTGTTTTTTTTTACCTTTACCGTCCTCAGCTGTTCCCTTGTCCAAGCTTATTTATCACATGGGCTGGGTTAATTGATTAATTCAGCGATCTTAGCAGTGGTAAGTTTGCTTAGCGCTATGAATTGTACGTCATATCTCCATGAACGATTTCAGCAGTGCTATATATGCTTTGCGTGAGGATTTAGTCGTGTATGGGATTAGCGTTGGCTTTCGAGGACAATAATTCTTAACACTAAACAAAGATCGCTCATACAATGTGAAACAGACAACTTCAAGAAAAAATGGTTACCATACTTACCCTTAACTGGAAACAATATATAAAATCTGTCTAAAGGCTATTCCAGTAAAGGCTATACAGTACAAATCTCAAGGCTCCAAGAACTATGTGTAATATAATGTGCAAATTATGAATGGTCTGTTGCTCGTACATATATGATAGAAAATCATTATTCGACATGTGCAAAAATGCAGCTTGAATTAAGCAATGATGGTGAAGGAAGTATATATGTGGAAATATATACAAATAATACATTCTGAGTTGAAATGGATGTTTCTCTCTAATTGATGACTATTCACAATGATATATGAATAGTATTTTTTTCCCATCTGAATACTATGTTTGGATGTTGCAATTTGTTTTCTCTCGTGTTTCGTCCATTTTGTTCCCCTTCCCCTTCCCTTGTGTGTATTTACGTTAAATTCCCATGTGTTACCAAATTGGAAAAAAAAAGAAGTTAAAAAAAAAAATAAAAGAAAAAAAAAAGAGAAAAAAAAAGATCGGTCACACAACCCAGCTCTGGACATCATATCTTTGTGTATGTCAAACCCAGCTTGCGTGGCCAAGCCAGGACTTCCCCGCCCTGGAACGCCAGAAGAACAGTCAGAATTTCATTCCCCTTGAAATTTCGCTCCACAATAATTGACAGAAACAAAAGTGAAGGGTAGGGAGAGGGGCTCTGGAATATGGATTTGAATAAGACCGTGTCAAGCTATATGTATATATTGTAGAGATATAAGGTAGATGATCCCTCCGCCGTGGAACACTATAGACACACCTATAGACACACCGAACAGACATCCAGGATTCACCCCCTCGGGAAACGCAACCAAGATCCAAGCCATGGACAACTTAACCATGGCCATGGTTCAAGTTACCTACACAGTGGCCAGGTTGTTAACATGAGGAACTGACAACAGGTAACTTTATTCATGAATAAGCTCTCAAAGAACCGTTCTGCGACTTAATCAGTTATCATTGTTTTACGCGCGGTTTTTTTTTTTTTTTTTTTTTTTTTTTTAACCTGAACGCGTACGGAAAGGACAAGCTCTGAGAAGTGGTCGCGGGGTTGTCCTTTGATGTGTGGCCTTACAGCGAGCGACCTGCTTTAATTAAATTTGCCACAGACACTTTGATAGTGACAATAGTCGGGAGTGGTATCTGTCACGTTGAGTGAAATGGAGTCTGAAATCATCGTTGTGTGAAAAAAAAAAACTGTTAAAAAAAAAAAAAATCAACACTTCTCCCTAGGATCCTTCCCCTCCCCACCCTCTCAAACCTTCACCAGTCTATGTCTCCTCTCCCACCCTCCCTACGAGACAGACTCACCCCCCCACACCCTCCGCCACCTCTCCCCCCTGTGAGGTAAATCGTACAAGGAGACAGACAGACAGACAGGCAGCACAAGGAGGGAGGTCCGTGAAAACGGGAACGGGAACGGGAGCGATTCCAGTGTCGCTGCAGGGGGACTGTGGGTTCCGTGGGGTGTTGTTTGTCTTTGAAGCTTTAGGAGCGGACCCAAGGCCCTGTTTGCTTCCCTTTGCCTGGCTCTGCGTGCTTTGCTCGGGTTTCCGTTCTGCTCCTCGGCAGTTTTCCTTTCGGCACCCCTGACAGTGATTGCTGCCGACATTTCTTCATCAACCATTGTAGACACCGTGCTTTCATTTTTTTTGTTTTTTTGTTTTTTGTTTGTTTTGTTTTTTTCATGCACGCCCCCTGAACATCTCTCTCTCTCTTTCTCTCTTTTCTTTCACTCCCCTGTCTCTCTCTCTCTCTCTCTCTCTCTCTCTGTCTCTGTCTCTCTTGCCACAGTTGAGGATAGCAATGTGTGACATGGGAAGAAATAAACCTGCTTTTTTTTTCCTTTTTCTTTTTTTTGGGGGTGGGGGGGTGGGGGTGGGGGGTGGGGGTGTCTTTTTGGTTCCATGAATTAATTTTTCTTTGCTTTTCGGGGAAGTGGAACCAGGAACGGGGAAAACAAACAGCGGAAAACAAAGTCAAATAGAAGTACTTCACACAACTCGGTGAAGTGTGAAATGAAATGGGTACCTTTAATTTAGCGTGATTCATCGGTCTGCATCTCGCGGTTTCTATACCTGGGGGCTTGCTTTTTTTCTTCCTTTTTTTAACAACCACACTGAGTTCCAGTCCGGGGTGTTTGTTCACTTATTTTCTGCCCTGCAGAAAGCGCTTTTAATCATAAAAAAAGAAAGGTACCTGTAATTTCATGCGCCTGAGGACTGGACAGAATGAGGGATAAAAAAATGGAACTTTCTTTTGGAATAGTTTGTTGAATCAATTAAAGCCTTCACCTGCGTAATCTGTATTCTAGAAATGTGGGTCAAAATTCCTTCTACTTTTCTCCCCCAGGTAATTGTAAAGTAGGTCAATGATCGTATTCATTTGACCTGGTTGTGGGTTTGGGTTTTTCGCTATTATTTCTAGTCGGAGCAGCTGCTGAGTGCTTCTTTGGTGCAGTAAAAAAAAAAAAAAAAAAAAAAAAAAAAAAAACGGAAAAAAGGAAACGAGACGTTTTCTCATAATTTTGGTTATATTTACTTATCTTATAATTTCCGTGGTCATATCTTTGAGCTCGGTCAGATGAAAAAAAAAAGAAAGAAAGAAAGGATTAACCGAATTTTGTGCGTATGTTTTGATCTTTGTTGAATGCCCGTCAGTTCGCAACAACAACAACAACAACAAAAGAGAAAAAAAGTAAAATGAAATAGATAGACAAATAGATAAATAAATAAGCAAACAAATAAATAAACAGACAGATATATAAATAAATAATTGTTAAACAAATGGAATTTTATAAATGAATAAATAGATAAATAAATAAACGTTCACTTTTTGGGGCAACATTGTTTCCTAAGTCGTTTCTTTTTCTTTCTTTTTAAAAAATTTTTTTTACCCCTTTTCTCTTTTCTTTCTTTCTTTTGAGTTCGACAGCTACGCAGTCAGGGTCGAAGTCCGAGCGATGCCACAAACTCGGACGTCCGGCGAAGATCGGCTACCGTCCCCCAGAGCTTGGTGTTGAGGTCCGCACCCCCAGGCCAGGACTGCTGCCGCATCTTCTCATACAGGGGGCAGTCTTGGAGAATATGGGATGGGGTCTAGTCAGCCTGGCCGCAATCACATAGGGATGTGACTGCCACTCCAATTCTCTTCAGGTGTGCTCGGAGGCCGCAGTGTCCTGTGCGAAGGCGGTAGATGGTAGTCTGGTGTCTCCTCTCCAGTGTCCTGATGGGATCCTGGTGTGCCTGGTAGCCTCAGTTCAGGGTGACCCAGCCTTTTCGGATTCTGCTGCGTAGGAGAGTTTTTGCTTCCTCATACGTGGCAGGAACGGTTGGCTGTGTGAGCTAGCTTCCTTCCTTAGCAAGGTGGTCTGCATGCTCGTTGCCTAGGAGGCCTACATGGGCAGGCACCCAGGAGGTTCGTTGGGGCTGTTCGGGTAAGGGTTGTGAGGGAGGCCTTAAGGGACTGGATCAGTGGACCAGGATCAGGGGAGTTAAGGGCCTGGAGTGTGGACATGGAGTCAGTGAAGATGGAGATGCTGCCAAGGGGCTTTCCACAGGAGGAGAGGAATTCTGCTGCCGTTTTAATGGCCAGGACTTCAGCTCTGAAATTGGAACAGAGCTTTCCTCCAGGGAGTGCGATGCTGCTGTGCTCCCCATCGGGAAATCTGACGTAGATACCACTGCCTCTGTTGTGTGTGGCTTCCTCCTCTGATCCGTCCGTGTATACATGGGTCCAGGAGCTGGTTGGGTAGAACTCCTCTATCATGGCCAGTCAGGATCTTGAGAGTAGCTGGTTGCTGGTCTTTGATGGTGATGCCAGGAACCCCGAGGCTGATGGTGGCCTCTATCTTTTGGTCGAGCCTCCAGTCAGGCAAGGCAAGATCAGTGCAAGACTCCCCTTTTGCCGCCAGAACATCGCTGTGCTGTGCTCTGAGTGCTTTATACTGGTGGTTGAGGCTCTGACGTTTGAGACGGTTTTTGTTGGGCTGCTCTTCTCTCTCTCCACCGCCAACGAGCAAGTCAAGCTGAAGCTTCAGGGACAGGTCTTGCCCCAGACGGATACACCAACATTCCTTGGCGTCAAGTTGGACACCCGCCTGACCTGGAGGTCCCAGATTGAGGACATGTAGAGGAGAGGCATCCGCAAGCTAGCCCTGCTGAAGACGCAGGCCGAGACGACTTTGGGAGCAGACAGCAAGCTTCTCGCTAGGGTCTACATGGGAGCGGTTAGACCCACCATGGAGTGCGCCTCAACCTCGTGGGGCACAGCCTCCAAGACCAACAAGAGCCAGCTCGACAAAGGTCCAAAATATGGGACTACGCCTCATACTTGGAGCCATGAGGTCCACGCCGATCCATGACATGGAGAAAACTGCTAACGTTGAGCCCCTGGAGAGAAGACGCGACCTGAAAGTCCTGATGCAGGGAGAGAAGCTCAGAAGACTGCCCTCACCCCTTTTCTAAATCCACGCTGATTCTAGGATATAGGTAAAAACAAACACATACGATTTATAAACGCCGAGCAATGGACCATTGACATCTCATCCATCATCATGCATGCTATACAAAGTTTGTTTTTCTTAATTTATCATTTTAGATATCCACGGCACTTCCCGGAAAAAATCTAAATAAAACATATAAAGAAAATACTTTTTGTTTAAAAATAACTTTGTAGATATGTTAAAATCTTTCAAAAAACTTTAGAACTGGATTTATTTTGTATATTCTTAAGCGCTTATAAACGAAACGTTTGGCAAACGATAACCTGAAAAAACCGTTCAATATGTGTTAAGTGGTAAAAGCTTCACGATGTGACAACAACAACGAAAAGCAACAACAAAAAACAAAAAACAAAAAACAAAAAAACAACAACAAAAAACCCAACAACAACAACAACAACAACAAAACAACGACAACAAAAACAAAACAAAACAATAACCCCCCCAAAAAAAACAAAAAACAAAAACAAGTTTCAGTTTCAGTAGCTCAAGGAGGCGTCACTGCGTTCGGACAAATCCATATACGCTACACCACATCTGCCAAGCAGATGCCTGACCAGCAGCAAAAACAAAACAAAAAGAAATGGTTTCAGATCAGAATTGTGCACAGATGCCTTGGGACAAATGTTATACTTAAAGAGATGGGTGTACTTAACAATGACCTATGTAGTTTTTGCAACACAATGAAAGATAGTATTAGACACATGTTTTGGCAGTGTACCACCATCCAACGTTTCTGGCAAGAATTAATGGATCTGATTAACGAAAGATGCCCAAATGCTCAAAATTTGCAATTAACTGAACCATTAGTCATACTTGGACATGACAAAAATATAGTCACTGATCCCACTTTTTATTTCATTTTGTTGCTGGCTAAACAATACTTGTACCAACGCAAGATTAACAGCACTGTACCTGTTCTGCAAGGTTTCATAAAAAAAAATTGGAATATAGATATACAGTTGAAGAATATATAGCTAGGAAAAACTTTCTTTATAATGACTTTATCAGCAAATGGTCTCCATATAAATCCTTGTTTTTTTAAATACAAATTGAAATAAGAATATATATTGTGTCTATACAGTTCTGATATTGTTATTACTATATTTTGTATCTTAATATGCAATTTAAAGTATGGCCACATATGTGCTAACTATTGTGAGGTTGACAACCTACAATTTATCGGATTCCTTAGACTGCGCCCAGCGACCTTATATTTGATCTTGATTCATTGATCTTTGCCAGCATGTTCTTGTGGTTGTGTTATTATTATTATTATTATTAGTAGTAGTAGTAGTAGTAGTAGTAGTAGTAGTAGTAGTCGTTGTTGTGGGTAGCAGTGGTAGTAGTGGTAGTAGTACTTCTTTTTGTTTCTCTGTGTGTGTGTTTGTGTGTGTGTGTGTGTGTGTGTGTGTGTATGTGTATGTGTATGTTTATGTCTGTGTCTGTGTGTATGTATAGTTACTAGTGTATGTTTGTGTGTGATTAATAATGTAAAAAATGAATAAAAATGTTTGAAAAAAAATCTACAAAAAACAAATAACAAACAAACAAACAAAAACCGAAGGGAAGGGAGCTGGGCACTGGAACTGGAACATGCAAAGACAAATGTGCATATTGTAGAGGTATAAGGTAGATGATCAATTTATGTATTATTCGAGAGTTTGACTCCCTGTCTGTCTGTTCGTCTGCCTGTCTGTCTATCTGTCCCTCTGTTCCCCTCCCTCTCTGTCTCTGTCTCTCTCCCAGAGATGGATCTCCAAGAACACACACACACACACACACACACACACACACACACACACACACACACACACACACACACACCCTCACACACACACACACACACACACACACACTCACACACACCACACACACACACACACACACACACACACACACACACACACACACACACACAAACACAATACATACACACAAGTTCGGGAAAATCCGCAGCCGAGCAAAATAGCACGTGCAACTCTACTCGCCAACGCTACGCACACAACCTGGCACTGCCTTCGCCGATCTCTGTCGCCATGTGGTGTACGGCGGCGACGATCTCTGCTGGAGCCGAACACGACAGCTCCCCCCCCCCACCCCCAGCCCCCAACCCCTCCCCCATCCCCTAGAAGCCCCCAAACTATGGTAGTTTATTGCTGTCAGAGTCACAAAAAGAAAAAAAAGAAAAAAAAAGAAAAAAAAGAGCGGGATGTTTGTGGGTGTGACTCTCATCTTGCCTGCGAGAAGAGAAACGGACAAAAGGGGGAGGGTGGTGGTGGAAAAACGTGTGTTCCAGCGGGAGGCTAGGAGATTGTATTGTTCTCTGCAGGTGAACTACTTTTTTTTTTTTTCTGGGCTTCAGGACAACAAGACCACACGGCTTTTGGGGTTGGCGGGTGGGGTGGGGGGGTGGGCGGGGGGGGCGGTGGGGGGGTAGCCTACGCTTTGCTATCAGATTCAGGATGAGAATAAGTTTTTGCTTTATTTTTATCCCAGTCGGATGATTTTTTTATTTTTATAGTGTGATGAAGTCTGTGATACATACAGATTACATGCAGAATAGTAAAAGTTAGAAAGAAAAAAACAACAAAAAACACACACGCAAAAATACGCATAAAACAGACCCACAACATTGCAAGCCCGATAAAAACATCACTATTACACAATGTTAAACACGCATTCACAAACACGCATGCGCATGGGCGCGCGCCTATGCACATGCATCCAAATGCACACACACACAGACACACAGTCAGACACACAGTCAGACACACACACACACACACACACACATCCGCCAGTCGGCACGTACCCACACACACGGTTTTGCATGTGCATTTGTGCAGCATAATTATTAAACAATATGACAGCGAAGTCAATATGTAATGTTATTGAGCTGTAAAACACACAGTGAAAGTCAAGCAAATAAGCCACATAAACATCAATTACCGCGTGGAATTACCGCATCTTTATAGTAAAACAAGAGGCAAAAACCTTCATAGCTCACACGTAATCCCTGCTAACAACCGAACCGAAAAAAGTTCGGGGTGGGGAACAGGGAGAGTGGGGTTTTACAGTACTTACATAATATCAATTCAAATCATATTATTTTCGCCCACTACGTTTGGCGAACCGAAAATTCTGTGGTGGAAAAGGAACGGTTTTTTTAAACATTACTATTCGATTCGGCTAGGTTTCTTTACACATTGGGTAAGTTATTGTTCGCGCAAATTGTGTTATTTGAAATTAGATGTTTTTGTGTTTAGATAATACTCCAAACACAGCATTATTTCATTTACTTAATTACAAGTCAGTAATGAACTGTTTAGCACTGCCACATACAGTGTCGCCATGTACTGTTTGCATTTTGACCATTTTCTTGACGGGCGCAATAGCCGAGTGGCTAAAGCGTTGGACTGTCAATCTGAGGGTCCAGGGTTCGAATCACGGTGACGGCGCCTGGTGGGTAAAGGGTGAAGATTTTTACGATCTCCCAGGTCAACATATGTGCAGACCTGCTAGTGCCTGAACCCCCTTCGTGTGTATATGCAAGCAGAAGATCAAATACGCACGTTAAAAATCCTGTAATCCATGTCAGCGTTCGGTGGGTTATGGAAACAAGAACATACCCAGCATGCACCCCCCCCCCCCGAAAACGGAGTATGGCTACCTACATGGCGGGGTAAAAACGGTCATACACGTAAAAGCCCACTCGTGTGCATACGAGTGAACGCAGAAGAAGAAGAAGAAGACCATTTTCTTTTTTTTTCCCCCATGAGCCCCCATGAGGACTCCTTGGAATAAAACATCTTGACTTTTGACTCTTGGGACACCGCTGTCCTACCCCTACCTACATCGACCATCATTTCAATGTTTTATAATCATAACTTAGTACCTGTTAAAGTTTCAAACGTTCCCTAACTTTTGTCATCACTTCGTTATGACTTCGACAAATCGTAACGAAATCGCCAAGACTTTATTGGACAATCAAAAAGATTCAAGTCTTAAAAGATTCATAATGAAATATTCTCTGCAGTTATAGTGAACAGTTATTTTGAGGAATGGCCCCCGTTTCACTCTGTAATCTCTCTCTCTCTCTCTCCCTCCCCCATTACATTACTCCTTAGGTGATGTTCACTTTCCAGTGTGTTATTATTGTTGCTACTATGTTAGTATTAGTATTATCATTAATATTTTCATTGTTGTTGTTGTCAGTGGTAGTTGCGGTAATAGTAGTTTGGGGTTTTTTTGTGGTTTTTTGTCGTTGTTGTTTTTCTTGTTTAGTTTAGTTTTGTCTTGCACTTCAACCTTCTTTTCATTGTCAAATAATGTGTGTATTTTTGCCATTGCGTTTGTGTATTGCTTGTTACATATGAACGAGCACGATATAAGCTCATGCTTGTTGTTGCTCAAGTCTTCTTAATTGAACGCTGTATTGCACCTTGTTTCTTGATATTAAAAATGTTTAAACCAAATCGCCAAACACATTCTCGGGCGCGCGTTATTATACACAGGGGGCAGGGAAGGGGCAGACAGTCTTATTCACACCAATTCAGCGAGGACTCTGTACCTGTTGATCTGTTTCCGATAATTCTTTTCTTTTTTTTTTTCTAAATCATGGCTGTGAAACGTTCATGCACGTGACTAAACGGCCTTTCAACAGAGATTTAAGGGGACAGCGAGAATGAATGTTTGGCTAATTTTGCATCGCTTTTTCGGATCCGTAACGGATATTGCTGTCCCGTGTCTCATACAAGCTGTGAGCGTTCTGGGTGTTATGAATCGCGTCGATTTACATTTTGATTGATACCCTGAACAACATTCCTCGCACGTGCAAGTCGCTGTTTGGCAGCAATCACTCGTGCTCACCTGCAAGTTGAGTTTTAAAAAAAAGAAAAGAGAGAGAGAGAGAGAATCAGT
>NC_134876.1:86861231-86863731 GCF_041734735.1 Babylonia areolata
CACGGTGGTGTTGCAATTTATGTAAAACAATCTCTATATTGCAAAGTACGCCACGACCTCTCAGTACCTGACTTAGAAGCTGTGTGGATTGAAACAAAACTTGATCAGAGAAGTTTACTTATTGGGTCTTTTTATCGTCCTCCTAATTCACCAGTGAATTCGGACACAACCATATACACCACACCACATCTGCTAGGCAGATGCCTGACAGCAGCATAACCCAACGCGCTTGTCAGGCCCTTAGTGCATGCTTATATATTTGTGCACATATCAGAGTGGATTTCTTTTTACAGAATTTTGCCAGATAACAAATCTCTCGTTGCCACGGGTTCATTTCCATTCCGCCGAGTGCGTGCTGCCCCGGGGCCTCTACCTATCGTCTCATCCGAAAGACTAGACGGGATTCGAACCCACACCCTCACGGACTCTCTGTATTGGCAGCTCAGCGTCTTAACCATTCTGCCACCTCCCTCCTTAAGACCATACACAGTGAACCCTTCAATGATACACGCATGTCATGTGACAGATATGGAAACGGACAAAGAGTTAACAGAAGACTGGGTTGCAAACTAACGCCTGTTTGAGACATAACACAATTGAAGGCACCAACACGGGAAGAAAAATTTAAAAATAAACAAAACATAAATATGAAATGAGATTTTTTTTAAAAATTAAAGAGAAAAAAAGACAAAATGATATTTGAACATAAACTGTTCGAAACTGGTGGTGAAAGAAAGTACCAGAAAGACAAGGTAGACTGTTCTGGTCAGAAAAACAACAACAACCTAACAATAACAAAAGCAACACCCAAAACAACAACATAACAACAACAAAACCATGAGGCACACATTTCCCATTAATTCAGGGAAATATTTCATGAATAGAACGCATCGCTACCAGTGGAGTGATTTTGTTTGCATGCCAATTTCCATCACTTCTACCCCCAGTCCTGAAGTCACCGACCCTGAAACACTTACTTTATCATTTAACTGCAATTCTATTACAGCTGCCTATCACGGCATGAAGATGCATCATTGTTGAGACCTGTCTAATTCCTGCTTTCATTCCGTAGTGTTAGTGCTCTACAGTTACCGGCAACAATGGCCGCCCTGTCAAGAGTCAAAAGACCACGGCGCCTCAGCTCTCCAAGCTGGGGGACAGGCATATCATATCACAGGATGATGCGTCGAAGTGAGAGGGCTTTCACCAATTTGACGCC
The DNA here is from genome assembly GCF_041734735.1 of Babylonia areolata. Classification (NCBI taxonomy): domain Eukaryota; kingdom Metazoa; phylum Mollusca; class Gastropoda; order Neogastropoda; family Buccinidae; genus Babylonia; species Babylonia areolata. The sequence goes on from NC_134876.1 coordinate 86,862,451, forward strand.
ATCCGAAAAGTGGCTTTGTTCGCTAATTTCCCACCACACTGGGTCCTCCAGTTTTCGTTGTCTGCACGCGTTTGCACACGCGCGCCCCGCGACAGTCGGTGCCGGTTCACGGCTGGCGTTTACGACTTGCCCCAACAACTGTTGGGCTGACTCGCCACTGAAGGCTTGGGTAATGAAGGGAAAGCGCCGTCACGGCATACTGCGTCACTTGATGCACACGGCTGATCACAGAGACGCCCCAGAGTCCCCAGAACGGTAGGCGACTGGCACACCACGTGACACCCACGCGCTCACGCTCGGACGGTCGTGCGTTTGATGTTGAAATGTTTTTGTGGTTGAACACTTCTGATGCCGTGTGTATTATCACGGCGCGCGACCCGATTGGGAAACGGGAAGAGCGTTGCACAATTGAAGTCTGCCGGGGAACTCATTAGTGTTTTTTTTTCTTGACCGTCGTTGCCACTGTCAACCGAAGTTGTTAGGTCATAATTCAACATCCTCTCCCAACAATTGCTTTCGATTTTTATCTCACTAAGTTAACGCCCCAGCAAGCTACCGCTACAATCTGAGGTTGTGTACTTTGGGCAAGACCTTATCATGGAACTTGGAAGACATTAGTTAGGGACTGCGGTCTTTGGTCCTTTCTTTCCTGTTTTTTATGCTGATTTTACGTCCACGTCGAGTGAGTGAAGTCCATCAACGTCTCGTAAAATTGAATTGGGGTGACTCTTTCATTGCTTCGTTTTGATTTACTACTCACGCCATCCATTTGTTCGAGGCTTGTTAGTAGAATTTGTTGTATGAAAAAAAACCCAAAAAACCCAAAAACCCCACAAAAAACCCCCAGCAGTTCAGGTCCTATAATTTGTGCTTAATTTCGTTACGTTTCACGGAGACTAAGGGAAGAAAGAACCCGAAAGTTGGCAAACCTGATAGTTAAAACCCCAGACCAGCCAATGATTCTCCAGAGCTAGCCCACATACTTTGACTATAATGCTTTACTTGAAATACAATCGTAGTATCACACATAAAGGACACTTAAACCCTTACAAACAAAGCGAGCTAATGATCACCCAACATCACCCAACCAGTAAGTGACCCACCAAACAGCTCGTCACACCATTGGTTAGAAACCCACTTCACCTGTAATTATAGCCATCGCAGACGACGACGATGATGATGATGCCAAATCACAAAAGTTTTTTGGGTTTTTTTTCGGATGAGAAGATGAACCGTTTCAGGATCCATGAGGCCTGTGTGTCTGGCGCACGTGTGAGAACG
>NC_134876.1:86871231-86898731 GCF_041734735.1 Babylonia areolata
AGTGCGCGCGTGCGTGCGTGCGTGTCCGTGTCCGTGTTTGTGTGTGTGTGTGTGTGTGTGTGTGTGTGTGTGTGTGTGCCAGTGTTTGCGAGTATGTATGCTCGCCTGTGTATGCTCGTATGTGCATATGTATATGAATCCCGCGCATGTGGTGTGCGTGTATGTGCACATATATATATATATATATATATATATATATATATATATATATATATATATATATATATATATATATGTATGTATGTATGTATGTATATATGTGTGCTTTGTGCACGTCCGTGTGTCTGTGTCTGTTTATACACTCGCTCCTGTAGGCTACGTTTGTGCGCACATTTCTGAAATCACACTACACAGTATACGTACCAGAATCATGCTTCGGCTTCTGTGCAAGTCTGATTCCGACAGATACCATGTACACGTACGGTCTTCAAGCAAGCGGAGTGGGCGACGAACCTCCTTCCTTCCTGGGGGGTCTTCGACAAGTAGGGGTCATCTGCTATTGACCTGACCTGATCGGTCCTACTGTGTCTGCCTCTACTGCTGCACGCAACTGAAATAATTGCCTGCGGTTGGTAGGCGAGAGAGAGAGAGAGAGAGAGAGAGAGAACACTGAACACTGAACACTGAACACTTTAATGTCAATAGCTTTACAGCCCTAATGACATGGGGGTTCATAATACAAATAACAACATGCATCAATAGTAATAATATTGATGAAAACCAAAACCAAAACGAAATCAATCAATCTGTGCAACAAAGTGCAGTTCGACCATCCATTCAAAGTAATGGCATGTAGTGAGAAATAAAAACAAAAACATATATAAATGTATAACATAAATATTTTCCATATGAGAGTGACAACACAGATTTCACTTTTCACAATGAGCAACACCTGATACTATTTTATTATTGTTGAGTTTTTTTTCGTCGCATGTTATTCGCTTCTGCAATATATTTTGCAAGTGACTGTAGTGAAGTTTCCTGATTTAAATTAAGCACTCCAAAAATATCTTCATACTTTGCTGAATTTGTTTTAAATACAACACATTTTTCTCGAATATCGTCATAAGCTTTACAACTAAACAAAAAATGTAACTCATCCTCCCTTGAATGCCCGCACATCGGACAAGGGGAGAGTAACGAGGGCTCAGTCTGAAACCACTTTTCATAAGCATTCAAACCAATCGTTCTCGTTCTAAATCTGGCGAGACTTGTTCGGTGCCACTTGTTTGTCACGACTGTGATATATTTTTCTGTTTGAAATATACTTTTAAAACTATAAAACCATCTATATTTCTCAGTGCTTTCCATTTTACAGTGCCAATTCTGTTTATATGAAGCAATTAGCCTATCTTTGAATTCTGAAACAAATCCTTCTACACATCCAACTCCCTGACACATCCACACAATCCCAAATCCATTTACAGTTAATGTCTTCTTTACAAAATATACCCAGTTTTCCTTCCCTCTCTCATGTTCATTTACTAACATTTCATACGCCTGCTTACATAATCTCGATGTGGGTAGCCTTATTAATTTTAACCAATATTTTATACATTTCACACATGATTTAATGTATAATGGGTATCTACCACTTTCTCCATATAATACAGTATTTGAAGCATGTAATGGAACATTTAAAAAACGTTTAATAGCTAATGTATGTACTTTTTCTAAATCTTTGTTATCAGAAAGTCCCCAAATTTCGGCACTGTATGTTATCATTGGTTCTATTTGAGTATCAAAAAGTTTCCAAAATATATATGAATCTATCGAGCCTAACTTACGTAAACACCTTAAGATTTCTATAACCCCCTTCTTCCCCTTTCTACAAATTTCTGCTACTGTCCTTGTCAAACTCAGCTTAGTTGTAAAAATCATACCAAGATACTTATAAGCATTAGTTACCTTCACTTCATCAGTTCCATAGTGCCATTTTTCATATCTAGATAAGTAACCACCTTTTCTAAACACAACTACATTTGTTTTCTCAAGATTAACTTTTAAAAATAATCTATCTGCTTCTTGCTTTAATATGTTCAGCTGATTTTGAAGTCCTATGGCCGTGTCAGACAAAAGAATTACATCATCTGCAAATAACATGAGAAACAGTTCAACAGCCCCAGGGATCATTTGAATCCCATGTCTTCCTTTTTTCGTTATCTCTCCTGCCAGTTCATTAATAAAGAACGAAAACATCATAGGGCTCAACAGACATCCTTGTTTTACGCCACGTGGGCAATCAAATACATCTGAATATACACCCTTCTCACGTACACACGCTAAAACTGCATCATATACACCACGCAGTGCCATATAAAGCTTACCATCAACACCAGTTTTACGTAACACATTCCATAAACTATTTCGATTCACAGAGTCGAAGGCCTTCTGAAAATCTACAAAAGCAACATACAATTTTCTATTTTTTAATAAATGTGTTTGTACAATTGCATACAATGTGAAAATGTGGTCAATGGTGCTGTAACCTGATCGAAATCCAGCTTGCTCTTCAATAATCTTTTCTTCTCGTTCAGCCCATTTAGTTAATCTTCTATTTAAAATGTAAGTGTAAACTTTACTAATGATACTTGTAAGTGCAACTCCACGGTAATTATCTGGAATATTTGGGTCTCCCTTTTTGTGAATAGGTATGATAATCGATTTTGCCCAATCTGTTGGAAAGATTCCATCATTGAAACATCTGTTAAATAAAAGCACCAGAAAATCAACAATATCTGTATTTGCCTGCTTTAACATTTCACTCAATATTTTATCTGGGCCTGCACTTTTACCTGGTTTTAAATTGTTTATGCTATCAATTACTTCTTGCCTGCTAATTGGGTCATTAAAACAAGGTTCTTCAAAATCACCAACCTCCTCTACTACCTCATCTTCTGTTTCAGTATTAGTATTACCTACAAATACACTAGAAAAATGGTCATACCATTGCTGAGCACTAATATTATTATAAACAAATGCCTTTCTATTTACAGATCTTACTGTTGCCCAAAACAGATTTGAATCTTTGATTGATGATTTTAATTTCTGTAACCTTAGCTCCTCAAATTCACGTTTCTTTCTTCTCTTCAAATAAACATATTCCTTCCTTTCCTTTACAAATGTTTCTTTACGTACTCTTTTATTCTCTTCAGTTTTACATCTCTGGAAACTTTTAAGAAGGCCTCTGACCAGTCTTTTCTTCCTCTTACACTCATCATCAAACCAATCATTACATTTCTTCTGTCCTCTACCAACTGTTCGAATCATACATGCAGCTGCTCCATACAATGCACATGAAAACAATTTGACACAGGCATTAACATCAACATTTAACATGTTATAAGCATTCTGTAAACACTCCTTAAACTGACAACTGTCCAACTCATCCTTATATACATGCACATTTTCCTCAGACCACACTATCCTTTCTTCTCCTTTTTGAATTGAGTCAGATTCTTTTTCAGTACTTAATCTATTTATGTAGGACAATTCGACTGGCAGATGCCATGAAAATAAACTATCACCAATACATAAATTACAACTATCTAATAAGCAGTCAGAAACAAGAAAATAATCAATGACACTACATCCTTGGGGAGAAACAAAAGTAAAATCGCCATCTCGATCCCCATTACAATAACCATTCAAAATTACAAGTTCAAACAAAAAGCAAAAGTCCAACAGGGATTTCCCAAAATTATTTATAGTAACATCCTTTGAACAACGTGAATCTCCCTTCACATTTTCCCAATCCAGATCAAAAACATTGATACCCATATCTTCACTTTTGGTCTGCTCACAACCTGTACGTGCATTCAAATCACCACAAACAATAACATACACATCCTTATCTTGCACAACCTGCAGCAAACATTCTTCCAAAATCAGTACTCCATCGTTTAATTCTGTTTCGTTGTACAGTGGACCTCCTTCGGGTACTATGTAAGCTGCAACAAAAAGAACATCTTTATCAACATTAAAAACTCTTCTATCAACGTTAATCGCTACAGTGTTCGCACAGTTTAAAGAAATTTCTTTCACAAATTGTTTCAAAGTATTTTTTATTAACACTAAAACTCCTCCCGATTTTCTCCCTTGTCGTGACATTTTCTTTGCAGGAGCAAAAAACTTTAGATACTCTGGAAAAATGTTACCGTAATCAAAGGACGAATCTAGAAATGTTTCAGTTAAACAAACAAAATGAAAAGTATTGACATAATTTATAAATGAAACATCAGACAATTTTGTATAAAGATTCTCCACATTATAATTTAAAAACTTCCAATATTTAGGATGGTCGAGCCTGGCCTATTTGTTTCTGGCCCGCAAGTGTCTATCACTGCCACTGCCATTGCCAGGTGACTTGCCGGACTGGTTGCCCCAATGAGCGCCAAGCTCAGTCTGTCTATTGGCCACACCGCGCCGTCCGCCACGTGCCACAGCGGGAGTACCCCTGACGTCATGACGGGAATTCCCGCCCCCTCTTCTCACCACGGAGTCTCCCGTACCACGCAGGGAATGCCGGTCGTCACCGCCAACACCGCCTCTGGCCAACCGCTGAGTCGCTGGCGAACCCGCTACGTCACAGCGGGACCCCCCTCCACCACTGCTGTCCCTGTCACGCCGCTCGGGTGAAGACCGGGTGCTGCTGTCATGTGTTGGCGTACCCCCTCCTCCGCCGGCCGCTCCGGAGTCCTGCTGCTTGCTGCCCTCTGAAGTAGATGGTGTGCCGTCCACACCGCACGTGGAGACCGTGCCCGGGATCAGCTCACCGCCACGTTGACCTTGGCCTCCAGCCTGGCTGGGTAACAGCACGTGCCGTGTACTGCCTGTGTCTCCTGACACACGCGCGCTGTCCTGCTGCCCTCTGTTGTCAGTGCCCGACGCTGCCACATCGGCGTAGGTGCGGGGATCAGGAAGAGCCGGGCCGATCACCATCTTCCCCCTCCTGAAGTACGCCCTCTTGACAGAGAGAGAGAGAGAGAGAGACAGACAGACAGACAGACAGACAGACAGACAGACAGAGAGAGATACAGACAGACAGACACAGAGACAGTGTGTGTGTGTGTGTGTGTGTGTGTGTGTGTGTAACACCACCTCCACTGCCACCACCACACTTAATCAGTACTACTTCTCCTGCTCCCCTTCCTACTTCTACTACTAACACAACTACTACCGCTTCCGCTGCTACACCAACAACTGCTGCTGCTGCTGCTCTTCCTCCTCCTCCTCTTCCTCCTCCAACTACTACTGCTGCTGCTGCTGCTACTTCTACTACAACTACTACTGCGCCACCCTGTATGATAATAGTCATCATTCATCATCATAACAATAATAATAGTCTGGCACAAATGCCCTGCACCAGTGAACAAGGCAGAACCAGAACTGCAGCCCAGTGTTTTCATTCCCTTAATCCTTCACGGCCAACTAAGCCCAAGAGCACCGCATACCGGTGCGCCGAAATCAATAGACCCCCTGAGAGAATGATACCACCTGGCCGGGTCATCCAATAACTTTAAAGATAACCAACGGAGGCGATTCGTGTGTATGTGTGAGTATGTGTGTGTCTGTGTGTCTGTTTGTCTGTGTATGTGTGTGACTGTGGGCTGGAGGCGAGAAAGACAGACACTTCTCTCTCTCTCTCTCTCTCTCTCTCTCTCTCTCTCTCTCTATATATATATATATATATATATATATATATGCATATATCGAGAGGAGTGGGAAAGGGCATCCGGTATCCGGAAAGAAATTGAATACGCTTCCAACACACACACACACACACACACACACACACACACACACACACACACACACACACACACACACACACACACCGCATCATGTACTCATGCACACACAACATTTCCGTCCGCACCCCACCCCGACAAAACCCAGAAAAAAAAAGTCCGGACAACCACACTTTAACAGGGAATCAAATAATGCAGAGACGCCGGACCGTTCCGTCCCACGCCCAGTGCACCTGGACCAGAAATATGACAGTGCTGGGCCTTGAGACACAACGCCCCCTCTCAGTGTCGTCTGCTGTTCTCTCCGACAAATGGATGGCGTGCTCAACATGTGCAGTTATATTTTTTTTAATAGTATTCTAAATGTAGTATCGAAACGAACAGAGAAAATCAGTGCAGTGGTTATGACTTTGTGTGTGAGCCACATGGAGTGAGGTTATATTCAGGATACTTGTGAGTGCTTGTGTGCCGGGTGGGTGAACGTGAAAGGTAAGTGATTATTTTAGTTGGTGTTGTGAAATATCTTTTAAGAAGTTAATGAGTACGGTATTATTGTATTGTATTGTACTGTATTGTATTCTATTGCATTGTAAATCCTAGGAGCCGGGTGTTCTATTGTATTGTATTGTATTTCTCTTTTTATCACAACAGATTAATTAAAAAAAAAAATTCTCTGTGTGAAATTCGGGCTGCTCTCCCCAGGGAGAGCGCGTCGCTACACTACAGCGCCACCCATTTTTTGTATATTTTTATGCATGCTTTCTCTGTGTGAAATTCGGGCTGCTCTCCCCAGGGAGAGCGCGTCGCTACACTACAGCGCCACCCATTTTTTGTATCTTTTCCTGTGTGCAGTTCTTTTTTTTTATTTATTTGTTTTTCCTATCCATTTTGTTACATCTGTGTGTGAAGTTCGGGCTGCACTTCACATGAAGAGCACGTCCACACAGTGCTGCCACTCTATTAATTTTCAGGTCTGCATGTGTAATTGTTTGACCATCAATATTGATTTTTGTTGTTGTATAATTTTGAAAGGGACAACCCGTTTCTTGCTGTTGAACCTGCCACCCTTATTTGCCCTGGAGTGAAAAGGGGAAATTGCATTTATTGTTTGTGCTATTGTGTTTAGGATATCATGTCAATGATAAACAAAAACGGTTTTGTCTTAACCATTCCGATGATTTTTTTTTTTTTTTTTTAATTTGAAAAGGTTTTGGAAAGATAAGATGAAAGAATTATCGAAACAGACAGTTGAAGAAACTCAAAGATATTTGTCTGTCTGTCCCTCTCGCTCTGACTCTCTGTGACTTCATCACGTTACACAGACACAAATGCATACACAAGCTTTTCACGCGCGCGCACGCACGCACGCGCCCCCCACCCCCACACCACCCCCACACCACCCTCACCCCCCACATACCAAAATTAAAACACACACGCGCGCTCACACACACACACACACACACACACACCGAATTCAGTTCGAAATAATCATAGAACATGGAGCCATTATCCACCTCTTAAACAGAAGCAGGTGTACGCTGTTGACTCAATCCAAAATAATATTGTGGTTTGTGCTGGTTTTCTAACCCACGCTTAAAGAAAGAAAAGTCATTTGATATTGGAAAAGTTATTCGGTGATCACAGCACGGTTTGTGGCTTTTCTTCTGCCACTGAGAAATACTATAACCTCCCTTATTACCCTGTTTCAATTACTTCCTTTGCGTAATATCTAGGTCTGTCCTGCTGGCTTTAAAATCGTCAAAGCTTATGTATGGTAGAATTTATTTCATGATTGATTTACTGCTATAGCTAATTAATTTATTTCCAAAAAAGGTACGCGTATATCTTACGTTCTGTTGGGAACATCCCGTTGGTACATACGCGAATGAATGAGTAGATAGAATGAACTTTCTATCCAAAATTGTCATCAAATAATACAGAACGTTAAAATGACAAATCTCAGAACACGTGTATGAAAGGATTTTAAAAGAATGAATGAAAAAATGAAGAAAGAAAGGAACTTTTCAGAAACCAGAGCGCGTGCGCGCACATAGACACACACACGCGCGCGCGCACACGCACGCACACACATACGAACGCACACACACACACACACGAACGCACAAACACACACACGCACACACACACGCACACGCACACGCACACGCACACAATCAGATGACATTCCACGCACCCAATCACCCAAATAGTCAGACAGCAAGATAACCAACATCGCACACATTCACACACACACACACACACACACACACACACACACACACACACACACACACACACACACACACACGACATTCCATGCAGCCAATCACCCAAATAGTCAGACAGCAAGATAACCAACATCGCACACATTCACACACACACACACACACACACACACACACACACACACACACACACACACACACACACACACACACACACACACACACACACACACACACACACGACATTCCATGCAGCCAATCACCCAAACAGCCAGACAGCAAGATAACCAACATCGGTCCATCAATCACCGATACGGTTCTTAAACCCATTCTCACACCATTCAACCACGCTGACGGAGCTGAGGGAGAGAGGTTTCACTTTTTCAGCTGTATAAAACTAGAAATTCATTGCCTTTTACAGTCCGTCACAGTCCCCCACAAACACCTTTTGAAATAAATTTGAAAACATTTCTTTTCGTGCTGTCACTTCAGAGTAGTAGTAGCAGTAGCAGTAGTAGTAGTAGCAGCAGCAGCAGCAGCAGCAGCAGTAGTAGTAGTAGTAGTAGGAGTAGGAGGAGGAGAAAGAGCAGCAGCAGGACTGGTTGCTGTTGTTGTTGTTGTTGCTGTTGTTAATGTTGTTGCAGCTGTAATAGTGTAGTAGCTTTAGTATTAGCAATGATGATGACAGTAGCAAATAACATTAGTAGTAGTAGCAGCAGCAGCAGCAGCAGTAGTTGTAGTGGTGGTCTTAGTAGCGGCAGGAGCAGGAGGTTTAGCATTGACATTAGGAACAAGAGTAGCAAATAGTAATAATCGTAATAGTAGTCCCAGCAGGAACAATAAATTGTGACAAGTAGTGATGATAATAACACAAATAGCATTTGTGCCGGTGTGTGTGCGCGCGCGCGCTCGTCGGCTCCATTCTGATATGGAATCGCCGGCTGACCATGAGAGGTTATAAACCGTCTTGAAGGTGTGGAATGTGAAAGAATGAATAAGCTCAGAAACTCTTTATACAGACATTGGCACATAATTCAAACCAACCAATGCTGCCTGCGCTCTTATACTTTAACCAGCATACACGTAACTCAGGTGGCACAGAAAAAGCAACGTAGATACTTAAAAAACAAACAAAAAAACAACAACAAAGAAACAAAACAACAACAACAACAAACAAACATTAAACAAAACGAAACCGGAAGCTCCCCAATGCCATGAATATTCAGGAAAGGAAGTTTGCAAACCCATGTCCGTCGGTTGGTTGTGAAGTTGTGTCAGCTGTTGGGGTCGTCGTTGAAGTGGGAAGTCAGTGGGATTGAGACGACCAGGATCTCGGATATGTGTGACCGTTTTACGCTATGACCCCCCACCCCCTCCCCGCACACCTCCTCTCTGTGTGTGTGTGTGTGTGTGTGTGTGTGTGTGTGTGCGCGCGCGCGCGCGCGTTTCCTTCTCGCAAATACACACATGCATATCATCATCATGATCATGATCATCATCGTCATCATAATCATCGGCAACACCATTAATCATCATCATCATTATAAACTATTTATTGTAAAACTGAAGTCACTGAGATCCCTTGACAAGTAGAATAAACGAATAACGATAGTTACAATGAGCGAAATGCTGAAAATGGGAAACGAAACAGAACTGTATTAAACATTTAAAATAAACAATAACCAAAGACAAGTGTAACAATAATCATTATAAGAGATAAGAGATTAAAAAAGACTCACATGCAGTGTACGGAAATGTCTTTCCCTCAACTCAGCCTCTCATTGTTTGTCTTTGTCTGGTTTGTCTGTCTGTCTGCACGTTTGACAACACAGACACACAGACACACACACACACACACACACACACACACACACATACACCATTTTCTGCTCGTCCACTGCAGTGTATCAAGCACGCGGTATTGGGAACGACTGCACTAAAAATAACTGTTTACAGGGGTATGGATTAACGAATATTTTGATATGTTGCTGTCTTTGTCTGTCTGTCTGTCTCTGTGGCATAGAAAGAAGAGAGAGAGAGAGAGAGAGAGAGAGAGAGAGATTTGTACTACTGTAAGTGTAAAACCCCCTTATTGTCCATACAAAGCCAGCCATTGCGTTTATCAGTCCTTGGAGGTTGGCAATAACGTAAATGTGTACCTAGAGTCTGCCTATAAAAAAACCCCACTTGTCCATTATAGAGAAGGTAGTGCAATCTACTGTGGCTAATTCCAGTAATAGGCTTAGCTTTTTTTTCTTTTTTGCTTCTTAATTCTCTAAGCCGACTGGTCAAACGACTTTCACCTTTTACAAGATAGCAGTCGTGTTTCCCCCACTCCTATCCCATAATATATGACAGACGTTGGGGGAAAAAAAAAAAAAAAAAGCCTGACGAGGCCCGTGTTGTGCTTCCCGTAAAACAAGGTTTGGCACTGTTTGAAGTGGCGTTTAGAATAATGTGTGTACCGTTGTGTGTTCTTTGGCAGCAGTGGACGTTTGGCGTGCTTTGGATAGTTCAAGCCTAGCGGTGCCTGTGTTAATTCAAATCGCCTAAGCCGTGTGTGCTTGTGTTGGTAACACTGACCTATTATTGTGATTAGGTTTTTTGTTGTGTTTTTTTCACTTTTGCTGTTGGGAAAGTTCCAGAGGTTTACAGGCCATTAGTTTGGAGGAGGGGAATTCGTAAAGAACGGTAAAAAAAAGAAAAAACAGGAATAGATGTGGGCGTAAGTGTACAATAACTGAAAAGAGACGTAAGTCTGAAATATCTTGTCTCTGTGAAACCAACAGCAAGGGCGTCAGACATCACGTGCCTTGGCTCGCACCTCTTGGAAAGATGTGTCATCGTATATATTTCGGTGACACCGCTTCAAGTTGGACAAAATGTGGTAGAATGTACGAGACAGTGGTTAAAAAATGTCTGTGTTCAGATTTGGTAAGTAACATCTCTCACACGCGCGCGCGCACACACACAGACACACACACGTACACACAGACACACACACACACACACACACACACACTCACACGCACGCACACACACACGCATACACACACACACACACACACACACACACACACACACACACACACACACACACACACACACACACACACACACTCATCTAATATTACTTACAGTGAAAAGACGTTAAACTAAAGAAGGAATGAACGAACACACACACACACACACACAGACACACAGACACAGACACACACACACACACACACACACACACACACTGACACACACACACACACACACACACACACACACACACACACACCACACACACACACACACACACACACACACACACACACACACAGAGTGTGGAGTGATGGCATAGAGGTAACGCGCCCGCTTAGGAAGCGAGCGAGAGAATCTGAGCGCGCTGGTTCGAATCACGGCTTCGCCGCCGATAATTTCTCCCCCTCTACTCGACCTTGAGTGGTGGTCTGGACGCTAGTCATTCGGATGAGACGATAAGCCGAGGACCTGTGTGCAGCATGCACTCAGCGCACGTAAAAGAACCCACGGCAACAAAAGGGTTGTTCCTGGCAAAATTCTGTAGAAAAATCCACTGCGATAGGTAAAACAAATAAAACTGCACACAGGAAAAAATACAAAAAGAAAGAAAAAAAGGTTGGCGCTGTTGTGTAGCGACGCGCTCTCGCTGGGGAGCGCAGCCCGAATTTCACACAGAGAATCCGTGTTGTGATAAAAAGAAATACAAATAAACACACACACACACACACACACACACACACACACACACACACACACACACACACACACACACACACACACACACACACACCCAACACACGACGGTGTCAAAGCGGAACAACTCATAGAAAGCCTCCACTGGTCACGGCAATTCTTCTCTCCCTTTATACCTCGAACACCCGGTGCTCGCGTTCCCAACTAACTCGGTCCACACAGTCACACGTAAAATGGTCATGCAGTCTAATACTAATACGATGTGGATTTACATTTATTTAAGGTTTAGAGCGGAATGGACGGGGTATAGGCATCTCTTTCAGCACGACTTCACGCCAGAATAAATTAATTTCAAGATTAAAGATTCAGGATCAATTCATTGTCCGCTAACAGCTTCTGTTTTCAATGGAAAACTTCGCATTGCCCTATACCCTCCCCCCCCCACGCCCCCCCAAACTCCCCTCAACCCCCCCCCCCCCACCCCCCACTCTTTCACTACCACCACCTCCGGCTCCCGCTTCTCCCCAGACCTCATTGTCGGATACTTTCGTTCCGCTGGTTTATCATTTTCTTCTTTTTTTTCTTCAAAAAAGATTTACAAAATTCCGTCTTTGGGTAATAAGTTTTGTCACAGCATGATAAGAAATCACACCAGTAGTGATTTTGACACTGATACGATTTTTTTTTTCTTAGATATTGTACACAGACGTTTTTTCTTTCTTTTTTTTCAGTTTAATTATTCAGTTGGACGCGTGCGTGAATAAACTAAACCAAGACATACATAAACAAAGCGAAATAATACACAACCACACAGACACATACTCGCGGGCGTGGTATGCATTAGTTTTCTTTCTTTTTTTTCCCCGACCAACCAACAGAAATGAATGACAGCATTAAATCTGGAGAGGTAGAAATGACTGTCCCTCAGACAGAAGCAACTCGGCAGCAGCGCAAGATATCCTCAGTGTCGTGGGTAGCTTACGCATGCAGCAGTCTGTGGACATCGGCTGTTGTAATGCTAGTGTATGCATGGGCGTGTGAGGAACGCATGCAGCAGAGACTGTGCTAAAAATGGAATTCATAGTACCCTTGTATTTTTCTTTGCTAACTTAATGGATTTAAAAAAACCTGAATGAGTGCGTAAACAAACAGACAAATAGATACACAGTATACATACACGCACTAATGCACTCATGCACGCGCACATGCGCACACACACATTTACACCACACACACACACACACACACACACACACACACACACACACACACACACACACACACACACACACACAATCATACACGTGCGTACGTTCGCTCTCACTCACACACACACTCACACACAGACAGACAGACACACACACACACAGACACACACACAGACACACACAGACACACACACACACACACACACTCTCTCTCTCTCTCTCTCTCTCTCTACACTGAGGAGAAGAAAAACAGACACACATTAGCAAATAGTAAACATGAGGTTCGTTGGAAAAAAATAAAACCCAGCTAACTGAATTAACCTCGGTGACCGCAATCTAGATTTCTCCCAAGTCTTTCACCAAAACAACGTATAGTGCTTCAGACCATGGTACCAGCGTTCGTTTTCTGCTAAATTCCCCTTTCTCCGCGTAGTCTGTCTTCCCTTGTCTTGGCCGTCAGTGTTTTGCCCTCGTCACTTAAGGAGTAATTGTGCACACGCAAGGAGAAACGGTGTGCACGTGTACGGGTGCGCGTGAGCCGTATGGCAATTACTTTGTTAACCCGTTGACTGCTGCTGACGAGTATGCTGATCCAGGAAGGACTGTCACCTTACTGAGATAAGGCAGAGCTTACAGACTGGGATATCGGTCAGCAATTTCTTCGTGGATTTGTTCCTCTTGGGATGCTTTACTTTTGATCAGCAAAGTCTGTTACTCCGAAAGCAGTCACTGGACTTCATATTCAGACCACACTGCTCTTTTCGCCCAGGCTCAGCAGACTCAAGGGTTAATGGTTTTCTTCAGATTCTCTTTCTTCTGCTTCTCTTCACTGTTCCAGTCAACTCTTGTCGTGCGTGTGTTTTTTTAAAAAGATTTTTATAGTGTGATTGAGGATGTTATCAGCTGTCCGTATATGATGTAAAAGTCTTTTTCATTTGCGTTAAACTTGCAGTTTTTAAACTGTATATCTTTTTATAAGTTCTTTTATGTCATGAGTTTATTCCGATTTTTTTTTTTATAAGTGTCCCGTGTGTTTATGTATTGTTGTATCTTTCCTGTGTGTGTGTGTGTGTGTGTGTGTGTGTGTGTGTGTGTGTGTGTGTGTGTGTGTGTGTGTGTGTTTAACCGCAGGTGAATGTATCCTGATTTTTTAGATAATGGACCATTTGAACCTTGAAAGCAAGACGACTCAACATGTTCGAATCGCGTTTGGGTCAGATGTTTTTTCTCTTACACTTTTCCTTTCCACCAAGCAACTAGCATTTTCCTCCGGCCTTGAATTCATAACATAAATTTCTCTTCTTGTTCAACATCGCACCGTTTGGTACTCCTTAGTCTCAGTTTTCTTCCTCGCTTTTGTTTACAGCTAGTTTGATTCTGTTGCTTTAGTCCATCTTTAGGGCGAGAGCTGGATGTCGGAATAAACCATGCGCCTTCCTTATCTATTACCATTTTTGAGAAAGAAAGTGACTCGTTTTGCATGCTATGTCACAAAATAAGACATGTGAAAGCTGTCGATTCTTCACTCCTGTCAGACCGCATATACTCCGGTGATAATCTATGCAGGATTGTCATGTCATGTCAAATCAGTTCGTTTTCTCTCAAAAAGGAGAAATTCACACAACAGCACTCGTAGCAAAGATACCGCATGTACATTAAAGGACTAGTTTACAGCCCCCAAAATGAAAAATGACGGCACATAGGAAGTCATTGCTAAGAATAACTAATAAACATACAACGTGCGCGTGCAAAACTGTCCTGCCTGCTGGAGTTCCATGCCACACCTGTAACCGCACGTGTGCTTCAGACTTTGGGCTCGGGGGCCACACACGTGTCCATAGATATCTTTGACCGATGATGGCGAAACGTAACGTCATTCTCGATTCTCGAGAGACAACCATGATAATTTGACCGACACAATAGAGGTTCAGAAGCATAGCAACTAAAAACAAAACAAATAAATGATAAAGAAGGAACACGAAAGGAAAGTTTCGAAACGCATATCAAAACGAAAGTCACAAGTTCGCACATGAGCTCATGTTTTCTCTTTCCGTTTTTCACGCCCCTGAGTCCTCCACCCCTCATCCCCAAACGCATATCCCCCATCGCCAGCAAATCCCCCTTTTCTTCGAAAGCTTTTGCATTATACATGTGTAGAAGTGTGACCGAACAGGAACGAAACCACAAACTGTTCATGTGGGATACACTCCACAAATAGCAACGGTTCAGCATGCGGGAGGAGCATGTTTACATCAGTGTCGCCAACGAAAACAAGCGAAAACAAGAGTGCGCTTCAAAACACTGCAAAGTTCAGTAAAATAAGTGTCCAAACAGTGTTCCACACCCACCCACACGCATACGCACACCTAAACACCGACCCCTCGCCCCACTTTTCACCCCCGATATATATATATATATATATATATATATATATATATATATATATATATATAAACTGAAACTGAACTGAAACTGTTTAATGTCATTAGCATAAATGTCATAACATGGGGTTCACAATTTCATGGGTATTGTCAAAGAAAAACAAACAATAAACATAAATAAACAAAAGTCTCAGAGACTATTCTACACATACAGACAACAGTCTCTCAGCGTATTTGCGAATCTCCATCTATGTACTATATATATAGAAAGAGAGAGAGAGAGAGAGAGAGAGAGAGAGAGAGAGAGAGAGAGAGAGGCGCGCACACACTACTGTTCTTATTTAGTTTTCCAACTCATTATGTCATAGGTGCAAAGTAAATGTAACAACATCACCATCACGACAGTTCACATAATAACGACCTGCTTCACACACACACCCACACAATAGGAAAAACAAATAAAACTGCACACAGGAAAAAGTACAAAAAAATGGGTGGCGCTGTAGTATGGCGACGCGCTCTCCCTGGGGAGAGCAGCCCGAATTTCACACAGAGAAGTCTGTTGTGATAAAAAGAAATACAAACAAACAAACAAACACACACACAGAGGCACAGACAGACAGACAGACAGACACACACACACACACACACACACACACACACACACACACACACGCACGCACGCACACACACACACACACACACACACACACACACACACACACAGGTTGTCGGCCCAGATCTATGTGAGTTTCTATTTTCAGCCTGGGAACCACAGTTTCGCTAAACACTACCTCCCCAACAGATCGATGGGCGGTTAACGAAGTGGGCAGGTAATGGGGCAGTGATCTTATCGATCCCGCCTTCTGTTCCCCGCGCTGGGAATGTGCAGTGACACCCTTTGTAAGGCTTCGACAACAGCGGCAGAAAACCTAGAAAGTTAACGTTGCTTCTTAATTTGGGTCACCCAAATAATCAATGCTGAAGAGAAATTATGACGTCGTGTCTGCTGTCATAAGAAACAAACTCTGTGTTCACAACTAAGATCACCCAGATTGTCGATACTGAATAGATATTATGCAGTTATGTCAACTGTCATAATAAACTATTTTCTGAAAAATTTCAATCCAAACAAACAACCCCCCTCACCTCCTCCAGCCCGACGCATTGTAAATGGAAGATGGGAGCTCCATTCACCATGTCAGAATATGACAATGGTCACTGTTGATAACTCAGTTCACACCAGTGTCCGCCAAATTTTCCCGAGAAGAAGCAAGAGAAGACAGCTTGCTCTGAAATTTTAACGTGGCTTTGGTAAACTTGTTTACTATTATAATGTAAGAACTTTTCTGAATTACCAGAGTCAGTGAATATTATCACTATGCATACCAATCCCTGAAGGATAACGTTGTTTTTGGAATGTATGGGTATATAGAGACGCATGTCGAAAATCTAGGAAATGGAGGAAGGAGGGCCATTCTGGAAGTGAAGTGTAGAAACTGGAATAACTATGTCAAGATAACTATGTCAAGGTGCGCGGGGTATCCTTTCTATTATAGTCATACATACATACATACATACATATATTTACTGTAATTGTATATGATAACCTGTTCAGTTTGTACTTTTTATGTACGACCCCTCCAATATTCATTGTGACCCGGGTACATTTTATAATATAGATATATTCTGTTCTGTAATCACCAGTGATGAATCCGGTGATGAATGCACCAGTGATTATTAATTATAATGTTTCTTTCAGCCATAATTTTTAGGCGGATGAATCTTATTAGCGCGATGCTTACTGGTTACTTTGTGTGTTTTAATATTTCGTGCTTACATCTCAATAGTTTCCATGCAATTGCTCTAAGTGGAAAACATGTTTCATTTCTGTTTAATTTGACATTGAATGATGGATGTGCTTGGTGACGCATCTCAGATTCTAGCCTTGTACCCTCCCCCTCCAAACACCTACACGCACACACACACACACACACACACACACACACAAGCACACACACACACACACACACACACACACACACACACACACACACACAGAAATGTGTGAGGGAAGAAATGACTCTTACCCGCCTCCCTCCGCCCTACACCTGCTCCAATTTAGGGCTTTTCATCTTTATTTCCTCCAGGGGAACGATCAGTTGCCTTCACAGCCGACACAGTTATTTTTGGAGTGGATCAGTCCAAACAGGCGACATTTACTGAGAGAGAGAAATAAACAACGCCAAAAGGGTAAAGGCACGTGAAGATAAAAACAAACCAAACACACACACACACACAACAAAACAAAACCGGTAGATACAACCCGGCAGTAATTAGTTAATTACAGTTGTTTTGGGCTGGCCTTGGAATAGCAGTACTCTGTCTGATCCCTAATTAATCATATCAGTAGAAAATAACTGTCTGCTTCGTGATCAGACATGCGGCTTAAAGTATTTGGGGGATTCGTTTTTTTCTGGCGTCTGTTTTAAGCTCCAGTGGATGGGTGTGGCAGTACTGCTTTAAAATGTCAACGGAGTTTGAATGGCGAAATCATCGAAGAAACGAATGAAAAAAACATTCAGTTTTTGTCTCTCTGTATGTTCCCCTTCCCTCTCTTTCTAGCTTTCTTTCTCACTCTCTGCCTTCCTCCCTATCCCTTTTCCCACCCCCTCTCTCTTCTCTCTTCTCTTTCGACTCCCTCTCTCCCTCTTTCTCTGTGTCTGTCTTAATCTGAATCTCGATCTCTTTCTCCCGCTTTCTCTCACGCGTAGTCTGCAACCTCAACATTTTACTGCAAACGATAAACCTACATCATTTTCCACCCTCAAACACGACTTCTGATATGCAGTGTAAATCAGTTTTAGATGGTGAAAGTCCAAAGGAGTCCATATCTTCATCACCCACATTTTTACCCTCATTTGCCCAGTTTCCCCCAACCCTCCATTCATCCACATCTCCCACCCCTTCTAACCGATAATACACAGATGTATTCATAAATACTTTTACAAAATGTCTTCAATCACCGATATGTGTGACGGGACATTAAACAAAAAATTCATTCATTCATTCATTCCATATCTTCAAACGAGGTTATATCAATTATTGAACAAGGTTATATTTTTTTCTCCCCTTCCCACACTTATTTTCAGAGACTGATTTTGTTTTCACCATCCACGAGTATCGGAACTACATTCAAGCAGCATGTTAAGTATTTACAGTTCTCTTGAGTTCTGTTGCATCAGCATTGTCATTGAAATGATACCTGTGATTTTATTACATCGATAAAGTCAGTAAAACAACAACAATAAAAACAGCTGTGGGTCGTAAAGGAAGACTCGGTTTGATAAGAACTGTCGTCGTTTCTGACCACAGGCCCTTCAGAGACTGATTTAATGGAAATGACATAGGAGGTAAAGGCACGATTTTAGAGAAGTTATGAATATGGTCAAAGATACACTTTAGGTTATGGACAAAGAGACACGGATCACAGGAGGTCCAGAGAAAAAGAAAGGTTGAGTGTGGGGTGGACAAAGGCAGTAGTAGTGGTAGTTGTAGCAGTAGCAGTAGTAGTAGCAGCAGCAGCAGTAGCGATGTAGTCGTAACAGTAGTAATAGTAACACTTATAAAAACAATGACAGAAGCAACTGTATTGGAAATCTGAGAAAAAGGACATAAAAAATGCCAGGGGAAGAATTTTTTTTTTCTAAATCAGTTATCAATATTATCAATTTTCAGAGCAAGAGACTTGTTTTCGTGTGTCAGTTGTCATTTCTGCACAGAGAGAAAAAGGAAAATTGAAATAGAAACGTTTTTAATTGGAGAAAAATGAAAGAAAGCGAATAACAGTCTGTTTTCATGCCGCCTTCTCACAAAAAAAGAAAGAAAAATGTAGCAAACACAAACACAACAACAACAACAAAATGCAGTCACAAGATTTTCACAGCACACACACACACACACACACACACACACACACACAGAGGAGAGCAAAATTGTGCCACCTAAACCCTTCAAGTGTTGTAAACAACCGCATTGATTTTGTCGCGGGTGTTCCATCCGATGCTTTGGGCTGTGTGGCCTTCGATCATCAACAACATCGGAACAGACCGTTTACTGAGGGCGGATCCGACCCATTCATTTCTACTGTTAATTGTTCTTAAATATGCAAAGTGTTCCTAGATATGTCAGTGTGATTTTTTGGTGATCCCTTTGAATGCCAAAACATTTTCATGTTTTTGTGTGTGTTTTTTAAGAGTGTATGACATTTTTTATCGTGAGTATGAGCAACACGAACGATATTAATTCATCTCGAGAAATAATACATTTGACATGATTTGACTTGACTTTTGTTGTCCGAATTATGTTATATGATAATGCGCTTTTGGTATTCGGACGTGAGATAATGATTATTCAAGTCTGTACCCTATTCGATGAGACATAGAGGTCTGTTTTACGGAGAGTGGATACAGAGTATGGTACTCGTGCGCCGGTACAGTCAATTGTGTGTGTGTGTGTGTGTGTGTGTGTGTGTGTGTGTGTGTGTGTGTGTGTGTGTATTCGCGCGCGCGTGCGTGCGTGTTTGTCTGTGTGAAGATTTGACACCCCACCATTTTTCAGTCTTTGTCCGTCTACCTGTCTGTCCCTCTGTCTGTCTGTGTGTCTCTGTCAGACTGTCATTCTGTTTCTATTTGTCTTTCTCGCTCTCATCCTTTCCCTCTGTCTGTCTGCCTGCCTGTCTGTCTTTTCCTCTCCCTTCCACCCCATTTCATCATCTTACCATCCCTATCCCCCCCCTCCCCACCATGGCTATCTCTCTCTTCGACACTGTCTTTTCCCCTCCCCCTTTCTCTCCCTTCCCCTTCCCCCTCTCTCTTCGATTCACTCGTCGTGTCTGTCTGTCTCTCTCTCTCTGTCTCTCCCATCCATTCCCATACTGTTTCTCTTCGACTCTTTTTTCTCTTCCCCCTCTCTCCTTCACTCACTCTCTCTCTCTCTCTCTCTTTTCCCCTCCCACCTTTCTCTTCGACGTTGCTTCTCTTTCTGTTTCTGTCTGTCTGCTTGTCTGTTTGTCTGTCTCTCTCTGTCTCTCTGTCTCTTTCTCTGTCTCTGTCTGTGTCTCTCTCTCGCTCCCACCCTCTTTCCCTACTACTCTCTCCCTCCCCCTTCTCTCTTTGACACCCCCCACCCTATTTTTTTTTCTCCTTGACTCTCTTTCTCTGCCTCCCCCCCTCTATCTCTTCGACTCTCTCTCTCCCTATCTCTGTCTGTCTGTCTCCCTCTTCCCCTCCCCCTTTCTCTTCGATTCTCTCTTTCTCTCCCTTCCCCTCTCTCTTTTCTCTCCTTGACTCACTCCCCCCACCCTCTCTTTCTTTCACTCCCTTCCCCTCCCATTCTCTCTTCAACTCTCTCTGTCACTGTCTGTGTCTCTGTCTGTTCTCCCACATCCTTTCTCTTTCTCCTTGACTCTGTCTCTCTCTGTCTCCCTCCCCCCTCTCTTTCTGTTACTATGATACATATTACTTCAATACATATTACAACTGCAACTTACCAGCCACACACCCACGCTTGCCACTGATAGGTACTCCCACTCAGTGTGCCAAGTTTGTCTTTTGCTGTCGTCGTCAGTAGCAAAAAATATCATCAAAGAGTGTTGGGAGATGGGGGGTGCGGCAGATGATGGGTAAGAGTGGGTGGGTAGGTAGGAGTTGGATGGAAGCTCTTTGATGCTCTTTGTCAAATAACCAGCCGTTGATTAATTATTGTGGGTCTATCTTCCTCTGTCTCACGTGGTATATATCTCTCTGTGTCTCTTCCTCTCTCTCTTTCTTTCTCACTGTATATGTCTCTGTCTCCGTCTCTCTCGTGACTTCTTGTCTGTGCGTGCGCGCGTGTGTGTGTGTTTGGATGTGTGCTTGGAAAATGGGAGTGGGAGAAGATGGAATGTTGGGAGAGAATAGGACGATTTTCGTGTGATAGAAATGGAAATGGAAATAATTGTTGTCTATTGTGCCGAAAAAGAAATTCGGGCAATGGCCAATGAGTTCCACTTTGAATCCTTTACAAAACATTTCCGCTTCCGGATACGCATTATTTGTTTATATGTTCGTTTATTTCATGTGGTGCGTGTGTGTGTGTGTGCGTGTGTGCGTGTGTGTGTATGTGTGTGTGTGTGTGTGTGTGTGTGTGTGTGTGTGTGTGTGTTCGTATGCAACAGTGTCCACCAGCTATACGCGCGCGCGCGCGCACTCACACACACACACACACACACACGCGCGCGCGCGCGCGCGCGCTCGCGGATCTTCCTTCTTCATCGGATTGCGACACCGCTCAGTTTAAAGTTTCTTCAGGAGCCTGACAATGACAGAGAGAGAGAGAGAGAGAGAGAGAGGGAGAGAGAGAGAGGGAGAGAGAGAGATTTGGTTTTTTTAATACATTTTTTGTTACATTTATATAATTATGTGGATGATATGACACAGTTGAACAGATGACATTCTGACTCTGATAATGAATTCGGGGTGGAGAGGGACAGATATGTCATTTGATTGTTGAATAATGGCATTAAGGGGAGCGAAGTGTGGTCTTGCTTCTGATAAGCAGAGGCCAGTAATTTCCGACCAAACTTACCATATTTTTTGTCGTTTCTAAGAACTTAAAATTCTCCGTTTCACGTGCAGTTGGCACAACGCCAGAGCACTGTTTCTTAATCAGTAAACACGCTGAGAGCAGATGAGTTACTTAATTGATGTGTCAAACCTTATGTTTTTGTCATGTGGCGTTTTATGTTATGCGCATAGAGCTTCAAGAAAATGCGCTATAGCAAGTCTTAATACGATGAAATAAAAGGTAATTAAGTAAGTCTTTTTTTTAAGATAGTGAAAACTATAAATTAGTAATCATGACATATTGAACTATGCAATAACATTGCATCATATGAATACAGTGCATATGTGTTGATTATAAATCTGTGAAGGTCGAAGAATAAGAAATGAACGAAACTAACAAGCTAAAATTTGATTAATAGTGTAGGACAGCGTGGAATAACAAAAAATGAAAGAAACTAACAAACTAAAATTTGATTAAGAGTAGTGTAGGACAGTGATGGAATGGGTTGGTAGGACAGAACTTACGGAGGGAGAGGGGAGAGTGCAGATGAGAGGGGATAGAGTTGGGGGGACAGTGGGTAGGTATGGGTGGGGAGAGTACGACAGGTGAGGGGTAAGGGTGGAGAGAGAAGCGTTGGACACCGGGGGTTGTAGGGTGGTAGAAAGGGGAGTACGGATGGGGGGAAGATGACAGAGGAGGGAGAGTAGGTGGAGATGACAGGGGGGTGGGGGGGGAGAGGATAGGGGGGCAGTGGAGGAGGTACGGGTAAGGAGAGGGGGACAGGGGAAGGAATACGGGTGGGGAGGGTAGTGTAGGACAGCAGGGGTGGGGGAGCATGGGGTGGTAGGACAGGGAGTATGAAGGAGTGTAGGGGAGAGAGATGGTAGGACATGGGCAGAGTCTGTGTGTCTGTGTCTGTCGTGCTGATCGTGCTAATATGGCCTCCTTCGCTGTAGGCGGGTGTTTTGGCAACAAGTGGCTAATTGAGTTAAGCCACCGAGGCCGACGCCCACATGTTGTTGTCAGCTTCCGCCTCCAGTGTGAGGAAGTGTGCCAAAGGTGGGATTGACCTTACAGCGGCAGTGGTGGTTGG
This sequence comes from Babylonia areolata, assembly GCF_041734735.1. Classification (NCBI taxonomy): domain Eukaryota; kingdom Metazoa; phylum Mollusca; class Gastropoda; order Neogastropoda; family Buccinidae; genus Babylonia; species Babylonia areolata. The sequence continues at coordinate 86,894,218 of NC_134876.1, forward strand.
GGTCGGGGGGGGGGGGGGGGGGGTGTTGATGAATTTTGTTTCTTGGTAAGTGGAATGATCTGCATGAGAAAATGTGATGCTTCACGAATAAAGTGTTTACTGGTTGCAGTTGTTGGTTAGAAGTTATTTGCAATGGATGTTTTCGTTGCCATCGTTGTCGTGTTTAGAGCATCCTTGCTGCCTTCTTGGTTAATTCAGTTGACTGTTGTTGTCGTTGTTTTGTTGTAGTTGTTATTTTCAAACGAAAGTCCTCTCCTTCCTTTGTCTACTTTTTGTGATTTGTGACATGCATGCCAGATAAATATGTGTCATATGTGACAATAGGTTATGAAACTATAAACATGGAAGCGTACTCGCTTATTGTACACCCCCCATTGTCATTTGCCGGTGTGGCCTGTTCATGTTTGTTTGTTTCTAGGAGGTGTCTAAGTGTGCGGATTGATCCATATACGCGACACCATATCTGCTTAAGATAAAAGAAGTAGAAGCCTTGAGAGCGCCTCAAGAGTAGGCCTTGAGAGCTTGTTCCAGGTTTGTATACAACATGAACATAAAATTAAATAACAAATAAACAAATGAAATAAATCCATAATGATTTTATGAAATGAACGATGCATATTATCCTATGTAATCCTCTTTCATGATCGGTTAAGATATCAATAATTAAGTATATATGAATGATACATAAACAAACATAATTATTTCCATGAACCGCATTCAAAGTGATAAACATTAATTTAAAAAAACCCTCATTGACAATCCCTTTCAGACGGAACACTTATTATCTCAGCAGAATGCTCAGTGAAAACAAAAGAAAGAAAACCTTCAGATCTTATTAGGAATCACCAACATAGGCAAGCAATCTCGCAAGGAAACATGACAGTATCTGAAAAAAAGAATATCACAGAACACCTGGTGCCACTTAAAAAAAGAATGCAAGGACTACCAGATGTAAAACCAGCAGCAATATCAACTTCAAACGCCAAACAGCAAAATGTAACACCATCGGTGTCCACCTAATGTAGACTAACAATTCGATATATATATATATATATATATATATATATATATATATATATATATATATATAAATTAATTAATTCCGCAGCAAATGGAAAACATTATATGCGACAGAATTTTCCTTCGTTGTTGTGAAATGCATACATAGCAATACCCGCTTAGGTTTCTCTGCCGACGTTGTTAGTAATTTCAGAAGATATAAAAATGCTCATTTTTTTCTGTATTTTGGTGTTCCTTGCTATTTCCACGGTGAAGATTTCCAACTCAGATTGCCCATGTTGCATCAGAAATCTTTTCTTAAAGATGATATCGGCAAGGGAAGAAGCGAAGAGGAAACAAAATAAAAATATTATGCATCTTCGCATTGGCTTGATTTTTTGTTTCACATCCTGTAATGACTGCCCAAGCGCACACGCGTGCACGTGTGTGTGTGTATGTATGTATGTATGTATGTATGTGTGTGTGTGTGTGTGTATGTGTGTGCGCGCGAGCGCGCGTGCGTGCGTGTGTGTGCATTCATGCGTGCGCGCGCCCGTGTATGTATATATATATATATATATATATGTGTGTGTGTGTGTGTGTGTGTGTGTGTGTGTTGTCGAATTGCCCAGCCTTCCGATATTTGTGCACTTGCTCCTATGATTTTTATTTAACTGGTAATCGCACTAGTATCTTTATAACAATATGGATGTAAAAAAACAATGTGTATTGTTGTCTTGCTTTCTTGTTTTATTGGGTTTATTTCTTTGCGCTTCATGCGTTTGTTTTCTAGTTTAAGCAATTTGGAAAGGTCAATGCGCAAAACTTTGTCGTAAAACAGACTGCTCAAAAACGATGACCACGTTTCAGAGTTTATTGTTTTATTGCAACATCGATTACGACGTCGACGATGGCTACAGTGTTGGCAACAACGATGATGTTGATGATGATGATGATGATGATGATGATGATGATGATGATATCATCACTTGATAGATGCTTTCTTAGTTATTGTAGTTATTACAACTAGTGCTGCATTCTTGTCCATTACTGTATTGCTGGCCGTACAATGTTGCGTTTCTGAAGGGGTATGTTACCTGGCTGGTTACAAACCATCCAGACGCTTTTATCGGGCAGCAGCATTTCCATGCGATAACTACAAGTCATAGCGATGTCGTTTGGTTTTATTTGTTTTTTTTTTTCATTTATTTATTTGTATATTAGTACTAAAAAAAACCCAAACAATATTCTTTTCTTTATTTTTGTGTGTGCAGATTTCCAAGCACGATGACGACTGGTGCTATCCTGACCAGAGAACGTAGGAACGAACCAGGCATACTCTGTTTGTGATCGAGCAAGGAACATGTCAGTCATCCTCTGACCAGCCAATCGGATCACGCCATGGAGTCATGCACACACAGGAAAGATGGGGGGAGTTCCTCAGATCTCCGGACATCCGGCACGCTTCCGGCTTTCTCCAGAATCATCACGGTGGCGTCCAGAGAAGAGTCGGCCTCTCTGGGAAGTCTGCCTCTCCACGCCACTTACTCCTCACTGTCCAGACACCGCTCCAGACTGCTGAGTCAGGAGTGCAGGTCCAGGAGCATGTCTGATGTCAGGGCAGGTCACAAAAAGCCGTCAGGCCTTCATCGGCACAGGAAGAACGAGAGTCGGTTCCTGCCCTCCTGCCAAGCAAAGTCCAGAAGGAGCCCTCTCACGCTGCAGAAAAGCCCTGGCTCTACACCAGATCTCGTCCGGACACAGTCGTACTCTTCCATCGGCAGGCAGTCGCTGGGCGTGGACGACAGCCGTACCGCTGATAATACAAGTTGTGATAAAAGTCACAAGAGGAACAAGAGTGATTCCGTTCTAAGTCCAAACACCTTCAGTGTAGCAAAACCGGTGGTACAGGACACAGATGTACGCAATGATGACGGTGTTTTGATAACTCCTCCCATACTTGACACAAATACTCCAGAATATGAATCCAGAGACCTTGATACTGCATGCCTATTTGCGAAGAGCATTTCTCTGGACAATGAAGACCAGTTCATTGGCAGACGCAGGAGGAACCATTCAGAATCTGAGATCACAGGGGAATCTTACGGAGGCGCCCCAAATATGAGAGCCTTTTCCAGTCCATTTTCTAACACAACCAGTCACTTCCCAAAGCACCGAAGCTTGGAATCTTTAACGTTAACGGACAAAACAAACGGTTTTCCTGATTTATTTTCAGGCCGCCTAGGAGGTCCTGAAATAGACACTGAATGTCAGGAGTGGGAAGCAGCAGTGAAAACTGTCTGCAGATCAGACAGCATGGAACACCTCAACTGCCCAGGAACCAGATACAGGTCTGAGTCATCTGACTTGGAGGATAACAGTCTGAATGTCAGCTGGTCTTCAGAGTTCAGCCAGTCCATCAGAGTCAGGTCCAGTTGCTCTCCTGAAAACTCTGAATTCGGGAACTTCAAACACATGGCAGATGATTCCAGTGTAGATTTCTACCAAGACCCCATGTGTAATGATATAAAGCTGATTCAAGAATCCGTTTCTTATGATAAACTACAGATAAAAAATAATGAAAACGTGTTACCAAGTGGGCAAGAAATTGGTATGTCTGTTAACTCGGAATTGTCAGCGTCGCTTGATTCCGAGTGTTTCCCGGTCAGACACAGTGCAAGCATGAGTATTAGTGATGTTTATGATAAAAACTCTGACACAAAAGCAAACACGACTGGCCACGTACGGTCACTCCAACCATCGGTGACGGCTACGGCAACTGCAGAGCAGCAGCCGTTAGAGAACGACTCTTCTCAGTCTTCATCGGTGCTCCTTCCCCATTTGCAGAAGACCCTGGACGCGGTCAGAAAGCACATCAAGTCAAAGAAAGCTTCCCCACCGTCCAGGATCCCAGTACGTGTAAAACAGCACATCAATCCAACACGATTTGAGAGGGAGGGGGGTAGATCCAGAAGAAGCTCCTCCGCCTCATCTGCAGTGAGTTCATCGTCAGAGAAGGAACGCGCCGCACAACTGTCACTCAGCAAGCACTCAAATACATCGGAAGATTGCGACCTACGAGTTAAAGCAATGACACCAACTATTACTGCTTCTGGAAACTGTCAGACTTTGCACCCGTCCATAACTACACCGAAAACCAGTTCGAGAAACTATAATGTGACAAAACCTCAACGGGATGATGTTCGTTTAAGAGATGAGAGAGACTCGATCTTCTCTCCTCGTCCACCAAGAATTGTTGTTCACGAATGCCCACATCCTTTGGAAGACAGTTGTCAACAGCAGGGCCTTGGAAAGCCGTCATGCAGTGCCACAAACCCAGCATCAGTAGGAATATCGGAAAAGCCAGAACTTTCTCAAGGAGCTTCCAAAACACCACAAGAAAAAGACGAGTTGTTATCTCCCAGTTCCAGACATCAATCAAAGTTTTCCGCAGCTGATTCTGGTGATGTTTCACCACGAGGACACAAAGACAAGAAACCATCCTCTCGGGTAGA
>NC_134876.1:86903731-86911231 GCF_041734735.1 Babylonia areolata
TGTGTGCGATTTTATTAACTGGACGATAAAGTGCTTGAATCGTGAATCTTGAATTATATCATAAAAAATCTTTTCCTTCTTACAGGTTCGAATGTTCCAGTGAGACTGACCAATGCAATGTGTTGAGATCCTTGTTAAAGATAAATTCATGAATTGTCTGACTTCGAAATAAATGTCGTTCGTGGATCTAAAATTGTTGGTGTACACATTCTGCCATGAATTATAAATGGCAAACCTACCCACAATGTTCAGAAGTGATGTGCTAAGAAGACCAGAAGCCACTCGTAGCGACATTAAATCCACCAACCGCCGAGCACTTACCTACTCTGCAAACTGCTTTTCACATTTGGCAATGGTGAAGAAACTCGAACTTGGTGGGTAGCACGAACGATTTTTCCAGCGCTAAATTTATTTAGCGTAAGGAATTTTCGTAATTATATAGAATGAGCTAACACTTGAAAAAATACGCTAAGCACAGTTAGTGTGATTAGATCGCTGATGCAGCCCAGCCCAAGACACCATTCAGATGATGATCGTTACCAAATTTGTTTTTCTCGTTTGATTTACACCTACCTCATGATATATCAAAGGTTCATGAAACCCACCAATGTTTCCCTCGATATATCACACCAACTGTTACCTCTAAAGAACCTCTAAAACTTCCCTGGATCCAGACGCTGATCCGGATTTCCACCAGCCGACATATTCTTGCCATATAGTTCACACAGGAAATTCCGCCAGCATCATTTTGCCTAATCCTGCTGACAATCAAATAGACAACAAATAGATCGGAGTGTTAACATCCTTGCCAGAGATAATGATGTAAGTGACCCCGGTCTTCTCTGTTCTTGATAAAGGCGAGACGTCGACATCCAAAGTAACTCGAGAGACTGCAGTTTCTCTCCGAGACAAAAGGATTTGGCAACCACTTGGAAATCAGGACAGTTTGTCCAATGTGCAACCGATCTATGTTTCTGTGCGAAGAGAAATGGAATCGGGACATCGCGTGTGTCTGAAGAGGACTCTTACTCAATCCATCTCTTTTCTTTGACGGTGTGTGTGTGTGTGTGTGTGTGTGTGTGTGTGTGTGCGTGCGTGCGTGCGCGCCGATATGTGTGTATTTGTGTGTTTACCCGCTTATGTGCGCTTAATGTGCATGTGCATGTAGTTTATCGTTTATCGGTTTATCCATTTCTCGTGCTACTGTGTCATTCGGACATTTCCGCGACTTGGGTTTCAGTTTCATTGTCCGTTCTCATGCCCTAGTGTTCTTTTTTTGCCTTCTTTACATTTCCTTTTCCAGAAGCTTTTGTTTCTGATGGATCATGAAGGCTGATTCTTAGACACGCACCTCTGTCTGCCTGCTTCTCTTTCTGCTTTCTGTGTCTTCATTTTTCAACATGTGTGTGTGTGTGTGTGTGTGTGTGTGTGAGGGGGAAAGGGAGATGAGGGGAGGGAGGGTGGGGGGGGCGAGGGGTGATGAGGAGGAACGATGTACCATCGCATATGATCTCTCTCTCTCCCCTCCTCTTCCTCCTTTTTCTCTTATTTGAATAGCATTTTAAATGCATGACATAGCCCTAACCTTACTGTGTTTGCGTGTGCTCACACATGCTTTTTGTTTCATTCTTTTTTGTTCTTTTCTTTTAGTCTCCAAAAAGTGCATTACAGTGTACGTAGCAACTCTGTCGAAAACGAACCGATAAGTTACGAAAGCGCGCGGAGGGTTGAGCGACATGCGCAAGAACAAACCAAGTAATCTCGTTGGCGATTTTTTCGCTCCTCATCCGCCATTGCTTACGTCAGTCACCATCCGGGTTCCTTCAACCCAGCCCCCCTGCGCTTGCGTACAGGTGGAGTTTTTCGCTAGTTCCTTTTCATTTTGATCGATGCCATAGCTTTAAAAAGTTAACGGTCTGTCTGTCTGTCTTTTTTGCTTGCCGACATTCAGAATGTGCTTCGTTGAGATGGCGTGATGAATAGGGGCTGACATCCGCCAACAACCCAGTCAGCCATCTGGATTAAAAGTCGATGGAAAGGTGTGGAGAATATTTCGAAGAAAACAAAGGCAATTTCTGGGGAAAAGTTATCACTCTCAGAACCTCCTTTCTTCAGGGCCTTGCCCCACCTCCAGTCTGTAAAGAGACTGAAATTGAATAATTTGATTGAGAGAGAGACAGAGACAAAAACAGAGACAGAGAGAGAAGACAATGCGAAAACACCATTCTTAAATATGTTTACACACACACACACACACACACACACACACACACATATATATATATACACACACACACACACACACACACACACATACGCGCACGACCACAACCACCACCACCATCAAAAACAACAATAACGCCAAATCTACCCCCAAAATCATATCATCAACAACAACAACAAGTAAAGCTTCGATCACAAGAATTTTGTCACACATATAACCAGTCCGTTGCAAGAGAACGGTTCGATCATCCATATTTTCTTTTCTGTCCCGCTGATGGACTCAACCGCTGCAGTCGTGCGTAACAGTGCCGTAAAGACCGTGCACCACCGTCTGGAACGATTCCATCTTTCTGTAGCTGCAGCGCTGCACGCACAGTCCTTGCACATGGTGGTTATTTTGGGACTGGGCATTGCGCGTGGACGATTTTTCGTAATTCAGATTTAAAAGAGAATAAAAAAGGAAAGAAAGAAAAGAAAAGAAATATCGACGCACGCATGGCGTTATTTATAGAGTTTCAGATTTCCTGATTGAAAAAGAAAAAAAAGATCGTTAGCAGACACATTATTGTTTTAGTTAAATGGTGAGGTTTTATTATGTTTTTGTGTTACCTTTCTTTCTTTTTTTATGGAAAATGATAACAATTGTGTACTTCAATTATAGTGAAGAGAGACAAACAGATATGAGATTCTGGGGATAAGGTCTATTTTCAGAGAGAATAAAAGTATCACTTCGTTCAAACATATCGAAACGAGGAAGCAAACTGTTCTATTCAAAACAAACGAAATCGTTAAATTCCGTCTTGTTAGTGAATTGAAAGTGGCAAGTTTTGGGGACCTTCCTTCTTTTTTTTTCTCTCCCAATAAGACCAAACAACAACAATAACACTGCAACTGCTCTCTTAATAATGACCAGAGTAATTCTCAAACGTTAACATGGACAAATTCGGGTTTTTGTTTCTTTCTTTTGCGCGAGTGGTAAGCCTGAAGACATATTTTATTTGCGAAACAGCCATCGGTTGTCCTTGTTCCTGAAAAGTTGTCACTCTCGTTGAAGGGCTAAGGACATTACCAGAATTATTTCGGGACTGCCTTCCTAAACGATTTCTTCAGAAAGCGTCCAAAGGGCGTAATTATTCCAAGTTCTAACACTCTTTTCTTTCTCTCCCTGTAGCTTAATTTACAGCTTAGTTAACGTCAGACTTGATTATTATTGGTTCATTATATCGGAGAAACATTTTTACTGCTTGAAATTCATCATTAGCATCATTATTATCATCATCATCGCTACCATCTTCTTCTTTTCATTCTTCCTCCTCCTCCTCTTCCTCTATTTCAATCTGCAAGCTTGCTATATGGCCAGTCCATTCTCTGTGATGAAGTCTCCCCCCCCCCTCTCTCTCTCCCACTCTCTGTTTATGTGTGTGTGTGTGTGTGTGTGTGTGTGTGTGTGTGTGTGTTTGCGTGCGTGCGTGCGCATTTCATACAAGTATGCATAAGTATATCAACAGTTTGTGCACGAGCGTGCATGTACTCGCGATTGTGTGCAGGTGTTAGTGAATGATTTGTGTTTCTGTTTGCTCTTTCTTCTGGTCCCACTATCAGAGCTAGAGATTTATTATCTCAGCAGCTGCTCATGTGTTTTTTTTTCTGTTGCTGTGCAGGTACATTCACCAAGAAAAAGTGCAGGCAACAAGAAGCAGCGCCGATACGCGATATTACCGGAAAAGATGTCTGCGGTGAGTTTGCTGGTCACAATGAATGCTTTCTCCTTCTCCCTGTCTGTCTTTCATTCGCCCTTTCCCTTGTTTTTCTCTTCTTTCTCTCTTCTGTCTACCTTCCTATGCCTTCACTGTATCTGTGTATGTGTGCGTGAATGAGAGAGAGCGAGCATATCCAAGCGGTGTGTGTGTGTGTGTGTGTGTGTGTGTGTGTGTGTGTGTTTGACTCAGTCCCTCTGCATAGTCGCTTGGCTTATTGATTCAGGTTGTCGTTTGTTTCTTTTTTCCGACACTGTGGCTGTGTGCGTCTTGAGAGGATAACATGTTTCTGCTTTCCGCATGTTCACTTAAAGGATAAAATGACCATGGTCAGCAACCTCACGAGTGCATTTCGTCCAGCACAAGCGCAAAAATCTCCCCCTCCCCAGCACGGCAGCTGAAAACCTATGAATAAAAAAAGTAAACGCGCGCGCATGCGCGCAGACACACACACACACAAACACACACACACACACACACACACACACACACACACACGCACACACTTACATACACACACACACACACACACACATATATATATATATGTGTGTGTGTGTGTGTGTGTGTGTGTGTGTGTGTGTGTGTGTGTGTGTGTGTATCTCAGTGTGTGTGTGTGTGTGTGTGTGTGTGTGTGTCCGTGCGTGCACGTGTGTGTGTGTATGTGCGTTTCATTTTAGACGTGGACGAATCGCAGCGTTCTTTTGCAAAGTTCTTAGAACGTGAAACCGAAGAATCCATTTATGTCTCTCTGGAGAGTCCGTTTCCATAGCGTCGTCTGTCACTGGATGAGAGCAGGGTAACATGGAGGTTCAGTCCGAAAACCGCCAGTAAACTGACTGGCGCGGGCCATCAGCACGATTCGCTCCCTTCCGCTATCTACCTGTAGCCTTTTTTCTTTGATCACGGCGATGTATGACGTCACCGTCTGTTGGGTTGTTTGGTGTCCCACTCCGCTCTTTCCATGCCCCCCCCCCCCCCCCCCCCAACCGCCCTCTTTTCCGTAACACCCATGTTGAAAGGCTGTGGTTCGTTCGCGGCGAGTCTTTGGGTTTTGTTGACATGCTGGTGTCGGCCGTTGATATGCTCGGCAGGGTCCAGGAACAGTTTTGCTGTTGTTTTCATGTTTCCATAGCCACAACATAGTGCTTGGCGCAAGCGCGCGCGCGCGCGCGTGTGTGTGTGTGCGTGTGTGTGTGTGTGTGTGTGTGTGTGTGTGTGTGTGTGTGTGTACGCGCGCGAGTGCGTCTGCTTTAATGTCGGTGTTTTGTCAGAATACATCCTGTTTTTAATCAGGTTTGTTTTAATGTCTGTGCTGATTAATTTGTGGGATTCAGAGCTCTGACGCTTTCAACGTAAGACCATCGCAACATGATATTGAACGGTTTGTACAGATCCGATCAAGACCACGCTCCTTATTCCCCACCACCTCTGCACTACCACTTACCGCGCCCCCACACCCCTCCCCACTCCTCTCCACCCAGCTCAAACTAATATTCAAAGTCCATTAAGTCCGTGTGACATGTTCGAAGATGTGCTTCGATTGTTTTTCTTTATCAAACCCTTCTCACACCGTGTAATTATCATCAACGTACAAGAACTTTGAATGGGTGTCAGATGTAATAGACGAGTCTTCCCGGGTATCCAGAGACTGGTCGATATGGGCCATGATGGTGAGTATCGGCGCAACTGAGAGACCATGCTAGTTGCAGAGGGTTGCACATTATTGAATGTGCCCGAGGCGCGTGCATTGATAACGCCCAATCATACAGTGCCATGATTTTGTCGTGATTGAAATAATTCTCTCCAAAATTCTGAAGAGCGAAGGTAATGGGAATGTTGCGTTACGTTCAGACTTTTTTTTTTTTTTTTTCAGTGTCGCCGCTGTTTATGCTGAGTTATTTCCTAGTAACCATCGATGACGGACACTCCATTTGGTACTCCATGCACGAGCGATGTTAAAATGAACACTGCAGGGGCTGCTTCCACTATACGCTTGTGTTTCTAGGAGCGGCAACCAATCCCCTGCGATGTTCTGAGAGCTTCAGCTATTGTAGTGAAAACAGACGGGTGTCAAAGTAATCTGACAGCAAGGCGTTAAGGACAGATGGTCAGGAGAACTTGGTTTCCCTGGGATTAATTGCGTCCGCACTTGTTCACAGCAGATAGTCGCAGGTAAGCCATGTGAATAAGCACCGGTTTAAAATGTGGATAAGACTAGTTGTTTTTATGTAACACGTTTCAGTCCACATAAATAACGCGCATTCTACTCTCTCTCTCTGTCTCTCTCACTCTCTCTCTCTCTCCACACACACACACACACACACACACACACACACACACACACACACACACACACACACACACACACAATCTATGCTTTGCTGTCTGCATCTGAAAGCCATGAGCTGACAAAGTAGTTCCCAGTCATCACTTCTCTCTCTCTCTCTCTCTCTCTCTCTCTCTCTCTCTCTCTCTCTCTCTCTCTCTTATTTTGGAGTTATGGAAAGGAATGTCTATTATATACGGTTAGTATGATAATCATGATACAGCTCACCACAATCAGGGATAATTCTGAAGAAAATACTAGAACATAACAAAACGTTCCTTAATTGTTCGTCCTTTCATTAACGCTACTTCATATATCATTGTCTTCAAGGTGGCATGGCATTTCTGCAGTCTTAGAACACGCTCCTGCCTAGACTTGATGACATATGTCCAGTGTAACCATTGTGCCAGAGAAGAGGGCGAGCAGCGAATCCTGGAGCTTCCTCATGTACATTTTATGAGGCTGAGAAAGCAATCACCTCCAAGCTGTGAAGTGATTTCGTCTCCAAGATTATTTCTGCTAATAGTCATTCGTGTCCTGCCCTACTGACACTAAACACCAGAAGTAGTTCGTTCCCATATCTGTTGCTTCTGTTGTTGTTTTTATTTTTCGTGTTCTTCTTGTTCTTTTTCTGCTTATTTTTGTTGTTGTTGTTGTTGGTCTTCTTCTTCTTCCTCCTCCTCTTCTTCTTCTGCTTTTCTCTTTCTGTTTTCACCTTCCTCCTCCTTGTTGCTGTTTTGTTCTTCTTTTCGTTTACTTCTTTCATTTTCCTTTTTTTTTTGTTGTTGTAATATTCATCATCCTTCTTCTCTTCCGCCCATCCTCCCTCCTTCTTTCTCGTTCTTATTGTTGTTGACAGTCCGATTATGAGCATCACACTTTCAGTGTTGTTTACAAAAAACAGCCGTTGAGCAGCAGCAACATCATTATCATCATCATCATCGTCGTCGTCACGATCGTCATCATCTTCATTATCATCATCATCACCAACATCACCATTCATTATCATAATCATCATCATCGTTACCACCATAATCATTTATAATTATTATGATTATTATGATTATTATCATTATGATGATGATGATGATTAATAGTAGTTGTAGTAGTAGTAGTAGTTGTAGTAATAGTAGTAGAAGTAGTAGAGTAGTATTGTTGCTATTGTTAGTATCAGTATTGTGAACAGATGTT
>NC_134876.1:86913731-86933731 GCF_041734735.1 Babylonia areolata
GAATGCCACGAGAGAAAATGTCAGAGGAACATTAGTCCCCCCCCAACTTTTATCAAGGAAGGTGGCAGAATGGTTAAGTTGCTTACTAACAGTACAGAGTCCGTAAGGGTCTGGAGTCGAATCCCGGTCTCGTCCTTTCTCCCAAGTTCGACTGAAAAATCAATATGAGCGTCTACTCGTTAGGATGAGGCGATAAACCGAGGTTCCGTGTGCGGGACGCTCTTGTCGCACTGAAAAAGAACCCATGGCAACAGAAGTGTTTGCGCTCTGGAAAAATTCTAAAGAAATCCACTCTGATAGGTACACGAAATTATACGCTTGGACTAACGGTCTGACTAGCGCATTGGGTTATGCTGCGGCCAGGCATCTGCCTAGCAGATGAGGTGTAGCGTATATGGATTTTTCCAAACCCAGTGACGCTTCCTTGAGAAACTGAATCTGCAACTTTACTTTTAAGAACATGAGCAAAACATGAGGTTTGTTTTCCGTCAGTAATCCCCGCTCGGAGAAATGCTGATGATCGAGCATGTGTGTGTGTGTGTGTGTGTGTGTGTGTGTGTGTGTGTGTGTGTGTGTGTGTGTGTGTGTGTGTTCTTTGTTTTTTTGTTGTATTTTCTTCTTGTACTTATTTCAAAATTGTTCCTTTTGAACTTCTTGTCCACGTTGTCCTTATTCGTGTTCTTGTTCTTTTCTCATTCTCGTTTTTAATCTCCTTGTTCTTCTTCTTGTCCTTGATCTTCGACTACTGATGTTTCTTGTTCTTATTCTTCTTGTTCCTTTTGTTCTTTCTCTCCTGTCTGTCTTTCTTCCTTTCTCTCTTTCTTTCCCTTTTCCTTCCTGGAGGGGAAATGGAGCTGGGGAGAATGGCATTTGATGGACTGTACACGGAGAATGCTCCAGGGTTCAGTGTCTGCAGATCCTGATCCTGATCAGGGCAGCCAAACTTCACAGAGTGACTAGACCTTCCAGCCTGGCCCTCCATCTGCCCTCGAGCTGTTTGAGGGGATATCATCACTTCTTGTCTCCATCTGTCCCTGTCTGTCTCAGCATCCTCTCCCCCCCCCCTCCCGTCTAGCTCGTATAACAAAGTCTCTCTCTCCTCACCACACCTTGCTCTCTCATTCTACCCACCCTCCCTCCCTGTCTCTGCGCCACACATTTGCGACCGTGTTATTAGTGGTTGTCAAGATATAAAAGTGGACCACATGTTTTGCTCCATCATTATGACTGGGAAGTCTTGACCGATAGGAGCTGCTGTGTGTGCCTTCGTGACGATATCACCGGACTTGGTTAAGTTTGACCTGCAGTTGCAGATCTGTGTCAAGATATTATTTGACGTCAGCACTCTTCTTCATATGTTGACAAAATCAGTGAAACGTTAGACTGCGAGGACCAATACGCCATTTTCTCTGGACTTTTGTCCGTGGTGAAATTCGGGCTGCTCTCCCCAGGGTGAGCGCATATGTACAGTCAAAGCGCCACATATTTTGTTTCTGTTTGCAAATGTATTTGTTGTCCTATCAAAGTGGATTTTTCTAAAGAATTTTTCCAGGGGCAACTCTTTCGTTACCGTTGGTTATTTTACGTGCACTAAGTGCGCGCTACATGCGGAAACTCGGTTTGTCGTCTAACCAGAATGACTGGCGGACAGACCACTAATCAAGGTCTGGTGGAGGGGGAGAAATTACTGGTGAATACAAAATGACCGACACGCAAGGACTAGTCGGTCATTTAGTTTGTGTGACTCATGCTATTGTTAATCACACACGCAAGGACGCAGAATATCTGTATTTGTGCTTAAACTATTGGCCCTGTGGTGTGGTGCTGCCAGAGTATTCTATGACGTATATGATCACTGACATAAAGAACTAGTGCACGTACTTTCCGCTGTGAGTGGATAGTAAAAGAATACTCACACATGTCTACTTGCATTGCGAAGTTGCTTCAAGATGCATCTTTTATAGGGGAAGAGAAAAAGGACAAGAAGAGTACATGACTCACGTCTGTCTTCGTATCTGTCTACGTAGCCTATTAATCCATATATCTATTTATCTGTTTACATAGCCGGCTTAGACCTTAAGCATTTGGCATTCGTAAAATGCATTCACAAATTCGTTCTCCTATGGACAGAAGCTGAGTCCCCAAATCGTGAACACAATTGAAATCTTTTCAAACAAATGGTCACCAGAATTATGTACGCTTGGAACTTTTGTATACAGGGCTCGAGGGAAAGGTGGTGAAAGAGAGAGAGAGAGAGAGAGAGAGAGAGAGAGAGAGAGAGAGAGAGAGAGAGTCAGATCATTTAATCTGTTAATCTGCCAACCATTCATTAGTACGATATATCAAATGTAAACGACCCTTAAACTTAAATGAGTTCCTGCTGAATATTGAAGCTGAATGGGCAACTAGAAGGGGTGATGGTGATAGGGAGAACGTGATGGAGAAGGTAAAAAAAGCCAGACAGATGAAGAAAGTGAATGTATGCGGAGAAGTAGCAGAAGAAAAAGTAGCAGCAGCAGCAGTAGTAGTGGTAGAAGTAGTAGTAGAAGAAGGAGAAGAAGCATCAAAGAGAGAGAGGGAGAGAGAGAGAGAGAGAGCGCACGCAGCAGGCACTGACATACAAAGAAACAGCACACACACAAAGAAACACACACACACACACACACACACACACACACACACACACACACACACACACACACACACACTCAAAATCTCAGAATCACATTTCCCACAGCCATACCCACCCACCCACCCACACAGCTTCCCAACTCGCCATTTTTTCTTCTTCTCTTTTCTCTCTGCTTCCTCACACTCCATCCCTCCCTTTACTCCTGACCACGCTATTTGACGCACGGCTTCGATCCAGTTTTACACGAACCTTGTTTGGTGGCTAGAACCAGTGCTTGGTGCCTACAGGCGCCTCCCCTAAACCCTAACCCAGTGTTTAAAAAAAGCAACCCACTTCTGTCCCTCCTTCCCTTGTCTGCTTCTCCGACTTGGCTGCTGATACAGCTCCGAGGCCAGGGCACAGGTGATTGTCAGTCACCGTGATGAAGGTGTGGCATTCTATCTGTCTGTCTGTCGGTATCTCTCTCTCTCTCCCTGTCTCTCTTTCTCCGTGTGTGTGTGTGTGTGTGTGTGTGTGTGTGTGTGTGTGTGTGTGTGTTTCTGTCTGTGTGTGTGTGTGTGTGTGTGTGTGTGTGTGTGTGTGTGTGTATATATATATATATATGTGTGTGTGTGTGTGGGTGTGTGTGTGTGTGTGTGTGTGCGTGTGCATGTGTGCAACCTCCTCACCCTCTTTCTTTCTCACTAGATATGTCCCTGTGTGTCTCTGTCTGTCACTAAGTCTTTCAGTTGCTCTTATTCTGTCTCTGTCTGTCTGTCTCTGCCTGTGTCTGTCTCTCTGTCTCTGTCTCTGTCTCTGTCTGTCTGTCTGTCTCTCTCTCTCTCTCTCTCTCTCTCTCTCTCTCTCTCTCACGCTCTTGTCTATGAAAATGGCGAATTTCCGGAGAACTGGTCAGAATAATTAATTTTGCCATTGTTTAAGAAAGGTGATGCTAACAATTCAAACAATTACAGAGTTATTTCTCTCAATGATGTAAGTAGCATCTTTTAAGTTCTATTAATAATAGTACATTGCAAGAGTGCATAGAAGGAAATAATACTACAGTCATTACTGATGATTTCCAAGAAGTTGTTTTTTTAAAATGATATCAATCTGTGGATCATTCGTTTACCCTATTAGCACTTGTCCAAAAACAATTGTCCTATGACTGCAAACATTATTTTGCTTTTTACAGGTTTTGAAAAAGCAGCATTTGATTTTATCAGCAGATATCCACTCTGGCCTATATTGTTGAAAATATGGAATAAAGGTAAGTTATACAGATGCGTTAAAAGTATGTACGAAAAATATAAATGTAGGGTAAGGTATGGTGCTAAACTTTCAGATTATTTTAAATGTACAGCGGGAATCAAACAGGGAGACGCATGTAGCCCTGTGTTATTTTCTGTTTTATAAATGAGTTAGCATTGCGAATGATTAATAATGAATTGCAAGTAATTGATAATGAAAGGCGTGGTGCTGTTTTTTCATATGATGCTTATGACATAGTCATCCTCCTGTCGGCTGATGATGTTGTTCTGTTATCAGATACAGTTGTAGGATTACAGCGTCAGTTAAACAGTCTGTATACTGCTGATTCTTCACTTCACTTGAAGGTAAACCTGAATAAAAGGAATAGGACTGTGTTTGGAAAGGGGTGTTATTTAAATGTCGAGAGAGATGTATCTATAATGGTGAAACAATGCTCATAGTCAATGTTTTTGTAAGTACTTATGAATATATTTTTCTACACGTTGAGTTTCTCTGCAGCTTGCAAAGATCTTGCTTGTCGAGCAAAACATGCATTGTTGTGTTTTATACAGAAGCGTCATATTCTTAATAACAATTCTTTTCAGCTATTTGCAAACTATTGGACTCATAGGTTCAACCGATTCTGCAGTATGGTTACAAATTATGGGAATTTGAGAGAGCTTCAGTTCATTGAGAATCGATTCATGTACTTGCAATTGAAAAGTATTTATGTGTAGATATGCGAACACCTATCTGACCATGCTGATTGTGAGACAGACATAATATATCCTATGTACATGAACTCTGCCGTTAACTGCATTCATTACTGGCTCAGACTAGGTCAGGTGGATGCATTTTGATTAAAGTACAAAGCGCATAGAATGTCATAATTATGCTTGGATGCGAACTGAAAGAAAAATGAGAATGATCCGCATTTGTTTGTATGAGAATACTTTTGGTGTGTTCTGGTAAAAATCAAGGTATTGGCAATATGAATGGTTTTATAAGTGTCTTTCGTGAACGTTTGATTGATTGTAGGTGGCAGTACTGCAATTATCACATTAAAGTAAAGGATTCAATTTGTATAGGACATTTTATTGTACTCATGATTTAAATATTGTTTGAAAGTAAACATAGATAGACAGTTGAAATATGTAACAACAAGATTTCAGTTTGGAATTTTTGACTTGAATGTGCACCGCTTCAGATATAAATAATGCAATGCATGTGATTTGTTATGTCCATTGTGCAGGATGGCAAAGAAAAAGAGAAGAAAATGGTTATACATTTTGTTCTCTGTTGTCTAAATCTTAACGATACTAGAGTTAAATTTATTCATCCTAAAATATTGCAGACATCCTTCTTTGTTCAGATTGAGTTCATTGATGTCATGCACAAAATCCGATGTCATACGTGATTTTTGTTTGTTGTTGTGTAAGGCTTAAAAATTTAGAGAAACAGTCATTTCATAGTCTTGCAATTGTATCAGCAGATTATGATCTTGTCTTTTGCTGTTGTTCAAATACCCTTTCATGAGGGACTGTGGTCGTTTTTTTCAATTAATTCTTTGTCTGTCCACTTTAAGGCAATATCAAGTGTTTAAACCAGTACTTATTCACTTTTCATGAATTCACATACAGAGGATAGTTTTCGGTTTCACTTTACATAAATTTGTTTGAATCATGTATTGGAAGACCTAGAAAACTTTTAACTGGAAAACTATGTACTCTTTCCACTGCTCATTTTTATATAATCCCCAAATTCCAGCTGCGTATATAAGTATTAATTCGATTTGGATAGCACGCGTTCTCTGGAAGTCATTAGCATCAATTCAGTTTAACTTTCTCATTGTCTTAAGTATTTCCAATATTCTGCGCGGTTAGATATATTAACATTTTCTTCTGTAACCAAAGATAGAATATGTTTCATTGATGGATGAATGAACGGAGTTATGTGTTGGTTGGCCTGTTGTTGCTATCATTTTTCTTCAGGGAAAGAACTTTGTTTGCTTCAATATATGTTTTCATCATATTCATTCGTTTATTCCGATCCTCTTTTATGCAATCAAAATATTGTTGCCGCATTCACCCGTGTCACATGGACCTCATGGTCGATGATATTTAAGTGTCAAAGTGTCGGTAGTCTCTTTATCTGTCTCTGTTTATCTCTCTAACTCTGTCTCTGTCTCGCTCCGTCTCTCTCTCTCTCCCACCCCCACCCCCGACCCGACCCTCCAGTCTCTCTCTTTTCTTGTCTCTCTCGGCTAGTGTGCGTGATCACTCTCATCGAGCTTTTAATGCTGATGCTCTGGGAGAAAAAAGGTGGGGGAGGGGAGAGGGGGGAGGATGGGGATGCTAAGGCTAATGCGGTGTCTCGATCGATTTTTTTTTGTTGGACCCCCCAGCTGAAGAGTAAATCCTGGCAGCGGTTGGAAAGTGCAGTTTTTTTGAGGGGTCATACTAATTCGTAATTATAGTAATGGTTTCAATGGGTGAAAACACACACATACACACTGTGTGTGTGTGTGTGTGTGTGTAGTAGTAGTAGTAGTAGTAGTAGTAGTAGTAGTCTTCAGTTTAACGTCTTCCACTTTAAGTGATATTAGACGAAAAAAAAAGGGGGGGGAGGGTGGAGCGTGGAGGTGGGAACGGTATTGGGCAGAGGGTGATGAATGATGTGTGTGTATGTGTGTGTGCGCATATGTGTGTGTGTGGGGGGGGGAAGATACAGAGCATTGGAAAAAATAAGACATTAAAAGGGGAGACACAGGCACAATATAGGAGGAAACGCTAACATCAAACAACTGTAACAATTATAACAAATATCCAATTGGACTATGCAGCAAACTTTCTGCAATAGCAGATAACATCTTGAAATTGTCAAAAATGCATTCAAACGAATTTTCCGAGAAGTTTGGTAAAAACGATTTCAGACTCTGACATTCAAAGAGTATGTGTTTGCTTGAAATAGATTCTCCACATATGCATTTAACATCTCTGCTGAACTTTGTTATAAAAGCGTTCAGCTTTATCCTGTTTGATAATGCCTCAATTTGCCTTAATCTGAATAAATTACTGAATGTATTTGATTGATTGATAGATTTCGGTTGTTGAATATTATTTATACTTTTATTTAAAACTTTGCCATTTTGCTGGTATACTTCCCTAACTTTGCTCCATGATGCTTTTTCTTGTAAGCGGTACCCCTCTTGTACAGACAAAGGCACATAAAGGTCCGTGGTTCCCTGTTGGTGTTTTGCACCTTTTCTTGCAGCCCTGTCAGCCCATTCATTATATAGGAGACCAAGGTGAGAAGGAAACCCAACAAAAAGTTATATGTGTTCCTCTGTGTGTGTGTGTGTGTGTGTGTGTGTGTGTGTGTGTGTGTGTGTGTACATTTAGATGTTTGTGTATCTGTGTGTGTGTGAGTATATACATTTAGATGTATGTGTGTGTGTTTTAGAGAGAGAGAGAGAGAGAGAGAGAGATGGGGAGGATAGTGATGGCAATGGTGATGAAGAGAACCGGTAAAAGATACGAAGGAGAGAGAGGGAAAAAGATACTTAGGATGAATGATGGCAACACTTGAAACCAGAAGGGTTCAATGTTTCAAGGCAACACACCCCAAATGTATTTCACAAGGCAGACGAACAAACGATTAAATAAATGAATAAATAAATGAGAAAATGAATAGATAAATAAATGAATGAATGAATAAACACATACATACATATATACATAAATAAATGAATGAATGAATGAGTGAGTGAATGAATGAAAAAAAAATTAAAGTAAGAATGAAACCCCAAGGTCGTCACGTCTGCTAATACATGTAACATGTATGATAGTCGTGTCCGACTATGACCATCAGAACAGCAGAGCAGGCAGCTGCTGCCCCAACTATCTGGACTAGAATTTGATTATAGTGGAGAGTGTCTTGCACAAGTTACATCACCACTTTCTCGACCAAGAGGGTTTTAGGAAAACCGGCGTTAGGGTGATTTCCAAAGGCCAACTAGCCCCCAAAGCTGCAGCACTAAGAGCCATTGCAACTTTGCCAACTTTGAGAGTCATAGTCCTTCACAAAAGACTAAGCTTGCCAACTGGTTTGAGAGTCATAGTCCTTCACAAAAGACTAAGCTGTAAATGACTTCCCATTGCAATAGACAAGCCATTGATCATACAGCTCGCACTTTGCTGTGGGCCAGGCTGTTAACTTATGTCAATCTGTGATATAAATTCATGGACCTGCTCAACGGAATGAGGGGGATTCCAAACATCCCTAGTCCCGAAGCAGATCCTGACATATCTAGAGAACCATCACAAGATAGCTGTTTCGTTCTGTGGAGATTTCATCAGACTTGCCTCTAGCTCCATGTTTTCGTAAAGAATATTTCCAAGGAATATTGTTACACTGACGCGTCAAATTTTGCGACCGTATTTCTGCTCGTTAAATAAACATTTTGCAATCCTGATGAACGAAGCAAATATCAAAACGGAACACTGGGTGTGGAATTGGGAAAATGGTTCAATCCTTACTGTGCTTTCATTTTTTCTGTAGGGGAATTTCAAGCACAGAAATCCCGGGGATTAAAAAAAAATCCGGGGATGGGGGTGTGGGGGGGGGGTGCAATACAGCCGGTGTACCGGAGCAGACTATAATCAGAGCAAGGACTGACGCAGCAGGTCTTACATGGTCCGCTAAATTATTGTTGTCGTTGATGCCGTTGTGGTTGTCCTTGAAAGCAGAGCATGTATAGTTTGGTGTAAGAAACTTGCACAGAAAATAGAGGCAAAAAAAGTCAGTTTCAATTACAGTTTCAAGGACATCTCAGACTGATCCATATATACCTACTTTACACGACATCTGCTGAATTTAATTAAATGGAAAACAATAAAATCAGACACTGAAACACGCCACCACCATCACCACCACCCAAAACAACAACAACAACAACAAACAAACAGACAAACAAACAAAAAACAAAACACCCCCCAAAAAAAAAACAAAAAACAAAAACAAACAAACAAACAAAAAACAAACAAACCCAAAACAAAACAAACAAAAAAACAACCGAAAGCCGAAACAGAAATGCGCCCCAGTTCAGCAGGTACATGGCCATCACGTAAGCATGTTGATTGATCGGGGGAAAATGGATACAACTAAATGGAACGTGATATGTGCTTTTCGATGATACGCGTTCTCTCTCTCTCTCTCTCTCTCTCTCTCTCTCTCTCTCTCTGTGTGTGTGTGTGTGTGTGTGTGTGTGCGGGCGCTATCCCTGACAGGACGTCTGTCTGTCTCGCCCACCTTCTCTCCCCAAACAGGTATAATTACCCCCAGGCATCTTTCCAAATCTCATGACAAGGGGGTAAACCCAAATCAATGTGCAGATGGAGTGGGAATTGTAGCGCACAAGAACCAACGCAACAGCGGCACTACCCTCTTCGGCAGCAACATCGTCAACGCCAGAGGCAGCCCGCAGGCATCATCGGCAGAGAACGTGATGCGTTTCCTGGAAGAAGGGAAGATCGCCAGAGACTCCCAGACCGCCAGCTTCCCCAGTCTGGAGGAGCTGACTGAAGAGTCGTGCAACTCTGAGGTTAGCATGGAACTCTATAGTTTTGTTGTTGTTGTTGTTTTAGCTGTTGGAATTAATAAAAGATGATGATGATGATGTTGACGACGACGACGATGATGATGACGATGATGATGTCGATGACGACGACGACCACAGCATCATCGGCAACAACAACAGCAACGACAACAACAACAATAATGGTACTACTACGAAGATGACGACGACGACGATGACAATGATGATAATGACGATGAGGATGATGACGATGATGTCGATGACGACAACCACAGCATCATCGGCAACAACAGCAACAACAGCAGCAACGACGACAACAACAATAATGGTACTACTACTACTACTACTACTACGAATAATAATAATAACGACGTTGATGATGATGATGTCTATACTAAGCTACCCACCAGTTCAGCCTTTTAGTTCTGTTATAGCCCCAAAGTGAATAAAGTAGTTTTAACTGAGTTCTATTGAATTATTGCCTTCCTGCCTATGTACCTACCGACTGACTAGTAGACTAACTGGCTAGCATATAAGTTGAAAGACTGAATCATGTTTGTTTGAAGAAGCCATGTTTGGCTTGAACATTGCCAGTCATTTTTCGATATATGTCTTTAATGTTGAGTGACAGGTATTGTTAATGTTAGTGAAACCAGCTCAATACAGCTTTAAGCCTCCAAATGGCGACTCTTTGTTTGACTTCCTCGGTGTTAAAAATTAATTCACCACCTCGACTCTTTTTATTTTTGTGTTGTTTATAGTAACAACAAGAGCGACGACATTTATTATATTTCATTGTTTATTTTGGATCAGTTCTAATGGTGTGTTGTGGATGTCATGTCGCTTTTGTGTGTGTGTGTGTGTGTGTGTGTGTGTGTGTGTGTGTGTGTGTGTGAAGCAGCGACATATATGTATATATATATATATATATATATATATATATGTGTGTGTGTGTGTGTGTGTCTCTCTCTGTCTCTCTGTACATGCATACACACACACACACACACACACACACACACACACATATATATATATATATATATATATATATATATATATATATATTGACTTATATCTTTAGTTGTATGCGATTGATCTGGGTGGGCACAACTAAGAGCTTAAGACGCTCATTTCTCAATGTCATCAATTTTTGTTTTCTGGTTTCTTACTGCTTTCTTCGAACATGATTAAATGCTTCCTGGGCTATAATCATACGCGCACTGACGCACTCTCCTGTCCAACTGAGCCGTCTGCCTGACAGGACAGGATCGACAGGGTGAGTGAGGGGGGTTTGAGGGTTGGAGAGGGGGAGGGCGATCGTAAAAACAGGGCTTTTCCTGTGCGTGATTCGAATCCCATTGCGAGTAAAATCGAAACTTAATCAGTCTGTTTCCTTCCTTGCTCTATCTGCTCTCTTTCATTCTCTATGTTTTTCTCGCTCATTCGCTTGTGTGTTGTGTTATGGTGTGCATGTATGGGAGTTTGTGTGTGTGTGTGTGTGTGTGTGTGTGTGTGTGTGTGTGCGCGTGAGAGAGAGAGAGAGAGAGAGAGAGGAAGGGAGAGAGAGAGAGAGAGGGGATGAATGAATGACTTAATGACTGACTGACTGACTGACTGAATCTTTATTTTCCAGTGTTGAAGATATTAGCACATTGGCCGACTAACGTATCTGCCGTTGTTTTAAGATACATACAAACGTTTACACATATCTGTTTACAGTCAGTTCATGTATAGGACAACAATGCTCATAATTATATTCACGAAATGAGATCGAACAACTCAATTTATAAGATTGTTTTTAAGAGGGACAGAGAGGGAGTGAAAGAGAGAGAGGGAGAAAGAGAGGGAGAGAGGTTGCATGTGCGCATCCGCATGTAAAATAGCTCGTGCATGCCTGTGTGTGCGTGCGGGTGAAGGGCTAGTATTATCACAATGGAATTAACTGAGCAATTTTGGGGTGGAGATTTCGTTCTCTGGTTTGTTGGTTTTCGCCCGCTTTTTTCCTTCCTTTGTTTTCTTTCTTTCTTCCTTTTGTCATGTAGCCGACGAGAACTGAGTTCCTTCGGTGTTTTTTTTCTCCAAACCTTCGTGTATCCTCTCCAACATCTCTTCCCTCATCTATCTGTGTGTGGACGGGGTAGGGTGGTGGTGGTGGTGTGTGTGTGTGTGTGTGTGTGTGTGTGTGTGTTTGTGCGCGCGCGCGTATGTGTATGTGTGTGTGTGTGTGCGTGCGTGCGTGTGCGTGTGTGAGGGGTGGAGTTTAAGGTGATATTTACGAACTTGTATAACGCAGTGATAACGCAAAGCACGTTTGATGATATGATGTCAGATGATGATCATGATGATAGGGGTAATGCTTGAGATGACTATAACACCGAAGATAAAGAAGCAAGTCAAAAATGATTATACAAGATAGATGAAAATAATCTAAGAACATAAAACATTGTAAATAGAAAAAAAAGTCACAAATGAATTAAATAAATGCATTTATCATATAAAAAAACAACAACACCATTTAGACCAAACACCCATACCACAATTCACCCACCACCCCACCCCACTCACAACCGTGTGCCCACACAGGACTCCGAAGCGGACAGGCAGAATGCCTTCGCCAGCAGCCGCAACACTAACCAGAGCAGAGAACGATGCAGCAGCAGCAGCAGCAGCAACAGCTCTGCCAGTGACGACAGCGGAGTCATGGGGTACCACCACCGCCAACACCACCACGAACACGACCACGACAGCCACTACCAAGAGCGCCTGGGGCACCTTGCCGGAGAAGTGGTGGGCAGGCATTTCCTTCCTTCGCCTCACACTGTGCTCATCTCCTCTCCCACTCAGCCCGCAGCCTCACTGCCCCCTCAGAACGATGCCTCGCTGAGCAACGTCGCTGCCTCGTCTCTGCCTCCTTGTGGTGAGGTTTCAATACCTCCTGACAGGAGCGGCACAGTCTCGCTGCCTTCTTCGACTGCTGCCTCGGAGCAGAACTCTGTGTGGCTGTTACCTCCTCGAACACCAGCCTCAATGCCTGCCAAGTGTAGCGCTTCCCTGCCTCCTCAACGTTCCACTGCAAGTGGATCAAGGAAGGGTGTTGAGAAAAATCAGGGGATAGTTGGAGAAGAAATCGCTCTTCCGTCACCTTCTCGTTCTGTGGCCTCTTCTTTGAAGGCGGAAGGGCGGCTGGGCGTCGACGGTGATGGCTCTGCTTCGGTGTGTCGTGGGCAGGTGAGCAATAGGGCGTTTGTGTGTGTGTGTGTGTGTGTGTGTGTGTGTGTTGTGTGTGTGTGTGTGTGTGTGTGTGTGTGTGTGTGTGCGTGTGTGCGCGCGTCATAAGTACGTTAGAACAGACACTACTGAACACCACCGAAGTGACTCAGCAGCAGTGCTGGGTCCACTCTGCTGTGTAGCCTCCTGGCGACCTAACATCGGTGGTTCGCCGTGGACTGTCGACACTGTGACTGCGACAGTCGAACACGGGAGTTATGCTACTGAAACGGTGCAGATGATGGGGCAGCAAAACAGTTACAACAAAACAAACAACAAACAACCCAACAAAAACAACAACAACAACAACACACACACACACACACGCGCGCGGAAAAAGAAAAAAACAACAACAAGCAACAAACAACGGTCATGCGCGCGAATACTGAAAGCATCACTCGAGACCATAAAGGGAAAGTGGGAGAGGGAACTTATAAGAATGCACACACACCTAGCTCCGGAAATTCATTGTCTCCTTCATTACCTTCCAGACCTCCACTGCGTGCGGACCACACTATTCACATACACACAGACACAGACACAAACATACAGAGAGAGAGAGAGAGAGAGAGAGAGAGATGCAACGTCTGAAGAGATGATAGAATACTTCGCAGATTTTGTGCTTTCCTGGGACTTTTTTCCCAAACTTTTTTCCCAAACACATGAGCGCGGATGCACGCATCCTCAATCTGTTCAACAGTCACACACACACACACACGCACGCACGCGCGCGCATACACATGTCTCTCCCGTCATGTATAGTAATAAGCCCCAAGTCAATGATCTGTCCTCCCAAGGTGTCCACCTCGGGGGGTCTTAACGCTCAGGAGGGGGTGAGGCGTTCGAGATTAGATTGTGCGTAATATAAAAGCCGATCAATTTTCTGTGATCTCCACGGGATGGTATTCTTTCCGTCAGGAACTGGGCAAAGAAGTCGCGGGCTGCTCGTATGGAAAATAGATGCGTCAATAACATGTTTCTTCCCTGGGCTTGAGCGCATACCACGCTGAGTGACGTAGAGCCTTCTACGTGCTTGCTTTACCCATCAATGATAAATTGGCCGAGTCGTGGAATATCAAGTGCGGTGGCCCTGCATATTGCTGCAGCACTTAACCAAGTTCCCAGTCTTTGCGCTTGTGTGTGTGTGTGTGTGTGTGTGTGTGTGTATGAGATGTCTTTAAGAATTGAGGGGTTGATTCTGATTCTTATCAGGGCAGTTGACCAAGTTTCATGTCACTGGGGTTTTTTTTTCACCCCAAGATTTGTACCCGTTTGTGATAGAGAGATCTGATTCGATTGTGTTTTACGGTAGTAGTAGTAGTCGTAGTAGGGTGGTGGTGGTGGTGGTGGTCGGGGAACAGTAGTGATAGTAGCAGATGTAGTAGCAAGCAGTTGCAATTGCAGTGGGGAAAGCCCGCAGGTAAATATTTTGGCGTTGGACTTAAGAATTTAGCCAGGAACAACCCTTTTGTTGCCGTGGGTTCTTTTACGTGCGCTAAGTGCATGCTGCACACGGGACCTCGGTTTATCGTCTCATCCGAATGACTAGCGTCCAGACCACCACTCAAGGTCTAGTGGACGGGGGAGAAAATATCGGCGGCAGAGCCGTGATTCCAACCAGCGCGCTCAGATTCTCTTGCTTCCTAGGCGGACACGTTACTCTCTAGGCCATCACTCCACTGGGCACTTGACTTTGGTCGGGAAAGATAAATCGACGGAAGGAAAGGATCGGCCCTATGCCGAGTCCGTGACACAGTGAATATGAATTCATGAATGTACTGCCGCTACAGCTGTGAAAGGCTATGGAACCATTAACCTAGTAGTAGTAGTAGTTGTTGTAGTTGTAGTAGTAGTTGGATGAGG
The DNA here is from genome assembly GCF_041734735.1 of Babylonia areolata. Lineage (NCBI taxonomy): Eukaryota > Metazoa > Mollusca > Gastropoda > Neogastropoda > Buccinidae > Babylonia > Babylonia areolata. The sequence goes on from NC_134876.1 coordinate 86,928,320, forward strand.
ATCCTCCTCCTCCTCCTCCTCCTCCTCCTCCTCATCATCATCATCATCATCATCATCATCATCATCATAATCAGTACTAGTTGGATGAGGAGGAAGAGGATCATCATCATTATCAGTAGTAGTAGTAGCAGTAGTAGTAGTAGTTGGAGGAGGAGGAGCATCATCATCATCATCATCAGCGGCAGCAGCAGCAGCAGCAGCGGTAGTAGTAGTAGTAGTAGTAGTAGTGAGAAAGCCATAGAACCAATCCGCACGAATAGGACATGAAACACTCAACATGCGGTCAGTCGGCTGACAAAGACGAGTACAACCAGCACAGCAGAAGCACTACCGATCACAACAAAATACGAACGGCTGAGGATGGCCTGACTGTAGTCCAATAATCCCACATGAAGAACATGACTAATTTCCTCCCACGAAAGGGTAGTGATACTAATAGCAATGGCAAAAACAGCAGTAGCAACAGTAGATGTAGTTATCGTAGCAGGAGAAGGAGTTGGAGTATCAGTAGTAGGCAGATAGAAGGGACATGAAAAGAAAAAAACAAACATAGAAGAACAGTGGAAAGATTGAAAAGACAGAAGAACACAGAAAGAACGAAGAAAAAGTTGTCATATCGAGAGAGTGAGAGATTGAAAGAGAGAGAGTGAGAGATTGAAAGAGAGAGAGAGAGAGAGAGAGAGAGAGAGAGAAGACGACGACGAAGAAGAAGAGAAGAAGAAGAAGAAATAGAATGGCTGCTGGGGGAAGGAGGGGGGGGGGGGGGGTGATAAGCTAAAACAAACACCCTTGTTAATATTCGCTACAGAAATCTTCACACGCTTGACTTCTCAACTCCGAGGTAATACCTCACTGTGAACACAGACAGCACTCACACAACTGTGACGGAAATAATAAAGTAAAGGAAGAAGATCGATCAAATATAAAGAAAAAAAAAATGGGAAAGAGAGAGAGATAAACAGACAGATAGCAACAGAGAGAGAGAGAGAGAGAGAGAGAGAGAGAGAGAGAGATGCAACGTCTGAAGAGATGATAGAATACTTCGCAGATTTTGTGCTTTCCTGGGACTTTTTTCCCCTCCAAAGAAATTGGAAACTCTCTTGCGCGTAATATATTGTGATGAAGTGATCACAGGTCCATTTTCAGAACGGGCATCGATCTCTAAACATTGAAAAACAAACACAAGATAGAAAAAAAAGAAAAAAAAAAAAAGAAAAATCTCTCTCTCTCTCTCTCTCTCTCTCTCTCTCTCTCTCTCTCTCTCTGTATATATATATATATATATATATTTTTTTTTTTTTTTTTTTTTTCAAACCCCTTCACGGTTCTCATACCAGGATTTTCTATTGAGTTCTTTTGGATTTACATTCTCGTGGCTCTAAGATCACTGGGGTCTTCTTTCTTTCTCTCTATCGTTTTTGCATTTTAAAATATTTTTATCCTATTGCATTTTGTTCAGTTTTAGTTTATTTATTTATCTATTTATTTATTCATTTACTGCAGTATGGCATTTAACCTGACTGCTGTGAACTGGAGGTATGAGGTTTCTTTTTAGCATCTCCAAGATAACTTGGGTTCCTAGGGTGTGGAGCAGAGAATATTTGTATGGCTTGGACTCTGCCCCCAGCTCGATCGCTCACGGTCACCCTGTGACCACTTCCTCCCACGTCCCATCCCCACTCCTCCACCCCTCCCTCGCCCCTCCCCCACACTGTTACTTTTCTTTCACCTCTGCCTTCACCTTCATCTTTTTTTCTTTTTTTTTTTTCTTTACAAAAGAATAGAGCTATTTCGGGAAGATAGTCTGTTATTTGATTGTACAACCCACGTTTTTTTTCTTCCTGTGAAGAGAAAGACTCTCTCTCTTTCGCTCTCCCTCGCTATTGAAGGTTGAACAACTCACGTCATCTTTCCTCGCGGCGACTTCTACGTCATTCCAACCGTTCTGACGTCATGCTAAGGTTCCTGCATTGGTGGCAACATCCCCAAAAAGAATATGCCTCTCGTGCTCTTCTTTTGCCCAAACTGTCATCAAACGATCTCGCCTGTTCGCCCTCACCCGATGATGGTAATCAATTAGTGAACAAAGAAAATATTTATATCAGCGTTGTGGTCTGGTGGTTATTATCATTGACAGAAATGAGGACTGGACATTTTGCAAGTTCAAAATCCTTCAGATGAGTAGCTTGTTTTGTTTTTGCGATTTTTTAAAAACTACTTGACCTGTACAATGTGTGCTGTCATGTGAAACTGGAAGACTGGGATCTTAAGTATCCACTACACTGAGATGATTGCGAGAGTTGCTCAAAGTTATCACTGACACGAAAATCATGTCTTCAAGGCTATTTGTAGATATTGTATCGGTATACATATCATGAAAGGAAGCTTTGTTATGTAGTCGTATACCAAACCGAATTTTGTTTCGTTTTTGTTTATGTATTTTTAAAGATTTATTATTTATTTTTTGTCAGTCATCAAGGAATAAAAGAGGCGTCAAATTCTTGTGGACTTTCCAGCCACGCTGTGTGGTAAATTCCTGTGGATGTGTGTAGTGACGGCAGGTCCATTGGTTCTGTCCGTGGAGGGACTTTATGACCTCCATTCATGATGGACGCTCACACACACGCACCCACACACACACACACACACACACACACTCTCTCTCTCTCTCTCTCTCTCTCTCTCACACCACCACCACCACCACAACCACCACCACCACCACCACCACCACACCACACACACACACACACAACACACGCACACACACACACACACACACACACACACACACACACCACCGCGCACACACACACGCACACACACACTCACACCACCTACACACACACACACACACACACACACACACACCACCACCACCACCACCACCACCACACACACACACAAACACACACACCACCGCACACACACGCACACACACACACTCACACCACATACACACACACACACACACACACACAAACACCCGCCCCACACACACACCCGCACACACACATACACACCAAACACACACACACACCACACCACACACACACACCACACACAAACACACACACACAAACACACACACACACACACACACACACCACACACACACACCACACACACACACACACACACACACACAAGTCTGGCTCTGTCCGTGACCAGGCACTTGTGCTCAGCAAGCAGCAGGACAGGTGGTTCTGTTGAGTTTTGTGGAGTCAGAAAAAGCAGCAGCAGATCGCGAGTGAACAGCACCGTGGTGACAAAGCAGCATTGGAGAGTGGTCTGTGATGTGTGTGTGGGCGGTCAGTTTTATTGCATCTCTCCACTGCTGCTGACACTGGGGGGCTGCTGAGGACTGAGCCTCGGTGTGGCCCGTCATTTAGAGAGTCTGCATACAAGAGTCGTCAGATAAAAAGCCACTGAGGGGACTTCACCCCTTAACAGCTTCCTCCCGCAACCTGTACTAATGGACAGGTTTTACGATTCATGTGTTTGTCATTACCTTAACGTGACATAAGGCGTTGTGGCAAAGTCGGTTAGGCGTTGGAATTCTGATCCAGTGTTCACGAGTGATCAATGTTAAAGGCCTCGTTTTGACATGGTGCTGTGGCCTTGAGGAAGGCACTTTACTCCGCCTTCCCTCACTCTGCCGCTTTACTTCGAGTTTCCTCACTCAACCCAGGGGTTAGCATTTATCTGACTTCTGTTGGGGAATACTTGCAAGAGGAACGGGCCTGAATTTCTGGAACCGCCACGCTGAGGTTCTTATCGTCCTTCCCTCCACCCTCCCTCCACCTTCTCCGCCGCCCATGCACATTGTCTCCCTTATTTTTGTTTCGTTCATGTGCGGGTAACCTTATAGCGGAAATTAATGACAATTACATTTCAGCAGTTTTCGATGGAATTTCACCTTTTGCACCCAAGATTAATTCTTAATTCACACTCACCCTCTGTCCACGTAACGCCCAAAACAGCAAGAACGATAACAATAACAACAACAACAACGCTTTGAGCAACAAGAGACAAATTATATCACAATCAGCGTCAGCGTCCGAGACATTAGTTCAAGTGTATTAGTTTGTTGCAAAGGATGGACTTTCCTTGTTCATTTTTGATTTCTAATAAGCCCAGCAGCGCGCACGTCTACCGACAAATAATCAGGTTAATCGAAAGGGCCATCAGCTCATGTAATCTGCGCCATGGTTTCCATGTAAGCTGCTCCAGATCGCAGAGATGAGCTGGAGCCGAGAAGACCAGGTTTGTGCAGGCGACATCTATTTCTAGCACCGTCCAGCGATAAGGGAGGACGAAAGATTTTAATGACCCCCCATTTGGCTTCCGTGATGTCACTTCCTCTCCGACATGCCAAAGTGCGCATGTCCGCGGAGACCGCTGTTTCCGTTAATCGATGATGAAATTAATGTTACGGGAAGTGGCAGAGAGCGGGGAAGGAGAGGGATGGGCGGAGGGAGAGGTGGGGAGAAAGACAGAAATAGAGGAGAGTCCTAAGGTTGTGTCATGTGGAACGTGACATTTCGAGTGATTCACTTCTAACCTTACCGGGTAGGGTTGCCTTGGAGCGGAGGAGGGCAGGGCAGGGGAATGGAGGGCGACGCTTCTGGGGAATCAGTTCGGAACTATCGATCTGACTGGTCAATCATATTTAACCGACATAAACTTCATATTTGATGACATTGACTGTCTGTGGAAGCGGAGAATCTAGTATCAGTAGCTGCCACAGAGTTTGTGATTGTCTCACAATGTTTGTGATTGTCCAACACAGAAGTTTGTGATTCTCTCACACATTTGTGATTGTCTAACAGCGTTTGTTATTGTCTAAGATCAGTATCAGTAACTCAAGGAGGCGTCACTGCGTTCGGACAAATCCATATATGCTACACCACATCTGCCAAGCAGATGCCTGACCAGCAGCGTAACCCAACGCGCTTTGTCAGGCCTTGAGAAAAAAAGAGAAAAAACAAAGAAATGAAATAAAATGAAATGAAATAAACAAACAACTAAATAACTATCTAAATAGATTAAAAAAAATTAAACCAACAAAAAAACTAATTAAATAATAATAATAATGAAAATAAAATAAATAAATAGATAAATAAAATCTAAGAAGTTTGTGATTGTCGATCTCACAGCGTTTGTGATTGTCTCACAGCATCAAACACAGAAGTTCATGGTTGTCTTACAGCGCCTGTGAGTGTCTGACACAGCATTTGTGATTGTCTAACACAGAAGTTTGTTATTGTTCCACAGCGTTTGTCATTGTTTAACACTGTTTGTATTTGTCCCACAGCGTTTGTCATTGTTTAACACAGAGTTTGTCACTGTCTCGCGGCGTCTGTAATTGTCTAACACAGAAGCTTGTGATTGTCTCACTGCATTTGTGATTGT
>NC_134876.1:86938731-86941231 GCF_041734735.1 Babylonia areolata
CTTCTTTTCTTTTTGCAACAGTGTTCATCTTCGACAATTATATATAATTACTGTTGCATTGTCGAGGATATTCATCATAAACATCATCATCATCTAGCAACAGGAGCAGCAGCAGCACCACCAACAATAACACCACATTTATTAAATTCTCAGTGATGTGACGTGTTGTATACGTCCAGTGGCCTTAAAAGGTTCCATTTGGAAAGAAAATGCAGTCATATTTATTGCCAGCGCAACTAGCCTTCCAGCATTGAAGATCTTCACTTGGTCGATTTTCCCATTCCAGAATGGAAAAAAAAAAAAAAAAACCCAAACCAACAACAACAAAACCATGCCATAAGTTCGACTAGCACTTGTTGAACTTGATTTTTGTTCTGGACCACACAGCAAACCAACGTGGGGTTTCTGGAACAAGAGCGACAGAAGGCACATGTCGTGTATAAAATTATAAAAGAGAGATTAGTCGTATCCAAGAAGAAAGTACATGTGAGTATCGACAAGGGTTTCTTCTTCTTCTTCTACTCCTTCTTCTTCTGCTTCTTCTTCTTTCCCCCCAATTTTTTCTTTCCCATTTTCTCCTGTTTTTTTTCTCTTCTTTTTTCTTTGCTTGTTGGTAACAACAAAAGCCAATGTTGATCAGAGACCCAAAGACCAGGCTTTTCCAATCAAAAAACCCAGAGCCGTTCCATTTCCTCTCAGAACTAAGGGTCTTAGGAACGAACCCGCCAATGCCACACTCTCTAAAAACAAAGCTTTTCCCATTTCCTGCCGCTGTATGGCACGGTACGGGGCGGCCATTTTCTGACTCGGGTACCCGAAGGACGTGAGCTGCAATGAGCAGGCAGTGGTGCCGACAGGAGGACTTGAACACAGTGTGTGCCTTTGTCTCGCAGCGGAACGTCTCACAGCGCAACGCTAACGAGCTTAACGAGACGTCATACTGTCTGACAGCACACGCTTCATTAGCAGCCTTCATTATCGTCACTAACTACAGCGAAGGCTTTCCGGACAATGTCGCCATCGATGGTTAGTTACCTTGGAAGTTCTGATTCTGAGATCCTGATTGGAAATAATGTAACGGTGACTGTCGGAGTAGTCATCGTAGTCAGTAACAGCGGCAGCAACATATCAACAGTCGATGTGCAAGTAGTGGCATTATTAGCATTAGTAGCAACAATAGCAAGGGCGACAGTAGTAGTAATAGTAGTAGTGGTAATATTTTTGTTATTAGCGGCAGCGGCATTACTTGCATCAACAGCAGAAGTAGTGATGAAAGGAATAATAAATGATCATCATAATGATGATGATGATGCAGTGTTTATGACTAATGGGAATTATCAACCGTGGTTTTTTTGTAACAAGTGCGGTAAATGGCGCTTTCATGATATTAAAAATACAAAAGTTAGGTGGGTAGTGTCTCTGTCCCTGTCTCTGCACTGCCTGCATTTTTGTCTGTCAGACCTTTCTCTCTCTCTCTCTCTCTCTCTCTCTCTCTCTCTCTCTCCCCCTCTGTGTGTGTGTGTGTGTGTGTGTGTGTGTGTGTGTGTGTGTGTGTGACTGACATTACATAATGGATTGTGCATGTAAGATGTGAGTGCGGCGTGTTTGACAGTAATATGTAATACAATGGAAGTCACCCTCTTCAGACGCGGCTCTGTTGTGTTCTGAAAATGTTCCCCGTCTCTCTCTGTCTCTTTCTCTGTCTCTGCCTTACTGTCTCTGTATCCCTCTGTCTTTCTATCTCTGTCTTTGTCCTTCCCCCTCCCTCCCTCTCTCTATCTGTCAATCTCAATCTCTCTCTGCCCTCATGGTGTATTAAATAAGATTTGCCCCGATCAATACGCATAGAGCATGTACGTCGTGCTTTCATGCACTCACGCGCCACCCCATTGCGTCATCACTGATCATGCTTTCATGTACTCACGCGCCACCCCATTGAGTCATCACTGATCATGCTTTCATGCACTCACGCGCCACCCCATTGCGTCATCACTGATCAGCCATGTTAGCGTGCCCATCCCACACCAGCGTGGACTGGGTCATGCCAGTATTCCGCAAGCCGTTTATTCCACATCTCCGCTATGGCAACCACCCAACCTGTTTGGCTGCAGCAGCAGCAACAGTAGCGGTAACGGTAGTTATAGTAGTAGTAGAAGTAATAGTAGTAGCAGCAGCAGCAATAGTAGCAGAAATTTACAGTTAATCTTCGTCTTCACGGTCAATCAACGTTGCAGGCAAAAATCATTAAAAAAAACAAATTGTGTGTGAGACTAGGTGCTAACAGTTGCTGACCGCTAATCAGTTATTAGCTTTGTTCTTGTATTTGATGGTATGATGGTGATGATGACATGACGACAATTTTCGTCGTTATCGCCATCCTCGTCATGCTTGTTGCCTTTTTCAAGCGATTGATTTTGTAAGTCGTGGTGGTGAAGTTTGTGTGACTGACTTCTCTTCTCCTTCTCCTCCTCTTCCTGCTGCTGCTGCTGCTACTACTACT
>NC_134876.1:86946231-86978731 GCF_041734735.1 Babylonia areolata
AAAGAAGCAAAAACACATGCACATTTACACATCATCCACACACACACACACACACACACACACACACACGCACACACACACACACACACACACACACACACACAGAGCAGCAGCAGCAGCAGCACTATCCTGCACTATTTTTCCTTCATGCAGGTCTCTTTTCTGTCAGCACCGCCTATGCAGTTCTGCCCGTGTCCGAGAGAATCCTCTTTGCTTACTGGATCGTTATTAACTCGGGTTATTTATTTTGGATGATGAACGCTAGCGGGGGTGTTTCCTCCGTTGCGACTCTTGAGAGGAGTACAAGATAGGGAGAGACAGAGACAGAGAGAGGGAGATAGAGGCGGGGAGAGAGACAGAGTGTGAAATGGCAGAGAGTGGTATAGGGAATGAGGAGTGGGGGAGAGAGAAAGAGGATAAAGACACTTGATACGTAGGAGTGAGAGAAAGCGAGGCACAGAGAGAGGGGGGGGGAGAGAGAGAGAGAGAGAGAGAGAGAGAGAACGGGGGTTAAAAAGGAAAGGTACAGAGAGACGAAGACAGATAAAGGGATACGAGAGAGAGAAGGAGGTGGTTTGGGTACAAAATGTTGCCAGTGGGGGCGAAACAGAAAACAAATGAAATTGTATTATAGTGCAGGGGTGGGGGGCTTCTATCTGTGGACAGAGTTTTTTTTAATAAAAAAACAACATTTTTTTGTGATGGAAGGAGACATAGCTTTGGGCTCCAAGACCTGAATTTTGCCCTTTCCTTCTCTTCCTCCGGGATTGAGAGTGGGGTCGAAGGGAGGTGGAATGCGGATGAGAATCAGTTCGATTGTTTTTGAAATGGAGTAGCACGTAACAGTTTGCACTTAAACACAAAAACAACAACAACAAAAAAACTTTGTCCTTTTGGGCAACTCGCGTGTTTGGAACCACAAGAGAGATACCAGTTAAAAGAGGGATGGGTGACGGGCGTGGTGTGGAACGCTGGTTTGTGTAGGTGTATGGGGAAGGGAAGCGTGCGTGGGAGGGGGATCTAAGGTCGAGGAGTGTCATTGGGCTGGTAGTGGGAGGTGAACCAAACGGTGCATCAACACAAACAGGGCAACTAAATACCTAAATCTTACATGCGGGTCTCTTTCTGATCAGCCGTTTGTTTGGTGTGAGAGAATCGTTTGCCTTAGTCATTATTACTCATTTTTAATAAGCTAGCGGCGTGTTTAACTCCTCACTCTTGAGAGGGACAAGAAAGAGACACGAACAGAGCAAAGATAGCACATCAAAAATTGTAAAGCGGAGGTCTAGTGAAGAGGGTGATGTGAGAAAGAGGATACAATGACACTGAACGTAAAGTGGTCATGAGAACCACTGGAGAGAGGGGGGTAGAGGAGAGAGAGGAGGCGAGAGGAGAAAACAGAGAGAATATAAACAGGAAAGGTATCAAAGACAAGACAGATAAAGGTATACGTAGAAGAAGATGTTATGGGTATATCAAAATTATGATGGGAAAAAAAACAAATAAATTATATTTATATGCAGGTGGCTATTCTATTTGACAGAGTTTTTTATAATAAAATAAATAAACATTTATTTTTATAGTTGGTGGTCGGTCCAAGAGTGTGTGTGTGTGTGTGTGTGTGTGTGTGTGTGTGTGTGTGTGTGTAGGGGTGTGGTGGTGGTGGTGATGGGGATCTAATCGGATTGTGTGGCTGTGATGGCAGGTCTGACGATTGTTGAGTTCTGTGCTTTAATGCTGGCTGTATTCTGCCTTCTCTCGTTTCCTTATCGCCTTAATAATATCGATCTTCCGGTGCAGTTCATATCCTCTATCATCCTGCCCCCACACCCTCTCTTCCCTTTTTCTGTCTCTGTCTGTCTGTCTGTCTGTATGTCTCTCTCTCTCTCTCTCTCTCTCTCTCTCTCTCTCTCTCTGTCTTTCTCTGTTCCTCTGTCTGTCTGTCTGTCTCTGTCTCTCTCTGTCTTTCTCTCACCCGCTTTCTCTCGCTCTAGCTTCCTCTGTCTGTCTGCTTAAATGTCTCTGTCTGCCTGTGTCCGTCTTTCTGTCTCCATCTCTGTCACTGTCTGTCTCTGTGTCTCCCCTTTTTGTCTCTCGTCTGTCTGTATCTCAGTATGTCTGTCCCTCTCGGTCTCTCAGTCGGTCTCTGTCTGTCTGTCTGTCTTTTTGTCTGAGTTATCTTCTCCCTCTCTCTGTTTCGGACCATCCCTTGTTCTACTTTCGAAGAAAAGAAAAAGCCAGTCGTCACAGAACCAAGGCACTGGGCTGTGGATTTGACAAAACCAACTGTCAGAACAGACGAGGAGATTGTCTTTGATCGCTGGAAAGGATTTCTGATTTGTGTGTGTGTGTGTGTGTGTGTGTGTTTTGTTTGTTCCTTTGTTTCGTAAAGAGGACGGTGTGACGTTGGATACGTGAAATTTGTGTCGCTTCATCCCATTGCAGAACCCGTTCCTTCTCTTTCGAACACATAGACACACACACGCACGGACGCACACACACACACACACACACACACACACACACACACACACACACACGCACGCACGCACGCACGCACACACACACACACACACACACACATATATATATGTGTGTGTGTGTGTGTGCGTGCGTGTTCGTGCTTAAAAATGTGTATGTGCGCGAGGCGTGTGTGCGTGTGAATTTGTGCGTGTGTATGTGTGTCTGTGTGTTATATTGCATATCTGTGTGTTTTAATGTGTCTGTATTGTTCTCGCCGTCATTATCATTGTTTTGGTTTTGGTGCTATTCTTGTTAAGCGTCATTTTTAGGTTGACAGTGTCCTGAAATAGATATCATCAAACACCCACCATCCCACCAAGAAACCTAGAAATCAAGCCAACCAATCGATCGCTAAGTCCGCTCCTCTTTCTGTAGTTTTCCCTCTTACTCCCCCGTTCTCATTCCCATCGACGTTTCTTGAAGCGTGAAGTGGGATTTTTTTTTCCCTCATAGTTTCTATTCACAGTTGCGGGCAATCAGAGGAAATCGTGGTAGCCAGCCGATCGATGGTCGTCTCATCCTCCGGCACACCCCCGCACACTTAATGAGAAAACTTCGCCCAGGAAGACTGGACGGCAGGGAAGGAGTGTGTGTGTGTGTGTGTGTGTGTGTGTGTGTGTGTGTGTGTGTGTGTGTGCGCGCGTGTGTGTTGGGGTGTGGGGGATGGGGCTGGATGTCGAAGGGGAAGGAAGATGACTCCTCAGAAAGTTTGCCTGCTGTCAGACTGGATCAATATCTTGAACCACACTCGCTCTCTCCTGAGAAACTGTTCGGAGAGCCAACGTTTATTTAAGACACGGGTGTTGCGTGTTGGTTAACAAAGTGACCATGACCACTCAATCTTATTCAGAAGAATCGCTGAACTAAAGTCGTGAACCGTTTGTTGTGAGTCACCAGCGTCAGACGTAAGCCGCTCACGTCTCCTCTGCATGATGCAGTCATTCAAGCATTGCCCGTACTGTGTCGCGTATGTTCAATACTCCTTTGATGATAATAATTTACACCACCTGTCTGTATGTAGGATGCCATTTTTCCTTGATTTGTACGTCCATACCATACATCAATAACAACAACAACAATAAGAACAGCAACAGTAACGATAATAATAATAATAATGTTATCGTCATCAATATTTCATATATCGCGCTATAACACAAGCAGAATATAACTCTAAGCGCCTTACAAAGCCAATACTTCATTAAAATGAACTTTAATGAACTGAAAAAGCACATAAGATGAAACAAAAAAACAACCTTTAGTCATAAAAAAATCTTTGATATTATAAAAGCACAATTCACAAAACTTCCTGGTGGGATGATGTTTCCAATCTCGTAGTGGTGCATGCATCATTGGCCATTGGAATGTTGCACTTCTTCCTGTTCCCTCCCCTTCCTATCCCTTCTTGCAAGGAAGTTCGTTACCATTCGCTGCTAGAGGCTGCGACCTTTCTGACGGGGGTCAGTGGAGACGTTTGTCATCTTCTTTCAGTTTTAATTTCAATAAACGGAAGTCCGAAAATAGCCTTGGAGGTAAAAATGAAATTAGCATTCCTTCTTGAAATTATTCCAGAATTTATTTGCACCTTCCCTCAGCACAATGTTAGTCCAAGATAAAAGAGCACGTGTTTCTAGTTCTTAGTAACACAAAATAGCAGTGAAGAATAGTTGGGGAAACTCTCCGGTGGATCCCTCCACCTTGAGGAATATCCCCGAATAGAACCAGCATTTACCGTCACCCGTTCTGTCCAACCTTTCTTGGGGGTTCGCCATCGTTCACCCCACTTTTCCTCTGTTCTTTCGATCCAGCTCTTGAGATTAAAAGCACAAGGTGGTGATTGATCCTTTCCCACCAAGACAGCAAAGTTAAAAGACCGTGCGGGAACACTGGCACCTGTGCCATGCAAGGAAACCCTGTTGATTGGTCCCATGGTGCTTGTGTGCGTGAGTGTGTGTGTGTGTGTGTGTGTGTGTGTGTGTGTGTGTGTGTGTGTGTGTGTGTGTGTGTGTTGTCCTAATGTCTGTCTGTCTGCATGTATGTATGTATGTCTGTATGTATGTCTATCTGTCTGTCTGTATGCATGTATGTAAGTATGTATCTATGTGTGTGCGCGCATTCATGTGTGTGTGTGTGTGTGTGTGTTGTCCTAATGTCTGTCTGTCTGCATGTATGTATGCATTTACGTATGTACGTATGTATGTATTTATGTAAGTATGTTTCTATGTGTATGCGCGCGTCCGTCCGTGTGTGTGTGTGTGTGTGTGTGCGTGTGCGTGCTATTGATCCACCAAACGATTCAGAAAGCAGATTGTCTCGCGTCTTGCGCATATAGCACTTGCAGCACAACGTTCTCTGTGTGTGTGTGTGTGTGTGTGTGTGTGTGTGTGTGTGTGTGTGTGTGTGTGTGCGTGTGTGTGTGTGACTCTTTTCTTTTATACGATTGCTCTCATAATTTCCAGGCGGTTAGCCATATTTTCTTGGGCAAAAATTAAAGCAAACCCATACATTTCTGGGTGGAGAGCTGTGAATACGGTGTTGCTATAAAAACAACAACAACGAAACAAAAACTAGATATTTTTGCGTACGTTCACTTATACACACGCACACCAAATAGGTATATCACTCAAATTGAGGAGACGTTAAATTAAAGAAACAAAAAAACACGCACGCGCACGCGCACACCCACACATAATCTATATAAATGTGTATGTATAGATAGATAACATAAATTAATGAATAAATATTGATATATATATATATTATATATATATATATACATATTGTAAGCCCATGTCAGTCTGTACCAGACCTTACGAGTCTGTTTTCTGCTGGAGGGTTGACAATGGAGACGACGAGAAGCGTCGCACCAGGAAAAAAAAATATCAGAGAACACACCAGAGCGAATGACCACAGTCTGGCATTGATGGAGATGGTGCTGAAATAGGCACCGGGAAGTCACCGCCAATCCCTCTTCTCTTGTAGCAACGAACAGTGCCTCCTCCCAGTCAGCTGGGAGAGAGACAGAGACAGACAGACAGACAGACACACACACACACACACACACACACACACACACACACACACACACAGAGAAAGAGAGAGAGAGAGAGACAGATACTGACGGAGACAAAGGAGAGAGAGAGAGAGTGTGTGTGTGTGTGTGTATCTGTATGTGAAAGACAGAAGAGTGAGAGTGAGAGAGAAGGGGGAGACAGACAGAGAGAGAGAGAGAGAGAGTGTGTGTGTGTGTGTGTGTGTGTATCTGTATGTGAAAGACAGAAGAGTGAGAGTGAGAGAGAAGGGGGAGACAGACAGAGAGAGAGAGAGTGAGTGTGTGTGTGTGTGTGTATCTCTATGTGAAAGACAGAAGAGTGAGAGTGAGAGAGAAGGGGGAGACACACACACACACACATAGAGAGAGAAAGAGAGAGAGACGAAGAAGAAATATAGGAAACAGAGAGAAAGAGAAGGGGAATGGGATTGCGTGCAGAAGTTATTCACATGAATGGAGGTCGACCCAGTGAGACAGACAGACAGACAGACAGAGACGGAGACAGATTGAGGAAGAGAAAGAGAGGAGAGTCGGGAAAGAGCGGGTTGCATGGAGAAGTTGTTCACCTGGTGGAGGTCGACCTAACCTTTATTTTCATTTTCCCCCCCGTCTGATTAGAAATGAAATGATGTGACAATGTGGCTTGAAAGGAAACTTGCACTATGAATGTTTTTCACGAGTTCTTGCCTGTCTGTCTATCCACTTCGCCTACATTGTCCACCACTTCCACCCTTTCTTTGCCTCTCTGTCTGTATGCCTGTCTCTGTATCTGTTTCTGTCTCTGTATCTGCCTCTCTCTCTCTCTCTCTCTCTCTCTCTCTCTTTCTCTCTCTCTCTCTAATTTCATTCATCATTTTTCTTTCCGTCTCCATGTTGTTGTTTATAAATTCAGTCATCAGAATAGCATTTGTGTGTTGGGGAGGGGGGTTAGTACTACAACCACTGATGATATAATGATGATGATAATAATACTAATAATGATAATGAGAAGAAGAAGAAGAAGAGTATTGTTACTACTACTACTACTACTACTACTACTACTACTACTACCACCACCACAAGAAGACATCGCAAAGCCTACACAACAATGGTCATCCACTTCCTGGTTTCTCGATGATACCGTAATGAACAGCAAGACACGTCATCTGTCAGATTAATTCTAGTCTTTGGCTATTCTGCTGTTAGACTTATACCAGTCTGTACCACAGATTAAATCTAGTCTTTATCTATTCTGCTTTTAGACTAATGCCATTCTGTACCTATGCTATTGCTTCGTGTATTATTTCTGAAATGTGTCGTATATGCCGTACAGTGGGTGTGTACTGGTGTTCCACGAGGGAACTTAAGTGTGTGTGTGTGTGTGTGTGTGTGTGCGCGTGCGTGCTTGCGTGTGTGCAATTAATTGCATCAGCACTCATAAACAAACTTTCCTAATCTTGTTTGTATTTATTCATCATCTGTTTGCATCACCTGCCTGGGAATATTTCCTGTGTTCTTCGAATTTTGAATATCTTTTAAAAATTGTTCCCTTAAGGTTTTATATTTAATACAATGATCAAGAAGATGGATTTCGTCCTCGAGTGTGTGTGCGTGTGTGTGTGTGTGTGTGTGTGTGTGTGTTTATTGGAGTGGGTATGGTATATTCCCGTATGGACAGAATAATATGTATTTGTATGTATGTGTGTGAAAACAGACACGGAACTGTGTAAGCCCATTCATTTTGAAACAAATTTTATGTTAAAACTATCCCACCATGTGATGCCAAGGTTATTACAGAAGACCCGCTATCTAAATAAATAGCAACTGGGGTAATAAGGAACTATGGCCAAGCGGTACGGTGATGACAGCGAGGAAATGGGACATGGGGGAGGGTTTTTGGTTTTGGGGTAGGGTGACGGGGAGAGACACTCAGAAGGCTTAGACTTTTACTTTAATATGCTTTGGCCATAAGCATAGATACAAGTGAGTTAGTGATTGAGAGAGAGAGGGAGACAGAGACAGAAACGGACAGACTGATACTAGCAAAGAGGGAGAACGTACTTTTCCGTTAAATATAGCATGCCTTTGATTACAAAAAGAAAAAGTTGTAAGTTCTAGTTTTACCCAAAATTCCGCGATTCCCTTTCCAAGGTCCAACTGATATCGGTCGGCGCACAGTTTTATCAGGTGAGATACTTGAAGAGGGGTCGCAGAGGTGAAATTTATTGTTCTAGGTAAATAAATCATTTATTTACTGTCTTCACCCTATTATATTGGACGATTTCCTGAAAGACTAAGCTGTCGATGAACACTAGGCTTATATTTCTTACTTCAGATTCTCTTTTCGCAATGTTTTGACCTTGAAACGGGTGCGATTTGACAAAAAAAAAACAATCCAAAAATGCACGTAAAGCTATTTTTAGTTTAGAAGATGATGTGTAGACAGTGCCACTTTCTCTTCGCTTGTATTAACAGAAGCACACTCATCCTCATTGCGCGGATATTTTAAACAATGTTGAGAAGCAAACATACACTGATTGCAGCGATTGATTAATTTCCTTTATGTCTTCTTTTAAACTACACAATGATCTGCTTATTTCTGTCTGGAGCTGTCCAATCACTAAGCAACGTGAACATCAAGGCTATGACGTTCTTGTGCGCGCTTTCCGTTAATTAAAGGGATCCAGCCGTCTGCCTTTGGTTGGTTGACCTCGATGTCTTCTGGCCAGTCAGGATAGCTAGTTTGGTATGACGTTGCGGACATAATAGCAGTTGATTTCTCTCACTCTCTCTCTCTCTCTCTCTTTGTGTGTGTGTGTGTGTGTGTGTGTGTGTGTGTGTGTGTGTGTGTGTGTGTGTGTTCGTCTTCAGTTTAACGTCTTTCCATTTGAAGTGAATATTAGACGAAAAACAACAACAACAAAGAAACCGTGGGAGTAGGGGGAGGGGGGTGGGAGGTAAAAGTGTGTGTATGTGTGGAGGGTGAATAAGGAGAGACAATGCTAGGGAAAATGGAAACGTTATAAACGCCAACATCAAACAACTATAACAAATGTCCTATTGGACTACGCAGCAAACCTTCTGCATCAGCAAATAACATATTGGAATTGTTAATAACACATTCAAAAGAACTTTTGGTGAAGTCTGGAAAAAAACATTTTAGATTCTGACATTCGAATATTATATGGTTGCTAGATATATGTTCTCCACATATGCATCTTACATCTTTGCTGAACTTAGTTATAAAAGCGTTCAGTTTTATCCTGTTTGATAATGTATGGATCTGCCTTAATCTTATTGAATTACTGTATGTATTTGACTAATTGTTAGTTCCCGGTTGTTGAACATTAATTACACTATGGTTTAAAGTTTTGCCGTTTTCCTGGAATAATTCTCTGACTTTGTTCCACGATGTTTTTTCTAGTATTCGATAACCCTCTTGTACAGACAGAGGCACATAAAGTTCTATGGTTCCCTGTTCGTTTTTTGCACCTTTTCTTGCAGCACTGTCAGCCCATTCATTGTAGAGAATACCAAGATGTGAAGGAACCCAGCAAAACGTAATATGTGTTCCTTTCAAGCTTAAAAGATGTAAAATGTGGCTGATTTCTATTATGATTTTGGATTTGTTCTTACAATTTGAAGAGTTTAAAGCACATAATACAGATTTGGAATCAACGCAAAACAAGACTTGTAGAAGGCAAATTGGAAGATCAAGAATATGATTTAGAGCCATAAGAACAGCAATAAGTTCAGCAGTGAATATTGAACGATTTTTACCAATATAGTATGATCTTTCCGTTTTCAGTTCTGGTATAACGAAAGCTGAACCTGCTTGGCCATTGTCTAATAGTGAGCCGTCTGTGTAGATCTGTAAATGATCACAGCATCTATTTTGAAGGTGTACTCGGACTTCCATTGCCATGATATTCGGATTTTCATTCTTTTTCATGTCAGTGTGATTAACATCAAAATGTGCATTATTCATCTCCCAGATGGGGTATGGACTTACGGTCTTCTGTGTGTCTACGTCATCTGAATTAATTTAAGACTTTTCGAACAGGTTTGACACAAACGTGCCAATGGGTGTTAAATAAGATATGTTTTTAGCTCTTTTGGGGAAGTTGTTTTCGGATGTAATTTTTACTTCCTCTGATGTATAATTTTCAGTTGTTGAGCTTCTCGGTACGTATTTAGCACAAGCGGGGTTTCGGTATTCATCTAAAGGTAGTACTCCTATTTCTTTGTATGTTCCGAGGGTCGATGCATGGAAAGGTACACCAAGGGCAAGCCTATTTGCTTTACAGTCTATGCTTTGAAGTTTCTTTAGCAAATATATAAATATATATATATATATATATATTGATATATTGTGTGTGTGTGTGTGTGTGTGTGTGTGTGTGTGTGTGTGTGTCTATTCATCTTCCGCGTATTCTTTTCTGTTTCCCTTGGACTTTTGTCCAGTGTGAATTAATTTAAGCAAGTCTTCAAGAAATGTTCATCCCGTGTTCGAAATTTGCACAAAAAACAAAAGAAGCATGAGTAGTTTGACTGTTAAGCATGGTTCAACTTATCAAGTAAATGGTTTTGATCAGAAGATCATATTTGTCTTCTTGACATTCACACCACCACCACCCCTCTTCCCCACCTGTACATCACTTCAATCCACCTCACTTCCTTTGTGAATGAGTTTACTGATTCTTACCGTTAAATATTCTGGTTAGGTTTCTGTGCACATACAGTATTAAAAAGTACATTTTTTCCTTCACAAGTCAGAATAACTAGTTTTTGAACATATAATCTTCCATTATCTGAACTCCTTTAATTTTCAATTGATAACCATGTTTCATAAAATGTCGGTCATGTCTGAGAAAATCACGAAAGCAAAAGAAAAGGACAGAAGAAGGAAAGTGAAACAAAGACTATATAAAAAAAAAAAAACGAAAAGGAAAAAAACAAGATCATAATACACTGAATCAGAATTAACTGTAATATTATCAACGTTACTGTTGACCAAAACAAAAGATACAATCACGAAGAAAGAGGAAAAAGAGGAGGCCAACGTCAACACAAATGCCAGTGGTGGCGTGGCGTGAGGACATCAAAGTCTTCTTCTTCTCCAGTGCACCATCCAGAAACTGATCATGAGTGATGTGTTAAAGGCCATCCTGACAGAGTGGGCAAAAACCCAGACATCGAAGAAAGTAAAAGAGCAGGAAGAGTGGGGGGGAGGGGGAGAAAAAAACCGAAGGAGATTGGAAGGAGTGGGGGGAGAGGGAGGGATAAAGGCGGAGGGGATGAGGGTGTTGAGGAAGACAGCAAAGGAACATTGGAGGAGAGGGGATGGAGGGATAGGAGTTGAGGTGGAAAGTCGGAACAGCCGGTGAGGTCAGTGGGCTAATGAACTCACGCCCCAGAAGTGTGAGGGAGAAAGAAGGTTGGCGCCATTACACCATTCACCGGCAGCATACTACGTGACGGAGCTGACGTTCTTCTTTGTGAGCAAGACCATGCCACTTGAATGGGTTGGTGGGGTGAAGTCTACTAGGTTGTGCGAGGACGGGATGGGGAATAGTAGGAAAGGTGTGTGGGAGTGGGGGCTGCTGCTTTACTCAAGGGGAATAAAAACAATATTGTAATCATGACGGGTTTAAACAAATACATTCTCGATGGTTCAGCATGTATTATTCTAATAATGCGTTACGTGTTCAAATGTATAAACAAAAGCGGCACGAGAGAGAGAGAGAGAGAGAGAGAGAGAGAGAGAGAACAAGCTTGCTTTTAAGACAAAACATTCTGGCCTTTGTCTAAAATTGTTGGTAGTGTTTAAAGCAGGCTAGACCCACACGCCTCCAAGTCACACTGTAAAAAAATAAGTGTACAAATTGGCCAGAACGTCCTGAGCACCATGTGGTTTTTAATCAATTATTTATTTATTTTCATTTATTTATTGGGGACACGTTTTTTCTTAAATAGAAGGTTCAGCTCACACCATGTTTTAAATCGACTCCATTCGACTTAACTGTGCACAGTGTACTGTTATGCAAGGATAGCCTTCAACCAGGTTAATGAGGTTATGGTATTCAGTGTACCATAAATACTTCTGTTACTTTGTATATACATACATACATATAGATATACACGGAAGTTATCTTTCTATGAAACAAGCAGCACACCCACCATAAGTCTCAATGCATAATATTTTCGTTAACTACCGATATGAAAAACACGTGCTTTTTTCTTCTACAGTCCGTCTCAAATAATGAAGACTTAAAGGCACGGTTCTGGAAACACGAGTGAAGAAACGTGATATCCGGATATATCAGTGGCCGCACGTGGTCAGCATCGTGGTAGACCTTTTCTTTATTTTCACAACAAACAAGGCAAGACGTTATTTCGTTTACGCTGCCTCTGAAAGCTATACAGTAGAGAAAAGAAAAACGAAAAACAAATGAAAATCCGATGGTTGTGAAATAAGCTCACAGTAGTAGGGAGAAAATGCCGGAGGAAAGCTGAGCTGGCGTTATGACGGTAAAGTCTTATGGACCGAGAGCCTGAGGAAACGACCTGGAGGATGGAAAAGAAGGGGGTTGAGGGAGAGGGGGTGGGGGCAGGGCGTGTGAAATGGGCAGTGTTTACCGTGTTTCTAGTCTCTGGGTTTCTACTTCACTCTTTCTCTTTTTTCTCTGTTTCTCTCTGTCTCTTTGTCAATCCGTTATCAGTTGAACACACATTAAGTCACCTCCAGTTGTTTAAAGCCTTCTCTGCACCCAGGCACGCTTCTCCACGTAAAGAACGGCAACACCGTAACCCACGAACCTCCCTCAAAATCATGCCAACCTTAGCCTAAAATCCCAAGGAAGAGATATTCCACAAGTTTCTTGCACGGGTTTCTCACCAGCTAAGCCTCTGACTGCTACGCCTTGGTGAAATGAAACCAGTGTGACGCGAATTCAAAAAGGAAGAACTTCTTGTGTGCGTTTGAGAGCTGTAATTGGTTTTGGTGAACAAAAGTAGTGCAATTCCAAGAGGAAGAAGCTAAAACATAATAAACAACAACAACAAAAAAAACGCTGTGATTGTCATCCTGATCTGCAACCCCAGTCTACTTCAGTCAGGCAACAACCATTCAATGACGAGCATAATCGTCAGCAGCAGCCAAGGGTTTGACAGCCGCTATAATCGGAAGCTGTCATCGAAATGTCGAACTAGTTGAAGGAACTGGGGTTGTGAACATAAAAGAAAGATTCTGCCGAAAGGAGGCCAGTCCAAATTTAGGAACCCGTGATCTAAAGCAACACAGTCACGTGTTCCACACGTGCGACCTGTTTTGTTGTTTTTATGGTTTCGCGAGGAAATGGTCTGGACAGTCACTAAGAGTGATTGGACAGTCAATATCTTGTTTTCCTCTCGATGAGAAACGGGTATACTAATGGTCGCTGTACTTAGCGCTCGGTAGTCAGACGAATATGTAAGGTCTGGAAATGCGATCCCGTAACTCATTCGTGCTGAAGTATTATAAGTGTTAAGTCATTGACTGGAACTTGAGATGTTTTTATTTCTCTCGAATGATGAATCGGTTAAATCAGTGGGTGATAAAATATTGCGTGTCCAGCTCTTGTGTTTCCATTTATCCTGTCTCCCCGGTACCATTTTCCAGTTACTGAGAGAAATTAATGTCTTTGACTTTATTTGAATTTTACGTGGTCTGAGACATACGTTTTCGTGTGATCTGTTTACAGTGCCACAATGTTTTCAAGGTGTCTTCAGTTCTACGAGGTTCGATTGAGAAATGAGTAAATGGGTGGTTTTAAGGGATTTATCAACCTTTTAACACTCTTTTAATTTTGTGTTCCTTGACTGGCTTTAGGAATTGACGAATGATTAGCCCTGAAATGTCCATTTTGTGGTCGGCAGAGCTACAAGCAACATAATTTGATTTGATTTGTCTCTGAGTGTCAAGAAGATTGGTCAAGAAGTGAGGATTGCAAAGGAAAATTGGATTGAACAGCAGCATGAAGACACCTAGAAAATTCTTGACAACAACAACACAAAAGCCGTAAAGGTAATGAAAGACTTGACCAAACAGAAACAAACTAAAGGCAGCAGCATCCAGGACAAAGATGGCAACTGCCTCACACAGGAACAAAACATCATGAAAAGGTGGACTAAGTACTACTCTGACCTCTAAACAAACAGAGCAAATAAAACCAAAAATGTACAAACAGTGCAAGATTCATCAAATGATGGTGTTACCCAATACTCCAGGAGGAGGTAGTAACAGCAGTGAAGTCGCTGAAATGTGACAAGATTGCAAGCATCGTCAACATCTCTGAAGAACTTTTGAAACACGGCACAGAGGTATTAACAGACATCCTAGCTGCTATCTGCAGCAAAAATCTTTCACATATGCGAATGGCCTACGTCATAGACTTAATCACTTATCATCCACACCAAGAAACGGAATTCCAACACTGCCAGAACTATCCCACCATCAGTTTGATCAGCCATGCTAGTAAAGTAATTGATCAAATTGATTTTGAACAGATGATAGCCGCTGGTAGATACCATCGTTGCTGAAGAACAGGCTGGATTCTGCATATGCAAAAGTACCATCGAACAGATCTCTAACCTCTGCGAGAAACACCTCCAACACCTGATGGAATTCACCCATCACGTCACAGACTACAGTAAGGCGTTTGACAGTCTTATGGAATCACTGTGGGCCACGATGAAAAGACAACAACAAAAAACATCGGACAAGAGCATCTGAACACTGCCTAATAATTATAATTCAAAGCGACCAGTGCGGTACTCACAAAGGGTGCTAATGGAGAGTGGTTCCATGCTTCAGTTGGAGTTCACCAGGGCTGCCTTCTGTCTGCCTAGTTGTTCAACATAATCCTGAAACGCATCATGACTGACATGCTTGGAGATCATTTCAGCACAGTCAGCATTGGAGGAGGAAATATCACGAACCTTTGCTTCGCAGACGACATCGACGGTTAAGCAGGTAGTAATGAGCAAGAACTCGCCCAGCTTGTTAAAAGATTGAATGAAGCATCGACAAGATATGGCATGCAAATCAGCGCCGAAAAGGCCAAGTTGATGGCCAGCCACAACACCACTGCTTTCCAGGGAAGGGACAGAAGCCAGGAACTGTTCAACAGTTCACATCCGAAATTCATTATCAGCAATGAAGGATCAAACCAGAAATCCTCTCGAGTAGTAAAGACATCGTCAGCACTGTCCAAACTGAAACCTATATGGAATGATATGAACATCTCCACGAAACACAACGTCAGACTCCTGTGTGTACTAGTATAAATATTCCATCTTCCTGAATGCATGAGAGATTTGGAAAGAGGAAATCAAGCCATGAAAAAGGGATGTTATCGCAAGATAATAATCATCAAATGCACTGATCACATCACCGATGAACAAGTGCATCAAACCATCAACAAACACATTAGACCTTATGAAGATCTACAACATTGCGGAATGGACAGGAAAACCAGTTGCAGAGACCCAGTTATGACACACAACCGACAGACCTGGATGGATCCGGTGAACAGTTCTTCTGAACGGCGCCACTGTGACTCTTCACAGATTTCAGAGAAGAAGAAGTTGAGTTGCCTGCGTGCAGGTACAAAGATGAAACAAGAGGCTGTTTCTTGTTTATTTCTATCATGTGAGCTTCTTTGACAGGATGCTGGAAATGAATAAAAGCGTGTGCAATCCGATGAAAACGTGATACTTGTACTTTCTTTTGCTTCACCATGTAGAAATCTATGCTATTTTTCGAAATTGTTATAAAATATGTGGATGTTAAGTTCCAAGTATCTCTTTAAGATATTTTCAGAAACGCTCTCCTTCAGTGATGGGCAGTTATGTAACAATAGTCCCATCTTTTTCTTTTTATCTTTCCACTTTGTGTCTTTTCGAAGTATATGAGGACAGTGACAGATGTAACTGATCGAGGTTTTGATTCAAAGTCAACGACAAACAATTAACTGTGAAAAATAAACTCTCAATACAAATTTACGATAACTTTCTTACCACACTACCGAAATTCTGGCCCCCGGAAAACCGTCGAAGCGACTGACCACCCGTCAGCGACAGGCCTTAGCCCTGCACCTTCCAACACCCTCCCCCACCCTGTTCATCCCCTAAACTGCCAACTGCTTCTCTCCCCATCCTTCCTCTCCCCCTCACCCGTCCTCGCCCTGGGCGTGAGAGAGTCGACAGGGAAGTAATTATTGTGATACCCGAGTCTATGTGATGGATACGGATACCCGTGTTGAGGTCCTACGTGCTGAGTGACAGCATGTCCGCTGTTGTGATTGGCCCCTGACGTCAATGGCCCATTCTTTTCTTCAGTTTTTAAACGGGATAATAGAAAAAGCAGAGCGACAATGCTTTTCCTGGTTTTGTTTTTGTTTTGGTCCTTGATTGTAAAAAATCAAAAACAAAACAAAAAAAACACAAAAAAAACACACACAACCCCCCCCCCCCAAAAAAAAAACAAAAAAAACAACAACAACAACAACAACAACAACAAACAAAACAAAACAAAACAACCCCCCCCCAAAAAACAACAAATTACAAGACGTTGCAAAAACAACAAATATCGACAGTGATTAGATAACACACACACACACACACACACGCGCGCGCGCGCGCGTTGTTTTCTTTTACGTAATTTCGAATGTTCTTTTCATTGTTATACAATACTCAGCTTTCATCGTGAGCTGCCTGTCTATCTGTTTATCTCTCAATCTGTGTGTGTGTGTGTGTGTGTGTGTGTGTGTGTGTGTGTGGATTGCTGTAACGATACCGAGCAGCCTAAAGCCTTTCAATCGAGAGATACAGACATTTTTTCCCCGTCTGTTTCAGGATCTGAACTGTGTGAACATTGGCAGCATATTCGTGGAATCTTCTACCATGTTTCTGGCCTTCGAGAAATACTGCGTCAACCAGGTGAGCACTGACCAGCCTCTGATTGTATATTGTGGTTATATTGTCATTTTTTGGTCTGTTTCTCCTTGCATGTACATGCTGGAAGCCATCTTGTTACTTCGTTTCCACAGTATTAGAATTCGCAATGAAAGAATAAATTTGTTTAGATCACTAACAAAAATGACGAAGCTCATTATTGTGACGCACCTGCACATAATATAAGAATATCCTGTGATTAATTTGGAGCAGGGTTTCCTTATTTTGGAATTAATCTATTTCTGCCATTTAGATTTTTATAATGATGAACTTTTGGTTGTATTTTTGAAATTTCAGAAATAGTGTTTCTTAAAATACATGTTATCTTATTGTACGTTAAATCAAGCTGTTTTGTTTGTTGGTTGGTTTTTTTGTTTTTTATTTTTTTTACCTTTGTATTTTTATTCATTTAATATGTTTTATGTTTTGACTATTTTGCTCAACCACAGTCATGTTCATATGTGTGTCGGACTCCACTGTGAGCTGAGAGACTCTTGTGAGTGACGAGCATTTGGATTCACACATAATTTCCAAATCATTATAATAGATATAGTATTGTATTGCATTGCATTGCATTGATTTGCATTGTATTATGTTGCGTTGTATTGTGTTGTATTGTTTTGTATTAATTGCATTATATTGTGTTGTATTGCATTGCATTGTATTCTATTGTATATATCGCACTGTATTGTGTTGTATTTATAATATCTGTTGTCTTGCATTATATTGTACTGTAGTGTATTGTTGTATTGCATTGTGTTGTGTTGTATTGTGTTGTACTGCATTGTATTGTATTGAATTGTACTGTTTTGTTTTACACTGTATTATATTGAATTGCATTCCGTTGGATGGTATTGTATTGCGTCGTATTGCATTGCATTGCATTGTATTGTATTGCACTGTATTGCATTTGCCGTGCAGGCGCAGGCCTCGGCCTCCCTGGAACAGCTGGAGCGGGAGCGGGAGCTGCTGAGGATCTTCCTGCAGGTGTCCCAGACGGACAATAGTGTGCTGCGCCGCATGCACCTCAAGTCCTTCCTCATGGTGCCCGTGCAGCGGATCATGAAGTAAGCATTGATCAGGACAATGTCTTGTGTCCCTATCAGAATGAATTATGATACGCCTTCGAAAACTAACGGAGCATTGCTAGCCTACAAAGGCGGGGTATATATATGTAATGGAAAACGCTCTCACTTACATAATTTATGAGTGGACGTGGGAGTTGTGGCCCAGGAACTGATAATAATTATAGTAATAATAATAGTTACAACATCAACAACAACATAAATAATAATAATGATAACAATAATAATAATAATGATAATGCTGATAATGAAAATAATGCTGATAATACTAATACTAATAGTAGTAGTAGTAGTACTACTACTACTAATGCTGATAATAATAATAATAATGATAATAATGATAATATAGATAGATAGATATGTCTGCGCCAAGTGCGTGCTGCAGAGAGGACCTCGTTTTATCGTGTTATCCGAATGACTAGACGCTCAGTTTGATTTTCTTGTCAAACTTGACTTGGGAGAAAAGGCGAGAGCGGGAATCGAACCTAGACCACCACAACACACTGTATTGGCAGATAAGCGTCCTAACCATTCCCCCATCTTCCTCCTAATGGGGAAAAGAAACGAGGCAGAAAGAGAGGAGGGAAAGTGGGGGCGTGAGGATGGAGGTAGAAAGAGAAAGAGGGAGAGAGAGGGAGAGAGAAAGCAGCACAAATCATTGGCGATAGCTATCTGCATACATGTATTGCACGTTTGATACTTTCTGGTGGTAGTTATCATCGAATACGTCAAGAGATGTTCGTGGTACCTGCTTCAGGTATCCGCTGTTGTTGAACCGGCTGCACAAAGCCACCCCTAGTCACCACAACGACAAAGACAACATCAGACAGGCTCGGGAGAAGATTGAGGACATCCTCGGTCATATCAATGCTGTGAGTGTGTATGTGTGTTTGTCTATCTGTGTGTCTATCTATCTGTATATGTATGTGTGTATATCATTCCATTCACGTGAAATGTTATTTTATGTTTTTATTCTTCTTATTTTCATTTATCCACGGTCTTTTCACCAGAAGGCTATATACTGATATAGACAAGCACGCATTCATTCATTTCAGCGCGCGCGCGCGCACACACACACACACACACACACACACACACACACACACACTTGAGTAGGGTGGAGTGGGGGACTGACAGGGATAACATTTTTTTTAAGTTCTCACCCTGATCCAGACCCGAAAGTCTGTGTCTATTGTATAAATCAGCTGATGGCAGTATGTAAATGGCGCTTCTGCTTATTCGCCCCGAAGATCACACAGATTGTACAAAAACATGCAAAACACGCAGTGCAATTTGTCTTTCTGTTCCTCTCTGCCTGTGTGTGTGTGTTTGTGTGTGCGCGCGCGTCAGTGTGTGCGTGTTTGTGTGTGTGTGTGTGTGTGTGTGTGTGAATGTGCGTAGGCCAGTGAAAGATCCTGATTTGCGGACAGGCACACGTGTGGTTGACAGCCAGGTCGTTAATCACACACAAGGTCGCTCCATCAATATCCATTAATTTTAGCCAGCACGCAACCCCTTCACCACATGGTGGCTGTCAGAAAATCGGTCAGCTCACCTGAACACAAATCACTCGGTTCAACAGAAAGACAAACATTCCATAACAAACGCAGTTTCCAGTTTACAATACGACATCACTGTAGACAACAGTATCAAGAGGAAGAGAAAGCCCCTTTAACTGCAACACCAACAACAGCAACAGCACAGGCAGCAAAAATAACAACGACACAACAACAATAGCAACAAAACAGCTGCAACAACAACGACAGCAATAGCAACAACAGCAGCAGTAACAACATTAGCAGGAACAACAAAAGCAACAGCAGTAACAGCTGCAAAGGCAACAGCAGCGCAGTATCAATTTCAATGTGTCAAAACTGCGGACTGATCAGTCGACGGTACACCACTTCTGCTTCTATCAACAAACAACAACAATAACAATGTCATCGGCAATAACAGCAGCAACGCAAAGTTAACAACAACACCACAATCAACAACACAGTCAACACCAACATCAATGAGAATAACAACAACAGCAGCAGCAACAACAACACCGTCAACACCAACAACATCAATAGGAATAATAACATTAATAGCAACAACACATCATCATCATCATCACCACCACCAACAACATGACCTGATTCTTGACCAGGTCTTAAACGTGGCCACCATCACGACCATCCACAACATCAGCAGCAGCGGCACACTTTCCGACTTCTCTCACCACTCAGCCAAAGACCCCGCAATTAAGCTAGATCAGGACAGATCGAATGGCCAAAGCACTGAAGTTGCCTGCAGCGTTTTTTTCTCGATTACTGTGATTTGTCCTCTTCCCCTGTGAAACGGTTGTAAGGGAGGATAGGTGGGTTTTTGTTTTGTTTTTTTTTTTGTTTTTTTTTCCATTTTGGGGAGTGGGTGGCGGGGGATGCCGTTATATATGGGTGGGGTGGGGAAGGGATGGGAGGACGGAGGAGGGTGAGAGATGGGGAGGAAGAGGGAACATGATTATGGGGATGTCAGGTCCGGACTGCTTGCGGTTAAGGAAGGAGCAGGGTCTAAGAACAGGGTATTTTCTGTCTTTTACTGGCTGTTTTACTTTGGTTTCCTTTTTCATGTTGGTGTTGCTGTTGTTGTCATTTTTTTCTGCAACTGTTTATTCTGTTTTGCTTTTTTTTTCATTTGGTTTTTGTTGCAACTACAGAAACCGTAAAAGTAATCCTTGGAGTATATTTTGAAATGTTTGTGACTCTCTCTTGGGATATGTGTCCTTTAAAATCGTTTTCAAATGCCCTTTTGAAGAGAGAGGGAGAGAGAGAGAAAAAACAACAACAACAGACAGACAGACAGAGAGGGTATGGGTATTGTGGATATATGATCCATCTCCTTAGAGAGGATAAGTGAAAAAACAGTTAATACATTATCAAACTTAAAAACAAAAAAATAGCTGAAGCCTGTGTAAAAAGCCCCTTCAACCAGGAAGATCACCTGTCATTTCCCTTCTTTTTAGCCTTCCCCCTAGCCCCCACCCCCACGCCCCCAAACAAAAAATGGACGAATAAAGAGATGAATAAAGAAACACGCTCCAAGCGTTCCTGTGCAGCCATGTTTGCATTTCATTGCATGGCTTAAAAAAAAGAAAGGAAAAAAAAGAACAAAAAAAGAAAAGAAAACCAGGAACCCGTGCCTTTTAATCAAACAGATTACTTTTGATCTGCAACACAAGAGAGAATGCTGAAGTGGAAAAAGAGCGGGAGGAAAAGAAAATCAATCAAACAAACAAACAAACACATACAAAAAACAGGTTCTGTAACAACCTGTTTTCTTTTAAACACCCTGTTTTCTTCTGTTTTATGTGTGCTCCACATGCTTCAAAAGCTTGAGTGAAGTATGTGGAAGGGCTTGCTGTCGTGTTGCTTGATTGCTAGATACTGACAAAGGAAAAAAACGAAGAAAAAAAGATAGCGCTTGTGTGTTGTGTGTCTGTCTGTCTTTGATGGTGGCGATGACGAAAGGTTCTGTCCTCCCTCCCTTGCAGAAAGCCAAGGGCAGTGCGGGCAGCGTGCGCATCAAGCGGAAGCAGTCGGAGATGCATCGCTACAGCCTGACGGAGAAGATTGAGGTCAACAGGGTCAGTTAGTGTATAGTGTACTGTGTACTGTGTAAACTCTGTGTGTGTGTGTGTGTGTGTGAGAGAGAGAGAGAGAGAGAGAGAGAGAGTGTGTATGTCAGTAGTGTGTGTGTGTGTGCGTGCGTGCGTGTGAGAGAGAAAGAGAGAGTGTGTATGTCAGTAGTGTGTGTGTGTGTGCGTGCGTGCGTGAGAGAGAGAGAGTGTGTGTGTGTGTGTGTGTGTGTTTCTGTTTGTGTCTGTGTTTCTGTCTGTGCGTGTGTGTCTGAAGATGATGGGGAAGGAGGAAAGGGGAGTGGTAAGGGGATGATGGCCTGGACGGGAAAAATTGCAGCTGCCTGTCTGAGTATACTGAGTAAAGTTGATGGACTATGATGGGTCTGTCAAAAGGGTATGATTAAGCCCATGCATGCGAGTGAGAAATTATGTCTGTCTCCGTTCGTCTGTGTCTTAGTGCAGACACAGATACAGGTACACACACGCGCGCACTCTCGCGCTCACACACACACACACACACACACACACACACTCTCTCTCTCTCTCTCTCTCTCTCTCTCACATACACACACACACACACACGCGCGCGCGCGCGCACACACACATTCAAACTTTCAACTTCTCTCGATCTCTCTCTTTCTCCCCCCCCCTCCACCCCCCCATTCTCTCTCATCTTCACGCTGTATACATGTTGCTGTTTTGTTTTGTTTTTATTATAAGAAAATAGCAGACAGAAAAGCTACAGATTCTCATCGAGGAAACTTGGCCTGTGCAGACAAGAGCTCATTAATTAAGGAGAAAGTGGAAGTGTGCACTGCACGGCCGACAGCGATTACAGACGCATAAGAAAAGTGAGGAGCAGAGAAAGCAAACGAGAAGATGACCAAGTTAAAAAAGAATATTATTACTAAGCTATCTGAAATCTTGCTATGCGTCATCCTCCTCTTCCAAATCACCCTAAACTCCCCCCGCCCCCATCCTTCTCGTCTTCACATTCCCACATCTTTAGCGTTGTCTTCTTTCTCCTGCTCTTTCTCCTCCTCCTGTTCTTATTTCTCCTCTTCATTCTCCTCCTCCTTCTGCTCCTCCTCCTCCTCCTCCTCATCATCATCATCATCATCATCATGCTTCTCTTCATTCTCCTCTTACCCCTCCATGTCCACCTCCTCCTCCATCTCTCTTCCTCCTGCTCCACATCGTCCTCCTCCTCTTCTTCATTCCCCTTCTTCCCCTCTTTCTCCTCCTCCTTCTCTTCTTCCTCCTATTCTTCCTTCAACTCCCATTCTTTCTCGTCCTCTTTATAACTTCTTCCTTCTCCACTTTCTTCTCAGCCTCATCCCACTCTCTCTCCTCCGCCTCCTCCTCCTCCTTCTCTTCTTTTTCCTACTCTTCCTTCAGTTCCCATTCTTCCTCATCGCCTTCCGCTTCTTCCTTCTCCCCTTTCCTCCTCGGACTCATCCTCAAACTCCAACTCTTGTTCCTCCTCTTCCTCCAAATAACGCCACCCTCCTGGTGTGTTCAGGTGGCCCTGGAGGTGCTGGGGTGGAGCCAGAAGGAAGCAGTGGACCTGATCACCTCCAGGATGTGGTACGCCCAGCCCTCGGACCACACCTGGGCCACCAAGCGGTGCCGCAACATCAAGTTCACCCCCGTCCATGCCGTGTTGCTTGCTTACTGCCAGGTCAGAGGAATAGACTTGATACTCTGGGATTGTTTTAGTTGTTTGCACCAGTTTTTTTATTTTATTATTATTTTTTATTATTATATTCATGATTAGCTTATTTCCAATTTATTGAGGGCTAAAGGAAACTTCTGTGAATTTTTTGTTTATTGGTATTGGTTTTTGTTCTTTACTTTTGATCTTTTTTATTCAGCTAAAATTGTGTGTGTGTGTGTGTGTGTGTGTGTTGTGTCCCGTTTGTCTTGTCTTCTCAGTCTTGACTACACTACATTTTGTAAAAAAAATACACATCCTCCCTCTCATATGAATTAACTTAACCTCCTTCTCCACTCTCTCTTCCCACCCTTTTTGTCTGTCTCTCATCTCTCTCTCTCTCTCTCTCTCTCCCTCCCTCTCTCTCTCTCTCCCCCTCTCTCTGCCTGTCCGTCAACATGCTTACCCATAATCCTCAACAAAACTCACAGCAGCATCCAGAAAGACATTATCTCATGAAAGAACATTGCTATGAGTTGAATGTTTTAAGAATAATGTCCACTGAAAAACGTACATTGAATAGTGTCCGGTTGTGAGTATGCTATAATGAAAATAACTTTTCTGTTGCTTTCTGTTTTTTCCACAGAGCCAGAACAACAATAACAACAACATGGTGTTGGGTGAACAGGCTGCAATGGTTCTTGTCAGAGAGAAGAGCGGCAAATATCAACCTGTCAGGGTAAGTTCATAAGTGCTTGTCCTATGATATATAACGTAGTCCACCCCTCCTTTTCATTTTTCAAAGAAATATGAGAACACCACCAACATCTAATGACATTTCTAAGGCTGGCTGTGATGGTGATACAAGCAACAATGCAACTGTTGTGGCAGAATCCTTTGAGACGCTGTCTAGATTAACATGGTATCCTTCAGAGTTCACATCTTGGGTGTTTCGACTTCTGAAACTTTTTGTGGTATTTGGAGAGTAGATTTAAATGAGCGTGGAAAAACACATACACTCTTACGGTTCTTATAATACACGGTGGTGTTTCTGACGTCTTTTTATTGTCCTCAGCTTTCACATCACTCCACGCTGAATAAAGCAAAGCCTTCACCAAAGCTGTTTAGTCTGCAGTCAAATTCAAACAGTGAAAGAGAGAAATCCTTTATGATTTAGACACGTTTGGTTTATGAAATCCGATCCTTTTGTTTTTGTCACCGTTATTGGTTCATGATTTTATCAAGCTTACATTACCATATGATTATTCATCTTCGTAGTCTTTGTGTTTTCATGTATAATTGAAATCAAAGAAACTGCGAAGCGCACATTTTAAAAGAACTCACTTCGAATGTTTTGTTTTGTTTTAAATGGTAAAAAATGAAGATTCCTTTCAATACACCCTTTCAATAAGAAGGGCAAGAAGAATCAACCAAATCATGAAGAAGAGGGAAGGAGAGAGAGGGAGAAAGAAAGAGAGAGTGACACTGGGCACTGGATACTGGAATTATTTATTGTCATTGCCAATAAAGGTCTTTTGACAAGGGGGCAACAACATAAATTCATATTTTGTTTCATCAAAAAAACAAAAAAAAATCAAAAAAAAAAAACAAACAAAAAAAAAACTATACATGCTTGCACCCTCAACCATTCAGTCAATTCAAACCAATAAAAAGAAAGAGAAAGAGAGAGAAAGTGAGAGAGTCAGAGAGAGCAAGAGGGAGGAAAAGAAAGAAAGAAAGAAAGAAAGAGTCAGTGATAGACAGACACACACACACACACAGATGAGGGGAGAAACAGCGGAAAAAGACAGAGTGAGAGCCGGAATGAATGAAAGAAACAGAGATAGAGAGTACTGTCTGAGAGGAACCGGTTCCATTGGACGTGTCGCTGTGTGCCCCTCAGGACCCCTTCTTTCTGGAGAAGAGCGTGGTGACGGTGGACCCGGACTGTGACGAGGTGTTCGAACTGCAGGAGTGGGGACGGGAGGCATACATCTTCAAGGTGGGTGCTTTGTGCCTGGCTATGCACTACTGCAGCGAGAGAGAGAGAGAGAGAGATTAAAGTTTCAAAAACCTAATTGCTCAATGTTAAAGATTTTAGGCATTGCCTTGACGAGAAAAAACAGAGAGAGGCAGACAGACATACTGACAGAGAGAGAGAGAGCGGTTTTGAACAACTTGGCTTTTAGGGCGTTTTGCCTTTAGGTGTTTAGACACAATAATGTGCATGGCTTTTGTCAGACTTCTCTCTCTCTCTCTCTCTCTCTCTCTCTGTGTGTCTCTCTCTTTCTCTCTCTCTCTCTCTCTCTCTCTGTCTCTCGCTCTGTCTCCCTGAATGCCATCCAAAAATAGATCAAATGCACGTTCTAATCTAGCAATAGATAAAATTCTTTTCCCCAGCAACGGACAAAATTCTGTCGAAATGCAACACATGTGGAAAAGATAAAGAATTTGTAAATTAACAAATAATGAGGCCAGGAGATGAAATGATTAACAAATAGCGTAAGCAGTACTGACTTGAATTTGGGTACCTTGTGAATGGAGAGAGTTACCACTCTTTACTATTTATAAAGGATTTGTGTCCTAACAATAATCTTTTGATATTTTTTTTACGAAAAACCCACACGTTTGATCGGGTTATAATGGTAGTTTGGTTAAAAAAAAATAAAATAACAATAAAAGCCTGATGTTTTATCAAAAAGGAGAAAAAAGATACATGAAAAACAGTGAAATGAAACTCATAATCAACGTTGTTTAGGCAAACTTTTATCATAAGTGCTTACATCTCTGGGTAAATTGTCGACAGTATGATAGCACGTATACTTATGTTCTGAAGGGAAACTCATCAGCAACAACATTGTGGAAGATTTATCACTGATTCTTTTTATCTCTGGTTGAATTGTCGAAAGGCTGTATTGTTCATGTATCGCTGTTCCTGTATCCCCCCCAAACAGGCAGAGGACGTGGGTGAGACACGCCAGTGGGTGCAACATCTCCGCCAGCAGACCACCAACCTGGGCCAGTGGCGACGTCGCCGCAACGCCATGCCCAACATCATGCTGAAGAACAAATGATGGCCGCCCGACGGGTCACACGCCGGTCACACATAAAACCGCCGCTCTCTTGTCCTTTGGTCCACAGCACTGCCTTGGCCACCTTGTTGACGACAGCTGATTGGACACCGCCTTCCGTGACGTCGACGTCTCCTTGGCGCTTCTCAGCGATTGGTCGGAGCTTGGAAAGCTTGATTTGGCTTGGTTTCTATTGGCCCCAGGCCGCACGACCCGTTGCAACATGGCAACGTTTGATTTTTGTTCTACCTGCCGCCGTTCTCGGCTGTCAGTCAACCTTGGTCACTGGACCTGTGGGAATGACTGCAGCCTATTGTCTTGGCCTTACTCGTGTCAGCGTAAAGAGGAGGAGGAGGAGGATTGTTGGAGAGTGGAGATGTACTCTCCTGCTTTTCATGTCACAGCCAACACTTTGTCTCGCTTCGGAGCACATCCGCAGATCTTGTCCACGACCTTGGGGAAGAAAGAGTAGAAAGGAAGACTCAAAGCATAAAAACAGTAAAACGTAAGCGCCAACGTGAAGACGAGCACGTGTAGGATCGAGCACTTTTCTATGAAAAGACATTATTTGTGGCGACACCTTTGCTTGTCCCGAGCAGCGAGATCCTAAGAGACGATGTTGTGACATTATCATGCAAGGTCTATTTTATCAAAAACTCACCCCAGCTTTCGATTAGAAAAAACAGTTCGCTGTTCCTTTACTGGGCTCAGTGGATAGAACTTGAAAAAAAAATCTCTTCCCGTCTAGTTGTTATATACCTACAGCTGTTATTCCGATGTTTTTGCTCCATATTTAATCTGGAATGGTATCAACGCATCCACAGGGGCATCTAACACACTGCGGAAATGGCTGGTATGTGGTATAGAAAGCATAGAGCTGATATAGACACAGGATTGTGATCACTTCGGGAGAGATTCTGCTAGATTTCGCTTCAAGTCAGAATGTTTATATTTCCTTTTCAGAGTATAAATGATTACAACATAGATCTAAACGTTTATTTGTGTAAATGTCTAGATGTGCAGTTAAAGATTAACTGGGTTGCGTTCTTTATTTTCCCGTGATATTACTTAACGACTTTTATTATACATTAGTACCGTTCCTGGGTGAAAGCTATCACACAGACTGTGGTTGCTTTTCTCCAGCAGAATCACCAGCAAGCTTTCATGTCCACCGCGCGTTACGTGCATGTATTGTGTGGCTGGTTGGCCAAACCAGGCCTGGGACCACAGGGATGTACACGTTTCTCCTCCTAAACTCCCCTTCCCCAACTTCCCTCCACCTCTCTTACCTTCAGAGATTTACTATCTGTCTTCTACACACAGGCTATCCGATTCACCGCTCGCTGTCTGCCTTCTGTTCTGAGGCAGCTAGCTGTTCCATTGTATCCAGTATACACCCACTGACTGCGGTAACGGATTGTTGAGTGGCACCGAATCGTGACAGTGACTTTCTGTGTTTGTTACAATGTATCACTCATGCAGTTTCCTTTTAATTCCTGCCATTCCAGTCACCCCCACTCAACCCCCTCCTCCGATTATTTTTCTCCTTCCACCCCACTAAGTATATCCTCCAGCTTTTTGTTCACATCGTTTTAATCCAAAGTTTAGAATGCTTTCATTACTGCCACTATACTCATGCCATCCAGCATTGTATGTGACAACAACAAAAAATGTGGAGATGGTGGAGGCATAGCGCATATTGTGATTTTTCCAGACTGTTTCGGTGGAGAATGGGGGCGGGGGGAGAAGGGGTGTGGTATCTCATGAAGTTTGGGGGAAAAAGAAAACGGAAATCGGCAAAGCGAAGCGAAAATTCAGGTCTTACATTATTGTGCGCTCGATCCAGTGCACCAATCTGTGGGTCATGCACCTCCACTCCTCATCCCTTCCCACCACTCTCTTCCTTTCCTCCTCATCTCTGCAAACCACAGCCCCACCTCCATCAGACCCCATCCCTTAGCACCCCCCATCCTCTTTTCCAACTGTTAAAGCAGTGTATTTTTCATTCAATGTGAGTTAGATTGTTTCCATGTGATTCAGATTGTACACAGTATCCTACTTTCGGTCTTTTCTCTAGGTTGGTTTCTTGGTGATATAGTTCACGTTGTGGTAGTGATGTTTCGTTGAATAATTGATGATGATGATGATGATTTTATACTTTTACGCTTGTTCAATTTTCTAACAAAGCAGTGTAAAACAGTAACGTCTAACCATACAGGACAGTGCTAAACCAAAACATTCCATCGCAGTAGAAACGAATCGAGAAGATACCCCGACATATATATCTTCTGGGACGATTGGGAACAGAGGGTTAAAGTTTTTGATAAAAAGTCAACAGAAAAGATAAAGAAAGTGACACAACAAAAATCAATATATTTTCTCAGTAGGTTGCGTCAATCCCACTTAACCGTTTATCGATGTTAAAAAAAAAAAAAAAAAAAAAAAAAAAAACCGACAATATACCAAACTCCAGAACGCTGCTTTCAAAAACTTTAATCAAAATAACCTTGCAGACAGAAGAAAAAACAAATGGTAGGTGGCACTGTAATGTCAGTGGGGATGCGCTCTGTTTGGGGAGAGTAACATGAGTTTCACACCGACAAACCCACAATACAGTACAATACAGTGATGTGTAGAATATACAGGCCAAACACTGGCCTGGATAAAGAAAAGAAAAAAAAAGGATCGGATGGGACAAGGCTCACCAGCTCTTATAAGCAATCTCCACATACCTGGCATTATAGACAAATGTGGACTGCTCTTGCTAATAATGAGCTGGCATACGCTCCCGTGTACTTTGCCGCATAGTGAAAATATGCAAACAAACACTCTTAAAACAAAGCAACAACACCACCAGCAGTGCTCTTCCATTTTTACTTTATTTTCACTTTAAAAAAAAACACACGTGAATTTCCCAATTATATTTGTTACTTTATCCGGGTGAGTGTGTGCGTGTGCGTGCGCGCGTGCGTGTGTTTGTTTGTGTGTGTGTGTGTGTGTGTGTAAGCCGGATGGGTATTTTTTTTCTTTCCAGCAACTAATTTTATTTTCTTGTGCATTGGGTGTCGGAGATGTAATTGTTTACTTTGTGGAGATGTAATGCACTGAGATGTGTGTGTGTGTGTGTGTGTGTGTGTGTGTGTGTGTGTGTGTGTGTGTGTGAAGCAACTGGGAGCTGTGACATTCACGTACGATTCTGACCGAAGTTTACAAATATCAATGTAGATAGAAGAGACAGCAAATCGAATGTCAAAAGTTGTATCGGGAATTTCTGGCATTCTAATTTAAAACGACGGGAGAATTGCCCATCTATACCCCTTTACTTGTTGCACCCCTTCTGTGTCATTATTCCAGTCTGCCATGTAAATAAAAGAACTTTTGGAAACTGCCTGATGAAACGACATCGTTGGAAGCACGCGAAATAAATTGATATGATTCGCGTGTTGTTGTTGTTGTTTTTTTTTGTTTGTTTGTTTGGTTGTTTTTTTGTTTTTTGTTTTTTGCACAAAACTGTGGTGTATAGTTGTTGTATTTTTTTATTAGTTTGGTTACAGTTACTTCCACCCTCCACAAGTTCATGTGGTGTGTGTGTATATGTTTGTGTGTGTGTGTGTGTGTGAGAGAGAGAGAGAGAGAGAGAGAGAGAGAGATGTGTGGTGTGTGTGTGTGTGTGTGTGTGTGTGTTGACCATTCCATAAACATACTGTGTGATGTTTTGAAACATGAATTTTGAGTGGTTGTGAAACCTGATATGATTAAATAATTATATCATTACATGTGACTGATTAGATCTTCTACCTTGGTCAGTAACCGTCCTGGCCTTTTTGGTTTTTGCATGGTGAATTATTGTGGGTGTTCCGAAAAAGGTCTTGTATCACTCGTGCCCTTGACTGCGGCGTAAAATATGTGTGGCTGGCTGAATAGAACGACATCACCAAGCTTTGCTTTTTGCAAGCCTGTGGTAAAAAAATATGCCTGGAATCTCAGTTCACTTTTACAACGGTCATCCATACATCGTGGATGTGTAAATGTATTTCGCTTTCCCCTTCCCTCCACACCCCCTTCCCTTCGTCCCCTCCCTTCCTACATATCTATTGTACTTACATTCCACTGCGCGCACGAGTTTGCTTGTGCGCACACAACGCCATCTTATCCACACCCACATACACACCCGATCACCACCACCACCACGCACCACACCACACCACACCACACCACACTACACTTCCCCACACCCACCATTCCTTCCCGGATGAGACTGTCATTGTCCTTTGTTTTTGATAACACAAATCGAGAGGGGAAAGGAATTCCGATAATATAATCCGCTAGTTTTCCCTCATTTGTTTCTGACAGGGCTATTACAGTAATTTTGAGTAGTTGACATGAATCTGCGCACTTCCAAATCCTTTTTTTTTTATATCTTTTTTAGGGGGTTTCACTGTTTCACAAAATTTAATGTTAACAGCAATAGATTCAGTCTAGTGAAATGAGCCTTGAAGGTTGTGGTAACACACACACACACACACACACACACACACACACACAAATACAAATGGACTCAATGTATTACTTACTTACTTATTTATTTACTGCTCATTATGCCATCTGGCATGTAGGGCAGCAATATATATTCTATATTAATGATGAAGATGGAGGAGGAGGACGATAATAATGGTAATGACGATGTTGCTATAGAGGTCCATTTATGTTTGGGACTACATGACAAGGCTTTACTTTGTTTTACAAAGCTGACCAGTACTGCGCAATAGATAAAATGTTACGTGAAATGATGAAATGTGAAAGCTCTGTTCTGTGAAACAAAGAATACGTCAACCTTGGGTTGCATTAACAGTAATTCGTTTTGAAAAGAGGTGTGTTTTTACATGTATTTCTAGCTTGACGTTTGAAATATGAAATTAGAAATGAACAAAGAACTCTGGAGTACTGATGTCCGCTGTAATGGCTGGATGAAGGGTTATTTTGTCCTGCTTTGCCTAGCAGCTTGTGATTTTCTGTTGTTGTTTTTTTTGTTTTTTTTATACTACTCGGAACGTACTCATACATAATTTGTCACTGCAATGATGATCGTGTTGTACGAAACCTATTTTATGAAACAATTACGGTCTGTTAATTCCATTTTGTTTTGTCTGTTTCATGTGGGGCAGTGCTCTCGTTTTTTTTTTTTTTTTTTTTTTTAACTCAACACTAGTCACCGTTTTGGATAGATGTGATATTCTACTGCGAATGTAGACCCTGTAGCTTACATCGCTCATTTTGTTGTTGTTCTCTCATTCGATTACATGATCCCTTTTTTTTTCAATTGCCCGCACCCCCCCCCCCCCCCCCCCCCCCCATAAGGATAAGGATCTGCCAGAATGTGTACAGACGGTAAAAAAATCATAATTATGATGATCCTTGGTGACTGTGTTCAATGGTGGTTGTTTTCGATGCAAGGAAAAATGGTCGTCGTGTATCAATGATAATTATCAATAAAAGAGAAATATGCATTATTAGCGAAGGGGCTGTTTTGGTGTCAACTTCATTCAGTGTGTGTGTGTGTGTGTGTGTGTGTGTGTGTGTGTGTGTGTGTGTGTGTGTTTCCGTGTGTATTTGAGTGTGTATTTGAGTGTGTGTGTTTGTGTGTGTTTGTGTGTTGTTTTTTCTCTCTCTTTCTCTCTCTCTCTCTCTCTCTCTCTCTCTCTCTCTCTCTCTCTCTCTCGCTGTGTAAAGAGTGCGAGCACTCTACCACCACCACAATGACTCAAATAGTTAAGGGAGAAGAAGAAGAGCAACAAAACAACCACAACAACAAAAAAGAAGAAAAACGGATATGATAAGAAAAAAATCTTTTACGAGAGAAATGAGGAACTTTTTAATACCCGAATTCATGTCTGTTTCGGTTCCTGAATAATCCTTCCAATATTTGGCAGTCCTATCCCGACACAATCGACGTTTATTTTTTTTGTTTTTTATGTTTTTTGTTTGTTTGTTTTTTATTCATTTTATTTATAATTGTTTCTGTTTGTTCTATCTTGTTTCCTATTCCATACGAATGCAAACCAGTTTAATTTGTACTTTCCTGTAACACTGCTGAGTGGATTAGAAAAGTACATACGCACATGAACAATTTTGGATATTATTAACGACTTAAAAAGCACCATTCTTTTCTCAATACAAGTAATATATAACCTCCTTATCATACCCTATATCATATCATCATTTCTGAGAATGTTTCGATATTACGGGGATGAAAGGAACTAGAAGAAGAAAAGAAGAAAGAAACAAAAACAAAAACACTCCATAGTTTTGACATCAATTATCTAGTTCATAACTTCCCCATCGAACGATCTGAAAGCACAATGATATTTCAGCCCACAAGTCGAAAGGATGTGCATCAGTGCGTGGTTCCTTCATTGCTTCCTATCTCGCTTCCCGAAAGGTTTCTGTCTGTATTGATTACAGATTAACGTCCCCTTCCCTATTAATGATAGTTCCCTATGGCAGTCAGTGTTATTCATCTTG
>NC_134876.1:86983731-86993731 GCF_041734735.1 Babylonia areolata
AGAAGAAGAAGATAGAAGAAGAAGAAGAAGAAGCCTTCTGGACATTCACTCTTACACACGTAACAACATCGGTGATGACATTATAGAAATAAGAACATGTCACATAACAACATCGGTGACAGAAAAAAAAAAGAGAACACGCCATTATAACAATCTTTCCTTTATGAGTTTTCGATGCTGTTAAGTCCCCACCCCCCTTCCTTATTTAAAATAATTTATGAAAATTGAAAAACAGACTTTGATTCCTTTTTAGGAATAGATTTATTATTTTCTGAGATCATCGAAATTTTGATTTTCTATTACAAAACAAAATTAATCTCTAATCAAACCCTTATTACAGTTATAGTTGGTAACAGGTTGTCAGAGCATTCAGTCTAACTCTCTCCATACGATCGGCGAAAGAGACGACGTTAACAGCGTTTCACCCCAGTTACCATCATCAAAATATTGCAAGCGGAAGGCTCTTATACTGAAGAGGTGAATGTTGACAAAGAATACCACAGTTCTGACGACGGAAGCTAAAGGTTGGCTCATTCAGACGCCCACTGGACATCCGAGGGGTCTGTGTAGAGGAGAAGAGAGGACTGGCCGTACTGAGTGAGCTAATGGTTGACAAACCTACAGATGGTTGCCGATCTGTCCGTACAGCTGACTTGTTCATATCATTTGTCCCTATGTCCGTTGTCCGACTTAAAAGGACTGCCCATTGCTGCGTCGCACGGTTGAGTTCTGCTCAAAATTTGACAGGCTTTCTTTGGGTCTAGATTTGGGTGTCCTCACTTCCTAGGAAACGTTTCTGGAGTGGCGTCTTCGGGAAGTTGTAAGGAAAGCTCTAATTCCACAGTGCGCTACAGTGGCTGTATGTGCGGTAGTTTGCGGGCTTTAATTTATCTTTTTTTATATACCCTATTGAATAGAACATTTACATGCATCACAGATTAAAAACAATAACTTTAGTTGGTATGGTATTTAGGATTACTACATCTAAACTTACATAAATATAAGACATAATTATGTATGCACACGCACTCATACACACCAAATGTACACGTAAACTCATGTAGGTGCACACAAAGAGAGAGAGAGGAGAGGGTGGGATATGGGTGTTAGAAGGAAAGCATGGCACAGAGAAAGAGAGAGAGAGAGAGAGAGATGGGAGAGGCAGAGACAGATAGACAGAGAGGCAGAGGCAGTGCAACCCTCATTAATTACACTGAGATGTCAACGCAGCCATCCTTAGTACTAATCCATTGAAAGAGAGGGAGAGATAGGGGGAAGGATGGACGGAGGCAGGAAGCAGCCTATCGCTAAACCAATCTAGCAAAGGACACATTTTACGCCCACGCCAATATTAAAAAAAAAAAAAAAATGTTCCCCAAACTCTCCGTCTCTTGTCTATCATCTAAAATCCAGCAGGAGACAGACAGACAGACAGACAGACAGAGACAGGCAAACAGACAGACAGAGAGAAAGAGAGACAGACAGACAGGCAGACAGACAGAGAGAGGGCAAACCTCGTTAACACCACATTATTCAGATCAAAGCTTCCACCCACATCAATGAAAACTGGCCTCCCCTAAATCTGCTCCTTACCGCCCTATCCACTCTCTATCTCTCTCTCTCTGAATTTGGGTTTGGTTATGTTTGGATGAATCAAGGTGTCGAAGATATAAATGGTTTTGTTCAAATATTTCGCGAAAGAATAATTGATTGTTGGTGGCAAAATTGGAATTGTCATGTTCAGCAAAGTGAAAGATTTTATTTTTACAAAATGTTTTGTCATATACGTTGTGTGCCAACATATATGTGTATGCATGTTGACAGACATTTGAAGCGCATAATGACAAAATTTAGGTTTGGTATTTCTGATGTATTTGTCCATTATAATCGCTATCGACAGACATACGCTAGAAATTTGAAATGTCCAATATGTAAATCTTCAAAAGAAGACGAAATTCATTTTGTACTTTCTTGTCCTGGATTGAGTGATATTAGAGAG
This sequence comes from Babylonia areolata, assembly GCF_041734735.1. Lineage (NCBI taxonomy): Eukaryota > Metazoa > Mollusca > Gastropoda > Neogastropoda > Buccinidae > Babylonia > Babylonia areolata. Next base: position 86,985,731 of record NC_134876.1, read on the forward strand.
CAGTTTATACCAGGTAAATTTTTAAAAAGATCCATGTTTTTTGTTGTTGTTTTTTAAACTAATCGTGTTGTTGTCATCAACAAAACAACGCATTATAAAGTAGCTGGTCGTTTATCTCTAAAAAGCATTTAAATGACTATGTGCATATGTAACACAAAAATTTGAATACGTTTTTGTTATGTTCATGTATACCCCTTTCTGAGGGGCGATGACATGAATAAACCATCTCAATCTCTCTCTCTCCCCTCTGTCTCTCCCTCTCTGTGTCTTTCACATAATGTGTCTATCTGTCCATATCCCTATTACCCGTCGCCTTATTTGCTGTCTTTTATGTCTCTTACATCTGTGTTTAAAATTTTATCGTTACTTTTCTGTGTTAATTTCACTTGAATCATTCATGTGTAGCATTCATGCTAGGGTTTTGTTGTTGTTTTTCCCTTGGTGTGTGTGTGTGTGTGTGTGTGTGTGTGTGTGTGTGTGTGTGCGTGTGTGTGTTACTCGCTTCCGTTCCGTACAGATGTGAGCGATGTTGTGTCTCTCAATTTGACGCTGTGTTACACTCGTACATTATACATGTATTAAGTATTCAGTATAACTACATTTATATGCGTACATGTTTGTGTGTCTCTTAGAACAACGGCAGATGTGTAAGTCGGCCACAGTGCTAATATCTTCACCGTTGAAAAATAAAGATTCATTCATTCATTCATTCTCTCTCTCTCTCTCTCTCTCTCTCTCTCTCTCTCCCGACCAATCCCACGTTGTGGCTTTCCCATCGAAAGACTCTGTAAACAACCACACGTCTGTGTCATCAGTCCCCAGGTAACACGAACTGAACAGGACGCTAAACCGTGCAAGAGCTGTGAGTGCTCGTTCCTTCTTTGACGTACCAACCAGAAACAAATAACTGAACTGAAATGGAATAAAATGAAATGAAAAGAAATAAGAAAGTAAATTAAAAAAAATAAAATAAAAAAAACCACAGGAAATGAGATGAAATGAAATGAAATAGAATAAACAGCGTGGTGCCATGCACGCGTTAAAAAAAAAAAAAGAAAAGAAAAAAAAAGAAAAGGGAGGAGTAATTGCGGTGGTGGGGTGGTGGTGATGCTGGGTGTGGGCGGATGAGTAGGGATGATAGTGGTAGGGGAAGGTGCGCGCGGACGCGCGCGCGTGCGTGCGTGTGTGTGTGTGTGTGTGTTTAGTTTATTTGCTTTTCCCTTCGGTGGGATTTTGATTCTGCCTATTTGTTGACCAGGTCCTTGCTTTTTTTTTTGCTTTTTTTGTTGTTGCTGTTTTGGGATTTTTTATTTTATTTATTTATTTTTTTAATTTGTTTATTTTCAAAGACATGGCAGCAGATTTTGTGATTTTTGTTGTTGTCTTTTGGAGGACAGGTCTTGCAGTATTGTTTTTGTTTGTTTTTCTTCAATGTCAGTGTTGGAGCGGAGCATGGAGAGACAATCCGTTTGGCAGTTACAACACAACACAGTTCATAATGCACAATAGAGAGAGCTTGGATAGATATGAGTATGTGTGTGTTGTTGTTGTCTTCAGTTTAACGTCTTTCCACTTGAAGTGATATTAGACAAACAAAAAAACAACAACAAAAAAACAAAAAACAAAAACAAAAAACCAAAAAAACGTGGGGGTATGGGTTGTGGGAGGGGGAGGGGTAAAAGTGTGTGTATGTGTGGAGGGTGAATAGGGAGAGACAACGCTAGGGAAAATGGAAACGTTATAAACGCCAATCTAAAAAAAACTATAACAACTATAACAAATGTCCTATAGGACAGCAACCTTTCTACAATAACAAATGACATATTGGAATTGTTAATAACACATTCAAAAGAACTTTTGGTGAAGTCTGGCAAAAAACATTTTGGATTCTGACATACGAATATTACATGGTTGCTAGAAATATGTTCTCCACATATGCATCTGACTTCTTCTTCTCCTTCTTCTTCTTCTTTGTTCGTGGGCTGCAACTCCCACGTTCACTCGTATATACACGAGTGAGCTCTTACGTGTATGACCGTTTTTACCCCGCCATGTAGGCAGCCATACTCCGCTTTCGGGGGTGTGCATGCTGGGTATGTACTTGTTTCCATAACCCACCGAACGTGACATGGATTACAGGATTTTTAATGTGCGTATTTGATCTTCTGCTTGCATATACACACGAAGGGGGTTCAGGCACTAGCAGGTCTGCACATATATTGACCTGGGAAATCGGAAAAATCTCCACCCTTTACCCACCAGGCGCCGTCACCGAGATTCGAACCTGGGACCCTCAGATTGAAAGTCCAACGCTTTAACCACTCGGCTATTGCGCCCGTCATGCATCTGACATCTTTGCTGAACTTAGTTATAAAAGCGTTCAGTTTTATCCTGTTTGATAATGTATGAATCTGCCTTAATCTTATTGAATTACTGTATGTATTTGACTGATTGATAGTTCCCGGTTGTTGAATATTAATTACACTATGGTTTAAAGCTTTGCCGTTTTCCTGGTATAATTCTCTGACTTTGTTCCACGATGTTTTTTCTAGTATTCGATAACCCTCTTGTACAGACAGAGGCACATAAAGTTCTATGGTTCCCTTTTCTTGCAGCCCTGTCAGCCCATTCATTGTAGAGAATACCTAGATGTGAAGGAACCCAGCAAAACGTAATATGTGTTCCTTTTAAGCTTAAAAGATGTAAAATGTGGCTGATTTCTATTATGATTTTGGATTTGTTCTTACAGTTTGAAGAGTTTAAAGCACATAATACAGATTTGGAATCAACGCAAAACAAGACTTGCAGAAGGCAAACTGGAAGATCAAGAATATGATTTACAGCCATAAGAACAGCAATAAGTTCAGCAGTGAATATTGAACGATTTTTACCAATATAGTATGATCTTTCCGTTTTCAGTTCTGGTTTTACGAAAGCTGAGCCTGCTTGGCCATTGTCTAATAGTGATCCGTCCGTGTAGATCTGTAAATGATCACAGCATCTATTTTGAAGGTGTACTCGGACTTCCGTTGCCATGATATTCGGATTTTCATTCTTTTTAATGTCAGTATAATTAACATCAAATTGTGCTTTATTCATCTCCAGATGGGGTGTGGACTTACGGTCTTCTGTGTGTCTACGTCATCTGAATTAATTTAAGACTTTTCGAACATGTTTGACACAAACGTGCCAATGGGTGTTAAATAAGATATGTTTTTAGCTCCTTTGGGGAAGTTGTTTTCGGATGTAATTTTTACTTCCTCTGATGTATAATTTTCAGTTGTTGAGCTTCTCAGTACGTATTTAGCACATGCGAGGTTGCGGTATTCATCTAAAGGTAGTACTCCTATTTCTTTGTATGTTCCGAGGGTTGATGTATGGAAAGGTACACCAAGGGCAAGTCTATATGTTTTACAGTCTATGCTTTGAAGTTTCTTTAGCAAATATTTTGGAGCATTGAAAAAGACTTCTTGTCCATAGGATAGTTTGGATCGAATAAGTGATGATGATAAATGTTTCAAAATCGTTGTATCTTGTCCCAAGTACTGTTTACTCACAATTTTGAGCATGTTTAAAGATTTTCTTGCTGTTGTTATTATATATTCAATATGGCTATTCCAAGTTAGTTTTGAAGTAAGTATCAATCCTAAAAACTTAACAGTATCTTTATACTGAATTGTCTCATTTTCAATCTGAAATGTTGGTAACTCTTCTGGGTTTGTACCATTGTTAAAAAGCATATAATGTGTGTTTTTTCTCAGCAGTATATCTATTTAATTTATCTATTTCTCTTTGGCATATTTTCTTGATATAGTTTAAAGCCCTTTTGGATGTATTCCGTTTCATAGTTACGTTCATCCACATACATATATCATCTGCGTATTGCACTAGGATCACATCTTTTGATAAGTGTTTGGGTAAGTCGTTCAACAAGATATTAAATGGAACAGGGGCAATAACAGAACCTTGGGGTAATCCCATGTGAAGAGTTTTAGGATTTGAGTACGTATTCCCGACCCGTACCTGTATACCTCTTTCACCAAGGAAATCTTTGATATAATCATAGAGATGTCCTGAAAAGCCAACAGATTTCAGTTTAAAGAGTAACTTTGTATGCCAAACTTGATCATAGGCTTTCTTCACATCAAAAAAAGTTGCCAGAACGTTTTTCCTTCTAGCGAATTGTTGTTTTACATGTGTTGTAAGTTTTACCAAATTATCAATTGTAGATCTACCTCTCTGAAAGCCCGCTTGGTTAATTGGGATAATCTTATTGTTATGACAATAGTACATCAGCCTTCTCAAAATTATTCTTTCCATTAGTTTACCAGTATGTGATGTTAGTGCAATTGGCCTGTAGCTGCTCTTATCTGTTTTGTATTTTCCTTGTTTATGAACTGGTATCACAATAGACTGTTTCCATTGTGCTGGCATTAAACCATCAATCCAGCACTTTCAAAAAATCCCAAACAATAAAACAACAAAATTTTCTGGTAAATGTCTCAGCATCTCATTTGAGACTGCATCAAGTCCTATAGATGTTTTCTTTTTAGGGAGGGATTATAATGCTTCTTTAACCTCGTTGAGTGTGATTGGAGCATTGAAGTACTGACTGTTATCAGAACTTGGATCTGTATAATCACTTTTGCTCTTTTCTTCGGTTCTGTGTTTTCTGTTTTTAAGTGAGAGACCTTCCAATCGCATTGACTCCGAGAACATTTCTACAAATGTTTTTTCCTTCTCTACATTAGACGGATAATCTTTGTCCTTTATCTTAACAGGACAAGATGGCAAATTTATACCTTCTTTCATTTCATTAAATTTTTTCCATACCTTTTTAGTATCTTTATGATCAGAAATTTCCCTATTACAGAAGGAAGACCAATATTGTCTTTTTGCCTGTGCAATGACCATGTTGCTATGATGGTTTGCCTTTTTCTTTTCAATAAGATTCTCTTGTGATTTGTTGTTCAGATAAATTATAAATTTAGATTTTTTATTATCTACTGCTGCTTCACAGGCTGGTGTCAACCAGATATTTCCTGAATGCTTGCATGATTTAAGTGAATTGTATTTTGGAATTGATATGTCGACAGCTTGTAAAATGGTGTCAGTGAAGAAGGAATATAATGTATCTATATCCGCGGTGTTTGTGAACTCTGTGTTATAGCTAGCAAGCATACTTTCGAATTTCTCCCAGTTAGCATCTTTATAGTTATATCTTGGAACTGTGTCTTTTTGAAATTCTGAAGGTCTTTGAGTTCCATTAAAAGTCATGATGATCGGTAAGTGATCACTTCCCAATGTATCTTTATATGTCGTCCATTTACATTCTGGATACAACGTAGGAGATATGAAGGACAGATCTATAGCAGATGCCCTGTGAGTGACAATATCAGGGATTCTGGTAGCGTTGCCATCATTTAAAAGGCTCAAGGAGGAATCAACAATATTTTCTACAAAGCGGTTACAAGTAACTGATACACAATCTTTGTCCCAAAAAGGAGAATGGGCGTTAAAATATCCCCCAATCAACCATTTTTCATTATCCTGAATATTATGCAACCATTCCGTATTTACTTCGTTAGGGCCTCTCGGTAAATACACAGAGACGATACGTAGAGTAAGGTGATCACTGAACTTAACACGTGCCGCGCATGAATGAAAATCTGGAGTAGTGTTAGGTGCTGGTGGAGAGCATACACTGTACTCTATTCCTTCTTGAATATATAGTGCGGCACTGATTTTTGTGGCAGTATCTACATGTTGGTGCACAGGTGGATAATAATAACCTGAAAGCTTGATAATTTATTCTTCTTCACATTTAGGGATTGTAATATAAGCGTTTGGTAATGATTGTTTGCTAAATGTTGGATGAGATATGGCAAGTTTGTGGAAATAGATCTAGCGTTCCACTGCATGATCTGGATTGCATGTTTGCGAGTGGGGGGCATTGTGAAGGAGGGTATATGTATTGGGAAAAAAATTGATGAAATAAAATTTATAATATTATCTTTTGGCACACGCAAAACAACAACAACAACAACAAAAGTAATGAAATCAACTACTTATACAATCGTTCAGTTATAAACCGATTTTCAAACAAGAATTATTGTCACGTATAACAGCAGCTGCAAATATGAGCTGGGTGTGCAGTAGGTCTATGTAGGTACAAGCTGATGTCTAAAAGTCACCACCTATAGTTTTCTAACATTCTAAAATCGCTGTGTTGTGGCTGTATTCTCCACCAAGGAAAATCTGATCCCGTGTATATAGGATGTTGAGCGTAGCCCTGGTATTGTCTCCGCTGGTCGACGCCTGGTATTTGATGACGATGCCTGTTGTTGAATCGACGTCTTCTTGGTTGTTCCCAGAACATGGAGTGCAGGTGTCTACCGATGTTTCTTGCCAGAATGCGTGATCCTTGGACATTTGGATGCAGGTGATCTTTGAAGTTATGATATTGGGATTGGTTATTCAGGTTTTCATGTGATATGAATGACACATTAGGTTCATCGTATAATTTGGAGAAAGTCATTGCATTGAACATTTCCCGTTTTGCCTGGATGTTAGGGTCTCTCACGGGAGCGATTTTGCTTACAATAACTTTGGTGTTGGGCAAAAAACTAAAGTTATAAAAACCTTTTGGGTGGTAGTTGAATCTCCTTTGTTTTGACACGACGTTTCGGACCATAGGCCCGTTGTCAAGTGATGAGAAGAGGACAGTGTGAATAGGAAAGCCTATGTGAGGAAAGGGTGATGACATCTCACTATTTTCTGTTTTGATGGGCCATGCACACTAAACACTTGCTGATCACAAGAAGCTCTGACACCAAGAAAAAAAAATTGGAGACAACGAGGATCGTGCCGTGGCAGTCATACCATATCACCCACACAACCTGCCATTCTGCAGAATCAATCTCCTACAACAGGATCCAGACCTCAGACAAGTCTTTCCCAAGCCACCGCTAATTGCCTTTCAGAGAGACAAGAACCTACGTGACATGCTCGTGAAGTCCAAACTCAACTCAGCCATTCAACCTCACCAGGGTGCAGACCCTGTGGGGATCAAAAGTGCAAGACCTGTCCCTTTATAGACACCTCAAGTTCAGTCGTTGGCCCCTCTGGCACTTTCACTGTGAAATGTCATCTCAACTGCCAGTCCACTGACATTGTATACATTCTGTCCTGCACCCTCTGCTCTAAACTGTATGTGGGGGAAACCTACCGTTCTCTGGGGAAACGTTTCTCCGAACACCTAAGGTCGATGAAGCTAGGCTACAACAATCCTATCGGCCAGTATTTTACTGGCCCACACCACAGCTTCACCCATGCAAGAATCTCAGCTGTGTGGCAGAACCCCAGTGACAGCACGTACAGAAAGTACATGGAGAGCCGCGTCATTGACCGCTTGGGGACCGCACAGCCGAGTGGATTGAACATCAGAGTCACTGACGTCTAGCGCCTGGGCCCTTCTGCCTTGATCTCTCTGTCCTTTTTCTTTCTTTACCTCCTATCCCTCTTTTTAGAAGCAATATATAGGTGCATGCATTTTTTTTTTAAGAGTGGGTGTGTGTGTGGGTGTGCGTGTGTGTGTGTGCGTGTGTGTGTGTGTGTGTGCGTGCATGGATGTGTGTGTGAGTACGTATGGCACTGAATGGTGATCAGCAAGTGTTTAGTGTGCATGGCCCATCAAAACAGAAAATAGTGAGATGTCATCACCCTTTCCTCACATAGGCTTTCCTATTCACACTGTCCTCTTCTCATCACTTGACAACGGGCCTATGGTCCGAAACGTCGTGTCAAAACAAAGAGGATTCAACTACAACCCAAAAGGTTTTTATAACTTTAGTTTTTTGTCTTTGAAGAATCCTGCAGTCATTCTTGTCTTCTTCTTTGGTGTTGGGGAATGAGGCCAAGACAAATTTTATGTTTTCCACCATGGTCTTGCTGGCTTGTTCCGGGTCAGCGTCTTTTATATCGTTGAACCCGCAGTGAACA
>NC_134876.1:86998731-87023731 GCF_041734735.1 Babylonia areolata
CGGGGTCATTCTGGGCAAGTGTCGAACAACCCCGGAATCATTTGTGCCCAGCTAAGATTGACGCCAACACCCCCACACATACATACCCCCCCCCCCCTCGCCCCCCTCTCCTTTCCGTTAGAACTCAACAGAACGGTGGCGAACGTAGGTGAGTTCTACTTTGTTATCCTGTACTGATCCTGACTGGGCCCAATTTACCCCCGTGGGTCAGTTCAAGCTATCACAGAACGGCCCACATATCCATTACGATGGGATGGTAAAATCCAGTTACGGGAACGGAGGGGTTGGGGGGGGGGGGAGGGGGGGAGTAAGTTCTGACTGGTTGAAGCTTACCCCCCGGGAGTCATTCCAGGCTAGTCCGACCCCGGAGTTAATCTGGGCTAGCCAGATTTGACCCCGGGGTAAAAACCAAGGAGGGGGATACGGTATAGGCTATTATACTGGTATAGCGCCTGGAAGTTAACCTCTTCTTGGTCGGCAGCAGTGACATCCAACCGACAAAAATCACACCTTGGGAACGAGGACAGTGATATGTTCAGTCTAGGTTGGTTATGTGAACGAATGACAAGCTGTATGTGAACAGGGAAAAAAAACCCGACGAATTCTCGAAACTAATCTCGTAATGCTTGCACCAAGCACTGATCTGATTCCATTTTGGTCAGCCTGGAAACAATTCCCCAACCCCCTTGGAGTTAAAGCAGGCGTTGGTGTTTTTTTCCACCCCCTTTCTCCACTGGAATATATATAATATCCAAAACTATAACATGCACCTTTTGTTGAAAGTCAAGACACATTCTCCTAACTTACGTCCTGTACAAGCAGGTAAGACAGGATGTGAGGTTTGTAACGCTCTGCTCACGACCAAACAACATGGCAGCCACGAAGAACTAGACAAAAAAAAAAAAATGGACTGATGGACTTTGCTGTAAACACCAAGAAGAAGACAAATCATTATTTGGGGTAGGGGTGTATTTGGGGGGAAGAATTCAAATGATTTTTTTTTACCACTGACCACTGCTGACCACAATTGACAACTTCTATGTATGATGAAACAAATATTGGCCTGGTGGTACATATGCCTGGAAAATATAGACCTGAGGAAAGATGGTCATACCAAAAATGATTTAAAGACAGCTGTGCGAGGAGGGGGTGGGTTCCCGCGGGGGAAGGCGGGGGGAGGGGGCAGGAGGGAGGCGGTACAAACCTTAGGGCACATAGACCCGAATCAATATCGACTTGGCTGAACATAGACTTAAAGGAACACAGACCTGCAGGGACAGGAGCATCACTTACGATGAGCTGACTTCTCCTGTATACAACATATTCATTGATCACGGCTGTCAGCTGGTGTGTAGTGTTTGCCAACAATTCACGTGCGTGTGTGTGTGTGTGTGTGTGTGTGTGTGTGTGTGTGTGTGTGTGTGTGTGTGTGTGTGTGTGCTTACGCTTGCGCTTCTCTCACTGTCTCTTTGTCTGTATCTCTTTGACTCAGTCTCTCTGTCTCTCTCTGTCTCTGTCTGTCTCACTTCGTGTCTCTGTGTCTCTGTCTCTATCTGTCTGTCGGTCAGTCTGTCTGTCTGTTTGTCTGTCTGTATCTCTGTCTCTCTCTCTTTCTCTCTCCCTCTCTCAATCTTCTTAGTTTCTCTTTATCATCCCATTATTCTCTCTCATTCATTTCTCCTGTGTCTCTGCATGTGATTTTTTTCTTACTCAATCTCTGTCTCTTAGTCTTTTCTCCTGTGCATCATTGATTCTGTCTCTGCCTGTCTGCCTGTTAGTCTGTCTGTCTGTCTGCCTGTCTGCCTGTCTCTTTGTGTCTGTCTTTATCTCTCTGTCTGTCTCAATCTCTGTGTCTATCTCGCTGTATCTCTGTCTGTCTTAATCTCTCTCTCTCTCCCCCCCCTCTCTCTCTCACACACACACACTCTCTCTCTCTCCCTCTCCTTCTGTTTCTGTGTCTCTATATATCTAACTCTATGTCTCTGTATCTCTGTCTGTCTCCCCCCTCCCTCTGTGTGTCTTTTTTCTCCTTTGTGTGATTATCTCTGTCTGCCAGTCTGTCTCTGTGTTAATCTCTCTCTCTCTCTCTCTCTCTCTCTCTCTCTCTCTCTCTCTCTCTTTCTGTCTCTCTCTCTCACCTTTTGTTTTATGTTTGATTTAATCATTGTTAATGGTAATTGTAAAGGAGATGATGATGGTGAATTTACTTATGTGTCGTCACACGGGTGTAGTGTGATTGATTATTTTATTGTTTCAGAAGAATTGTTTAACAGATGTGACTTACGTGTTGCAGATAGGCTACATTCATGGCACTTTCCCGTTGAGTTGACTTGGATGAGTGAGAGGAGTGAAAGGGGAGAGAATGAAGTTACGACTGAAGGCGTGAGAGAAACAATTGTATGGTCTGAAGAAAGTGCGCAAATTTTCAAGGATGAGATTAATTCGTGTGAATTTAAAGAGTGTTTAGAGAAAGCGAAAGGAGTTATGATGGATGATATTGATGAATGTGTTGATATTTTTGTTAATGCATTGTACGGAGCGGCAGCATGTATGGTAAGGATGACTGGGAAAAAGAAAAGATTGACGAACGATTGGTTTGATGAAGAATGTGCGCAGAAGAAAAAAACTGTAAAAAGGTCTTTTGAGGAATTTAAGAAGGGCGAAAACGGGTTTAGAAGAACGCAAAGAGTTGTATACCAAAGAGAGAAAGTCGTACAATAAGCTAAAAAAGGATAAGAAAGAGAGATATGATGAAATTAGGTTAAGCAAGTTGAAAGAATCTATTAATGATCCTAAATTATTTTGGACAACAATTAGATCAGTAAATAGAAAAGCAACAGTATATAACAACATTAGTTTACAGCAGTGGTATGATCACTTCTTTAGCGTGTTTAATGAGGTAGTGGATTCAGAACAACAGGAAAACGTGATAATGGAGGAAGAGGATGATATACGTGAACCTGTATTTAACGATCCTATAACAAAATCTGAAATCAGCGAAGGAATAAAACATCTAAAAAATGGTAAAAGTGCAGGCATTGACATCATTGTTAGCGAAATGTTAAAACAGGCGAACGCGGTAGTTATCGACTTTTTACAAGATTTTTTCAATTTACTTTTTGATACAGGGAAATTTCCAACAACCTGGTCTAAATCTATTATTGTGCCAATATACAAGAAGGGAGACAACAACAATCCCGATAATTATAGAGGGATAGCTTTGACAAGTGTAATAGGAAAAGTTTATACCCATATCTTAAATAAAAGGCTTACAAAGTGGGCACAAAGGGAGACAAAAATTGTTGAGGAGCAAGCTGGATTTAGGACAGGCTATAGTACGGTTGACCATATTTTTACTCTTTATGCCATAGTACAAAAATACCTAAGTAGAAACTCTAAACTTTATGTTGCTTTTGTAGATTTCCAGAAAGCGTTCGATTCGGTAAATAGAAATATGTTGTGGAATGTTTTGAGAAATAGTGGTGTTAATGGAAAGTTATATAGAGCGGTTCGAGGAATATATGATACAGTTTTGGCCTGTGTAAGGGATAAAAATTTCTATACTGATTTTTTCACTTGTCCAAGAGGCGTTAAACAGGGTTGTTTGCTTAGCCCACAATTATTCTCATTTTTTATTAATGAATTAGCTGTTGAATTGTCTAGAAAAGGAAAGCATGGAGTACAAATGATCTCAGGAGCTGTTGAATTATTTTTATTGCTTTTTGCTGATGATATAATACTTCTATCTGATACAGTTGTGGGACTGCAAAATCAATTAAACATTCTAAAACAAGAAGCAGACAGGTTGTGTCTAACTGTTAACTTGGACAAAACAAATATAATTGTATTTCGAAAAGGTGGACATCTTTCGGTTCATGAAAAATGGCGATATGGAAATACGGAAGTAAAAGTGACTAATACCTACAAATATTTAGGACTGATTTTCACAACAAAGTTAAGTTTGAACACAGCATGGACCGAAATGTGCAGGAAGGGGAAAAAGGGGGTTGTTGAAATTATTAGAGCTATACAAAAATTAAAGTCTATTGACCCTTCACTTTACTGGAAACTCTTTAACACACAGATAGAGCCGATACTCACATATGCAGCAGAAATTTGGGGTATCTACGATAATAAACAAATGGAAATCATTCATACATATGCAATAAAACGTTTTTTGAATATACCACTTCATTCATCTAATCAAGTAGCATATGGGGAAACGGGTAGATATCCACTGAAAATTCGTACAATAATTAAGTGCATAAAGTATTGGTTAAAACTTATTAAATTACCGCCGACAAGACTGTGTAAGCAGGCCTATGGTATGTTACTACAGCAGCATGAAGAAGGAAAGAAGAACTGGATAGACACTGTAAAAAATGTTTTAGTTAAAAATGGGTTTGGGATTGTATGGATTAGCCAAGGAGTAGGGAGTGATGTCGCATTTATTTCGGAATTTAAGGATCGTCTTATCAACATATACAAGCAAAACTGGCATTCAGACATGGAAGAAAATCCAAGATATAATTGGTATTTTTCATTCAAAAATATTTTCCAGTCGGAAAAATACATTTCCATAATTACAAATAAATGGCAACGGTGTCTCCTTTCTCGATTTCGATCCAGGACCTTAGGGCTTAATGCAAATAGAGTATGGTATATTCAAAACAGTGAAAGTGATAGTGTATGTCAGTTGTGTCATCAGGACTTAGAAAATGAGGATCATTTTGTTTTCCATTGTAAGGAATACAGTGTTATTAGAAATGATTATTCATTCTTTACACATCCGTTGGCATTGAGACATGATCTAGTAGCTATCCTTTCATCAGATAATGAAGACATCCTATTTTCACTCGCTAAATATATTGTAGAAGCATACAACATTCGAAGGAAAAGATTAACAGAACGATCGTTTTAACATGATAGAAATATAATGCAGAATAAAATATAAGATCCATAACTCAATTTAGATTGGTAAATGGCCAAAGAGGGCTCGGCTGCAGGGTTGGATGGTCATATGTTCGAATTAATTACTTAGTATTATGCATGAGTAATAGGGAATATGTTGTATTAATGTTGTGGGTGTGAATGTATGAGTGTTTATGTGTTTATGAATATGTACTTATTTGCTTGTTATTTCCCCTTATTTTTCGTTTTACTTTTTTTCTTTTTTTTTTTTTTTTTCGTCGTCTACTAAAATAAGCTGAATAATCCCCCTTGGCACTAGAGCTGTAAAACGCTATTTGCCAATAAAAAATTTGTCATTGTCATTGTCATTGTCTCTCTCTCTCTCACACACACACTCTCTCTCTCCCTCTGTCTCTGTGTCTCTATATAGCTCACTCTGTGTCTCTGTATCTCTGTCTGTCTCCCCCCCTCTCTCTCTGTGTCTTTTTCTCCTTTGTGTGGTTATCTCTGTCTGCCAGTCTGTCTCTGTGTTAATCTCTCTCTCTCTCTCCCTCTCTCTCTCTTTATGTCTATATATCTCACTCTGTGTCTCTGTATCTCCGTCTCTGTCTCCCCCCCCCCCTCACTCTCTCTCTCTCTCTCTGTCTTTTTTCTCCTTTGAATGATTATCTCTGTCTGCCAGTATGTCTCTGTGTTAATCTCTCTCTCTCTCTCTCTCTCTCTCTCTCTCTCTCTCTCTCTCTCTCTGATACCATCTCTCCCTTTCTCTGGTTCCCAGCTCTTGCCCCCCAGTGACGGTGTCAGGGAAATCATATGTGAGAGAGTCGTGCTCAGAAGACATAAGCGGCTTCAACAGGGGGACACTTTTCCATTTCCTGTGTTCCACGTTAGACCCTCTCTGTCTCTCTCTCTGTCTCTCTCTCTCTGTCTGTCTGTCTGTCTGTCTGTCTGTCTCTCTCTCTCTCTCTCTCTCTCTCTGTGCAACTGACCTGGTTTGCAAACTGTACAATAAGGAGAGAGAACAGGATCTGCCTACGTCCCCTAATAAGTTGACCTATCCCGCACTGATTATGAATAAAGTCTAAACCGCAATATTCTGTTGTTCTTTTTTTGTTGTCGTTGTTGTTTTTGTTGTTTCTGTTGTTGCTGTTTTGATATCCAGTCAGCTTTAGCAGAAGAGCATTACTCTTGGCATGAACAGACGACTATGCGTTATTTGTCGATCACTTTGTTTAATCAAAAGCGTGCAGAATGCGATCAACTCTTATATCTCATTGATGTTCATTTTTTAATTGTTGATGTGAACGTGCATTATTATTGATTTTTTTTTAAATGATCATGTCTGTCTGGCTGGTTGACTCTCTGTCTGACAGTCTATCTGTCTTGTCTGTATCTGTCTCTGCCTTGTCACTTACACCCACCCCTCTCTCGCTCCCGTCTCTTCCTGCTCTACTTCTTCCTTTCTCTCTCTTCTTCCCTTCCCTTCTCCTCCTCTCTCTCTCTTCTCATCCACTGAACAAGCCAATTTCCAAAGTACTTCGCCGAACGTCACATGACATCTTTTAGTTTAGCCAACACGCGCCCAGGATGGGAAAACGACGATGGGAGGCGCGCAAGAAAAGAAAATCGATAGTGAAGTCTTCCTTCTCAGACAGCTGTTACACAGGAGCGGCAACTAAATCGATAACATAACAAGACTAAGCCTCAAACTCCTTGTTTATTTTCTGCGTTTCTGTCTCTTGTCTACTTTCTGTAATGTTTATAAAATCTTTTCAAATCAATTATTCTCCCTTCCATTTCTCTCCTCTCTTTCTTCTTCTCATCCAACCTTTTCTTAAATAAACTTCCATGCTCAATAGATATCCTTTTGATCAATCACATAATGTATGTTTTAGCTGTTTAGCAGAACAGATAAGCCAGGAGATAAAGATAAATAAACAAGAAAATGCATTGAATACGGCTTCCTTACTGAGACGATCCACAAGCGAAGAAGAAAAGAAGAAGAACAATTTTTTAACTTTAAGCAATATTTTGTCACTTTCAAGTATTCAGAGAAGAATTTAGCTTACGAGCTGCCAACAAACACAACACTACAACAGAAACGAACAGAAAAGATCCTTGATAACAAGGTAGAAAAATGAACAAATGACATGCAGGTTGAGAAACAAACTTTTAAAAATGAGAATATTCAGATGCAGAATTTACCCGGAGAGACCATTGATTTTATCCTGTACTATGATGGGCGCAATAGCCGAGTGGTTAAAGCGTTGGACTTTCAATCTGAGGGTCCCGGGTTCGAATCTCGGTAACGGCGCCTGGTGGGTAAATGGTGGATATTTTTTCCGATCTCCCAGGTCAACATATGTGCAGACCTGCTAGTGCCTGAATCCTCTTCGTGTGTATACGCAAGCATAAGACCAAACACGCACGTCAAGGATCCTGTAGTTCATGTCAGCGTTCGATGGGTTATGGAAACAAGAACATACCCAGCATGCATCCCCGAAAACGGAGTATGGCTGCCTACATGGCGGGGTAAAAACGGTTATGCACGTACAAAGGCCACTCGTGTACGTGGGAGTTGCAACCCACGAACGAAGAAGAAGAGAAGAAGAAATCCTGTACTATAAATTGACATCAGCATCCGTACACGGAAGAATACATGTGAGTGGCTATAACTTCTTGACTAATGAACCTTTGTCAAATAACATCAGTGAAATGAGGTGTGTGTGGTATGCGCGTAGGGTGCAGTGACTACTTTTTGTGTACACTTTTTGTGCAGGGTAATGTGTGTGTGTGTGTGTGTGTGTGTTGGAGCTCATGTACGTTTATATGTATTTGACTGTGCTTTCATATCTGTGAAACTGCATGTTTGGTGCATATCTGTTATGCATGTGTGGGTGTATGTGTGAATGTGTGTCTTCATGTTTTACATTTATTTGCTTATTAATTTTATCATCATTGTTGTCTTATTTATTTATTTATTTATTTATTTATTATTATTCTTATTTTATTATTATTATCATTTCTACTACCTTTTTATATATCATAATTATTATTTATTTATTGATTTATTGATTGATTGATTGATTTATGTAAGCTTATCTATTATTTATTCACCTTTTTTTCTTTTTCTTTTCTCAAGGCCTGACTAAGCGCGTTGGGTTACGCTGCTGGTCAGGCATCTGCTTGGCAGATGTGGTGTAGCGTATATGGATTTGTCCGAACGCAGTGGCGCCTCCTTGAGCTACTGAAACTGAAACTGTGTACACGTCAATGGCGTCATTGATATTCCGGAACAAAAATGTACTGCAATACCTGGAGCAAGAAATCCAAAACACACGAGTGGTAGCTGACACCCCGACCTGTGAGCTCAGTTTTAGCAATAACAATAATTAGTGTTTAACTCTCTCCATACAAACGGCGAAAAAGACGACGTCAACAGCGTTTCATCCCAATTACCATCATCAAAATATTGCAAGCGGAACGCTCTTATACTGAAGAGGTGAATGTTGACAAAGGATACCACAGTTCTGACGACGGAAGCTAAAGGTTGGGTCATTCAGACACCCACTGGACATCCGAAGGGTCTGTGTAGAGGAGAAGAGAGGACTGGCCGTACTGAGTGAGTTAAATGGCGCTAAAATCTTGTGCAGAGACAAAAATCAAAGCGCTTTCACACCAGTCAGTCACACGCATGCATAACTAACTCTCACCTGGGGGCAAAAAAACTGAAAACAAGGAAGAGGCAAGGGAGGGAAGCCCAGACAGGTTACAGCCTTTCATCAACCAGTTTGTTTTTGGTCAAAGTTTTCTTTCATCAAACAGGTCATAATACAAAGCAGTTATAGATGAACAGGGCAACAAGAAAACCGTATACAAAGTCCTGTCCTGATGTAAGTACGCCATAGGTATGTGATGGATGTCTTCACAGCCAGATAATTTTCAGTACACACAACCATCCAGCCAGCTAGTTGACAATAGTTGACAATTGAGAGTGGAAGAGAAACATACATACATACATATCACACACACACACACACACACACACACACACACACATATATATATATATATACATATATGACAAGTCTGGATACGATGATAAACGATGACGTTGACGATCGCGAAGAAAGGCAGGGGGAGTAACAAGTCTTTTTGTTTGGGCCTAAACTCCCAGAAGAAAGCGCCAAATACCTGTTTGACCTACGTAGGCCTACCCCTTATGGTATTTTTGACTCACTTGTGTAAACAAAGTGAGTCTATGTTTTAACCCGGTGTTCGGTTGTGTGTGTGTGTGTGTGTGTGTGTGTGTGAGAGAGAGAGAGAGAGAGAGAGAGAGAGAGAGAGAGAGAGTGTATGTGAGTGTATGTGTGTGTCCGTGTGTCTGTGTCTGTGTGTCCGTGGTAAACTTTAACATTGACATTTTCTCTGCAAATACTTTGTCAGTTGACACCAAATTTGGCATAAAAATAGGAAAAATTAAGTTCTTTCCAGTCATCTTGTTAAAACAATATTGCACCTCTGGGATGGGCACAAGTCAATAAAAAAGAAGCCTAATTATATGCAAACTGCATTTACTGTTATATTTATATTTTTTGTATTCTCTAAATTTGGCACCTCTTATTCTGACACAACAAGAAGAGTCATTATTATCATTTTTTTGTTCAAACAGGAACCTCTTTTGCCAAGCATGGAATTTTTGTTTATTTTGCAAACGTTTTGGTGCAGATAGTAAAAAAAGGAAATTACTCTGTAATTAATGCTAGGGGACTTAATTTATCACAAGTGAGTCTTGAAGGCCTTGCCTCTCTTGTCTTTCATGTCTCAGTGCTGGGTGTAAAAGAAACTGTTCATTGCTTATTCATTAATCTGGTAACATGCGATTTCGTTTCGTTTCTTGTTTTTGGGTTGATGTTGTTTTTTTTCGTTTCCGACAATTGCATCCAGTTCACCACCATTTTTTTTCCTGTCATGCCAATGAGAAAAACAAAAGAAAGAAGATGAAGAAGAAAAAACAAACAAACAAACAAAAACCAGCTGTCTCCGCTTGTGGTTCGTACCTTAAAGCGATGTGTCCCACTTTTTTTCACACTTTTCTTTCTTTGGGTCCGAGGAAGATGATTATTTTTCAGGCCGAATATTGATCTATCGGAAACGGAGAGAGACAGAGAGAGAGAGAGAGAGAGACAGACAGACAGACAGACAGACAGACGGACGAACAAACAGACAGACAGGCAGACAGACATACAGATAGACAGATGATTAAAACCTCAGAAAACGCTAATCATTAAGCAATCGAGAGGACAAAAATGTATTTTTAAAAAGAGTGGGTTTTGCCGTGCCGTCGTCTGTGTGACGTGTTTGCTGGGAAAATCCCCACGAAGTGATGTCACTTTTTTTCCTCTTTCTGTTTTTCTTTCCTTTTTTTGTCGGCAAGGGAAAAAAACTTAACCAATGATACCACCAGCAAATTAAAAAAAAAAAAAAAAATAAAAAAAGGCAGGCTGGCTGGACACTTAACATTCAATCTTATATATATATATTTTTTTTTTTTCAACGTTAACTGTTGAACCTTGTTGAAATGAAATCGAGATCAGTATTGTACCAATTATTTAAACTACAACCATTATTTTTTGTACACTATTAGGGCGACTGTTTCTGAACTAAAGAAATGCAAACCCGAGAGAAGATGTTCACCGCATGAAGAAAGTGTTTTTCGAATTTGAAATGATTTTAACTTGATTTGATATTCTTGACTTGTGAGCTGAGTTTTATTTATCTTAGTGAGGTGACAGCCCTTCACTAACGAGCATAATTATTCGTCAGCAGGAGTCAAGGTGTTAATTGGACAATTGTACTCATAGCTGGTCTGGTGATTTTGCCACCTCGCCCGTTCTCCCACAATCCCTACCCCCACCACACACACCCAGCTCACCACCCCGATATTTGTCACTTTCTTCTTCAGTGACACAGTTTACAGAGCTCGCGATCAAGTTCGCGTGTGTTGGTGGCGGGGTGGGAGAAGGGGAAGAGAGGAGATGCTCTTTCTTGTCCTTTCATTTGACATATTTTCACCCGTGTGTGTGTGTGTGTGTGTGTGCGTGCGTGCGTGCGTGCATGCGTGTCAGTGGTGCCAATGAGTGCACTCGCGTGAGCGAGCGCTTGCGTGCGATTGTATGCATGCCCCTGTTTCTTCTTACCCCCCCCCCCCCCCTCTCCTCCATTTGTCTTCAACACTTTCATAACCATAATTCTGATCCCATCAGGAACTTAAAATACCCCCCCCCCCCTCCTCTCTCTCTCTCTGTCTCTATTTCTCTGTCTGTCTGTCTGTCTGTCTCTGTCTCTCTTTCTATCGATGTCGCAGTTTTCTAAACCTTCAGAACAACAACCTTGTCTTGCTGTACTTTTTTTTCTGCAGGTCAAGCAGATGTAAGACACTTTGAGATAATAATAATAATAATAATAATAATGTACATTGAAACAGCGCCCTTTCTCACTAAGAGCTCCGGGCGCTTTACATGAAAGAAAAATATTACAAGTAACATAAAACATTCATGACCCCTCCCCCCACGTACACTCTCCCTTTCTCACTCTACATACATCCAAAGTGAGCTGACATGGGTGGTATTGGAGAAAAGGAAGCTGAGAGTACTTATAGATAGGTTTTAAAAAGATGAGTCTTTAGTGATGAGCGAAAAGCAGAAATAGAATCAGATGCACGGATATGATGAGGAAGGTTGTTCCACATGTGAGGAGCAGCAAAGAAGAAAGAACATTCACCATAGGTTCTTGTATTGACACGAGGAAGAGCGGAGATGTCTTGTGGGAGTGTAAACACTGATAAGGTCAGAAAGATAAGTAGGTCCTGCGGAGTGGAAAGCAGAATATCAGAGACACGCAACTTTGTATTTAATTTTCGCTTCAGTGGGGAGCCAATGTAGAGTGCGGAGGTGAGGAGAAATGTGATGATGGAATCGTGGCTGCCCACAAAAGGCCTCTAATATAACGAATTTACTAAGTTGTGTAAAACAACAACAACAACAAACAAAAACACTCTAACTTCGGCTTTTCATCTCGAGGTCACGCTTCACAGCATCCCTTCCATCACTTAATCATCACTGTCACGCGCTAGTCTGTGTGATGATGTGTCTGACTGGGAAGAGAATGTTCATAGGTTCCGTTCCCTCATACGGACAGGGAGATTTGCGCCCCCACCCCTTCCACTAGACCTTGTGTGGTGGTCTTTCCTTCCTTTCTTTCTTTCTTTCTTTCTTCTGTCCTTCCTTCCTGTCTTTCTTTCTTTCTTTCTTCCGTCCTTTCTTTCTTTCTTTCGTCCTTCCTTCCTTCCTTTCTTTCTTTCTTCCGTCCGTCCTTCTTTCCTTTCTTTCTTTCGTCCTTCCTTTCTTTCTTTTTTTCTGTCCTTCCTTACTTCCTTTCTTTCTTTCTGTCCTTTCGTTCCTTCCTCACTTGTTTTTCTTTCTTCTCTTTCGAAAGTATATCTTGTGTAGTTTTTTTTTGTTTTTTGTTTGTTTCATTCTATTTTATTTAACTTTATTCTGTTTTTCTCCACGACCCCCCACACTCATCTTCTCAATTTGCATTCCCTCTGGTATTATTCTGTTCTAACAAAACAAAACTGTGACATACGCGTGCGTGTGTGTGTGTGTGTGTGTGTGTGTGTGTGTGTGTGTGTTTTCCACCCCACAGAGATTCAGCTCTGTGTTCACAAGCCAAGTGAGTGTAGATGTGAACTTTTTGGTTTGTATATAAAGGAAGGGGTAGGGGGTGGGGTTGTAAGGCTTGAGGGGGAATATGGGGGGGACGGGAGGGGGGGGGGAGATGATGATCATGTTTGTGCCAGGTTCACGTGAACGTGCTGTGGTGGACAGATTTACGATATGGTGTGTTGTATTGTATTGTATTGCATCGCAAGAATTGTGTTGTATTGTATTGTATTATATTGTATCGCAAGTATTGTATTGTATCGTATTGTAGTGTATTGAAAGAATTCTATTGTACTGTATCGCAAGTATTGTATTGTATTGTGTTGTATTGTATTGCATTGTATCATCCTTTGTCCCAACACAATTCTCTGTGTGAAAACCAGGCTGCTGTCCTCAAGGTGTGCATGTCGCTACAGTGCACCGCCACACCCCCTCCCCCCGCCTGCAAGCGTATTTGTTTTTCCTTTCAATGTGGATTTTTCTTCTACAGAATTTTCCCAGGGAAAACTCGTTTAATGTCGTGGGTACTTTTACGTGCGCTAAGTGCATGCTACACACGTGATCACGGCTTAGCATCTTAACTGAAAAAAATTCTTTCTTTCTTTTTTTTTTGTGTGTGTTAATTTGTTTTAATTATTTCTTCATATTTACCATATCCATCAATTCATTCATTTATATATTCATATATGCATTTATTCATTCTCGTTAATTTATATTCATTTTATTTCTCAGAGTGTGGGGAGGGAGCTGGCGGTTGGGGTTTGCTGGTTTGATAACTTTGTTTTTGTTTTTGGTCATCATCTTTTATTCATTCATTCTCACGTTATTTCATTCATTTATTCTTTCATTTACCTATCTGTCTACCTACTTTGGTTTTGTTTTGTTTTCGTTTCATAGTTTCAATCTTTCGTTTCCTATGTTTATTTCTTTAGTATCAAGCGTATAACACGTTTCAAACTAATGGGAGAAATACATGCAGTTCGCTTTGTTCAGTTTCCAATTATATCTGATTTTTTTCCCTTTTCCTTTTCTTTTTTGTGTGTGTGACTTTCCTTTCGGTCATTCCTTATTCCTTTAGACATTTCTTTCATTAATTTTCTTTAATCATTTGTGTTATTTCCTCTCTCTCTTTTTGTCCTCTTTTCTTCCTCTTCGCCTTTGTTGGTTTCCTTCCTTCCTTTCTGTTTTTTCTTTATTTATTTCTTTTTTTAACTCACTCAGTACGGCCAGTCCTCTCTTCTCCTCTACACAGACCTCTCGGATGTCCAGTGGGTGTCTCAATGACCCAACCTTTAGCTTCCGTCGTCAGAATTGTGGTATTCTCACTCACCTCTTCAGTATAAGAGCCTTCCGCTTGCAATATTTTGATGATGGTAATTGGGGTGAAACTCTGTTAACGTTGTCTCTTTCGCCGTTCGTATGGAGAGAGTTAAAAAAATTGTTTTACTGTCTTTCTTTTCTTGTCATCATGTGTCTGTCTTGACCTTTCTTCTGTCTATTTCCAGTGCGCTCTCCCCACGAATAGAAACAAAGACATCAATGATTCAGTGGCATCACTGAACGCACAGAGAAAGCAAGGGAGAAAAGACGGAAACTGGTAAGTAAGGTGTAACGTCTATTCTGGGCCACTGGTGGTCCCAGAACGGAAAAAACAAACATCTTCAGGCCAGTGGGGTTTGGATGGAAGCAAGCGAGAGGCAAGGTAAAACAAAGCAGTGACGTGGTGAGATTGGGGAGGGAAGAGGAAGAAGGAGGGCGGGGGGCGGGGATGTGGTGTGTGCGGGTGGGGAGGGGGGGAGGGTGTGTGGTTGGAAGAGAGTGTGGGAGGGTGATGCTAATTTCAGTATGGAGGGTCATGAATGATAGATATATCTACTATTTCTGAATAGTGATTGTATTTTGAGATGGGATGGAGTGGGAGGGCGGGGGGGGGGGGTGTCTGAGAGAATGAAGGAAGGAAGGAAGGAAGGAAAGAAGGAAGGAAGGGAGTGAAGGAAAGCAGAGATAGAGATCTCTCTGTTGCTTTTTCTGTTTCGAAGCGGAGTGGATGGTAACCTTTATATGACACTTCGTGGTGCGTACGATTTAGTCCTGACGCGTGTGCATTACAAGCGTGTGTTTTCAGATGTATTCAATTGCACAAGAGTGGTAATGAATTGTTATTTATTGAGTCCTTTAATGTTTCGTGTTTTTTTGTTTTTTAAAATCATATTTCATTGTTTTCTTTAATGAACGTAAGTTGCCAGAAACTGCTAAAAAAAAAAACACACACCACCAAACAAACAACAAAAAACAAAAAGACAACAACACTGAAAGAAATCAAAGAAATAGGCACACACACACACACGACAGTCACTGTACTACACGTGTATTTTGCACTGCACGGACATTCGGTGTTTTATGTGCAGACTCTCGGTCTGCTTGGCGTGTGGAGGAGGGCGAAGGTGGGTGCTGATTTTTGCTGCTTTTTTTTTTTTTAGCAACGTTTTTCTTCACCAGTCCTTGTTTGTCATTTTTTTTTAACCGTGTTTGGCAAATGGGTGATTGTTGACAAGCATTGCTTGGGTGGAAATTAGCACCACCACCTCGCTCCCCGCCTCTTTCGCGTTTGTCTTAGATTTCTGCGCGGAAAGTTTGAATCACTTGCACGTGACGTGCGTGCGTGTGTGTGTGTGTGTGTGTGTGTGGAAACATGATCATGTTGTGAACGTCTTCCCGTGAGTTTGGAAATCTCTTGCAACGCATTCATCACATTAGTTTTGCCATATTATTCCACACCGTTTTCAGCGAGTTACTTTGTGTTCAGCAGTGAGTGCTGCATTTCATCCCTGTGTGTTTGAGCACAGGAGGAAGGTGGCAGAATGGTTAAGACGCTCAGCTGCCAATACAGAGAGTCCGTGAGGGTGTGGGTTCGAATCCCGCTCTCGCCCTTTCTCCTAAGTTTGACTGGAAAATCAAACTGAGCGTCTAGTCTTTCGGATGAGACGATAAACCGAGGTCCCGTGTGCAGCACGCACTTGGCGCACTGAAAAAGAACCCATGGCAACGAGAGTGTTGTCCTCTGGCGAAATTACGTAAAATAAAATCCACTTTCATAGGTAGACAAATATGTAAGCATGCACTCAAGGCCTGACTAAGCGCGTTGGGTTATGCTGCTGGTCAGGCATCTGCTCAACAGATGTGGTGTAGCGTGTATGGATTTGTCCGAACGCAGTGACGCCTCCTTGAGAAAGTGAAACTGAAACTGATTGAGCACAACTTGATACCATGCTGCGTTGTGTGCATCATGTTGTGAGTACTTATTTTCTGATTTTCTTGCTGACACGTGGCTATTAGTATACCACTACTTTTGTAGATGATCGAGGCAGTGGCATGCTGACACAAAAGCGTTATTTGTTATGGTTATTTTGAAAACTATAGTTGGTTTCTATCAAAGAAAATAAGAAACACTCGAAAATTGAAAACGCAGAGAAAGAGAGAGAGACACACACAGACAGACAGGCACGCAGACAGATACAGAGAGAGACAGAGACAAGGAGAGAGAGAGAGAGAGAGAGAGAGATCATAAAAAATAACACGTGTGTTAGTTGGAGCAGCCGCATGGTTAAATAGGTCAATGTTTTGTGGGTTTGTGTCAAAAAATGATGAAACATTTCACTTTGTGGAGCGGATTGTCAGGTGTTTTTTTGTTGTTGTTGTTGTTGTTTAGTTTTGTTTTGTTTTGCCACCCTATATTATGCACCGTGTTAGTGGCATTACTCCCACGCCGCTCATTCCGAGTCCCCCATATGGAGTGTCTGTTTTTTTCGCTCACATGTACATATAACGTTTAATATGTCTATCTTGTAACGACCCGTTGCTGGTCTCGTTTGTATTCTTGACGATCTGACCGCAGCAGGAACGCTGGTCCGTCAGCTCATAAGTTTCAGGTATAGTTCCCTGGGATTTTTTGATGGTAGGGGCTCCTCGATTTTGTTTCCAAGTGCAGATGAGAATTTGCGTTGCTGTGACGTGACAAGTTCTTTCAAGTCGTCAGGAAGACCATCACCACCACCACCATAATACTACTAAGCTACTAATAATAATAAGAAGAAGAAGCAGAAGAAGAAAAATAATGATAATTATAATAATGACAATGAGAAGAAGAATGACAATGATAATATTAATAATGATAATGATGATAATGACGATGATGATGATGATAATAACAATCATCATCATCATCATCATCATAACAACAACAACAACAATAATAATAATGAGTAGTAGTAGTAGTAGTAGTAGTAGTGATAGCAGTATTATTATTATAGTGATTATCATTATCATGATGATGATTATGATGATGATTATTATTGTGCTAATGATGTTAGAAATGAAAGCAGTTACAGTGATTAAAAGATAACGATGATGATATAATAATATAGTGTTGATGAAACGTGGACACATCGTTGCCAGAGTAATAAGTTGCCAGTCTGTGACTGACACAGAAGGTGGCCATGCTCGATACGAACGGACAGCAAAGCAATCAAGATCAGTCACCCTTCAGTGTCCAGCCATTGATCAATGGTGGTTCGTTGTGTTCTCGGCATCATTTTGGAACTGAAGGGTCATGGGATATAATGTACGAATGGTTTGATAGTCACACACACACACACACACACACACACACACACACACACAAGAAAAGAAAAAAAAAGAGAGAATGAGAGAGAGGGGGGGGCTGGTGGTGAGGGAGATTTGTTAACATAATTTTACAGTCAATAATTAAAAGATAGATATCGCGAAAAAAATAATGTGTGTTCATCAATATCACACGGAATGAAACAGAATAACATGTGATAATGATAATGTCTATATGAGTCTGTTACTTCATCTGCTTGCATATCATCTACCGCGTCAAGATCCAAACAAGGGAGCGTATCTCGTACGAAACAATATCGACGTTAGTAAAAGTATTCTCCCCTCCTCGGCAGACGACAAGTTTCTCGTGCGACGTCGTCATTTTGTGGAAGCAGACCGTAGAAGAATGTGGAACTTTGACCATGGAAATGAATGAATCCGCGTTATGAAGGTGGTGTCATACTGACTAAACAATAACCTTTCAACATGTACCGAGTTGAAACGAGAGAGGCGATGATGAAATGGTAGGCCAGCGATCTGGAGAAACAGATGACGAGGTAATCCGTGTATTATCGTAGGTTTCTGATTTCCCAAATTCACTTTCAACCAGGTCTTCCCCCCCAGATCTGAGTTGCCCCAGTTCTGTGTTCCGTTAAAATTACGCTGTCTTGATTTTTATTTCCCAAGTGTCCGTGTTCATCAAGGTCTACAATTCGCACACTAGGTCTAT
Organism: Babylonia areolata; assembly: GCF_041734735.1. Taxonomy (NCBI): domain Eukaryota; kingdom Metazoa; phylum Mollusca; class Gastropoda; order Neogastropoda; family Buccinidae; genus Babylonia; species Babylonia areolata. The sequence goes on from NC_134876.1 coordinate 87,016,720, forward strand.
GTCCCCCCCCCCCCCCCCCCCCACACACACCCCGGTCTATGACCTCTTCTGACCACTATTACACAGCCCAAAATTAGTCAGAGTGCGGTTGTTGTTGTTTTTTATCACGACTATGCATTATTGCAATGTGTTGGTTGGTTTGTGACCGCTGCCTGACGAAGCCTACTGCTGATTAATGGTGACCATTATAAACGACTACTCGTCACTGCTAACCACTGCTGACCACTATGCAAATATATATAGATGCTTTCTTTTGTTTTGCATCATTATGACGCCTTGGCAGGTGTTTTTTTTTCTCTCCTGTTCTGTCACTTGCTCCGTTTCAGTGGCATAACTTCCACGCCCCTTATTCCGAGTCCCCCATACACAGATACCCGGGTTCGTCTGCCGCAGTTACAGTAGGTGCATTTTTGAATACGAAGCAAACATAGACAGCTTGTACAACCTAGCTCCAGTTCGTTTCACTGGAACGATTGCATTTTCTTTCAGCGTATTACCATCTTGAGTGGAAAACACTTTTTTTTCAACATGCAGCAACGTTTTGACGCGCACTCACAGACGGGATCACAAACACGCGTGTATTTATACGAGATATGCCGGTTAACTGGGTGAGCAACGTGGAAACGTGTTCTGTCTGACCTGCGGTGGACTTTTTCAGAAAAGAAAGGTAATACACTTGAAGTTGTTTTCTTTTTCTCGAAGCTTATAAATCGTGAAAAGACAGGGCGGAAAATATTGCTGGGTGTAACATTGTAAAATTAGGACGAGAAATATTTTGTTTTGACATGCTTCTGATGTGTGTGTGCGTGCGTGCGTGCGTGTGTACGTGTGTGTGTATGTGTGTGTGTGTGTGTGTGTGTGTGTGTGTGTGTGTGTGTGTGCAGGAACAAACTACACAGTGTTTTGTTAATTCGACCTACATTGACTTACGCGGACATAAAAAAGATCGATGGTCATTCCGTCGTGTACTGGGCATGCAATGTGAGTATGTACTTTTCTCCACGTTTTTTTAATTTTTTTATATTAATCGGCAACACGTTTTCCAGTATGACCAAATGATTCTGTAGCAATATGTGTATCGATTACCGCTTCAGAATCGATCATGTCGCACGAAAGCACGCCCCAAACTTCCAACGAGAGAGAGAGTGAGACAATCCGTGAACTGTTGTGCAGAATTATTCCTCATTGTGGTCCATCTGCTCACCCTGGTATCTGTTTCTCTAGTCCGCACATGTCGTGTTCCACGCAAACTAGAAAAAGGAATCGATCAAAAGTGATTATTTTCCTGTCTTTAACTGTGAAATTGTGTCCGTCTACTGCTTATCCAGGCCAGTTGCTTTCATGTAAATTGTGCTTGGCCACACGTAACATGACACAAGGAGCGCTGTTTACTGGTTCATTCGCCAGTTTCTCGGAACATATTGTTGAAATACAAAACAGACATTTTAACAGAAAACTGATTCAAAACATTTTTGGAACATATTTTAGACAGGAGCGTGTCGCATGGGAAACATTGAAATCATGTTTGATGTGTTTCGGTCTGTTTTACATCAATTTCAGTTTCAGTTTCAGTAGCTCAAGGAGGCGTCACTGCGTTCGGACTAATCCATATACGCTACACCACATCTGCCAAGCAGATGCCTGACCAGCAGCGTGACCCAACGCGCTTAGTCAGGCCTTGAGAAAAAAAAAGAAAAAAAAAGATAAGCTTACATAAATAAATAAATAAGTAAATAATAATTATGATATAAAAAAGGTAGTAGTGATGAAAATAATAAAATAATAATAATAATAAATAAATAAATAAATAAATAAATAAATAAATAAGACAACAATGATAAATAAGCAAATAAATGTAAAACATGAAGACACACATTCACACATACACCCACACATGCATAACAGATATGCGCCAAACACACAGTTTCACAGATATGAAAGCACAGTCAAATACATATAAACGTACATGAGCTCCAACACACACACACACACACACACACACACACACACACACACACACACACACATTACCGTGCACCTCCTCTACCTCCCTCCTCCACACACTCATTTCTAGTCTATGTATCGCATCTTCCACGGCACACACACACACACACACACACACACACACACACACACACAAAGACGCACACACACACACACATACACACACACACACACAGATGAACGCTTACTTGTACAAGCACACATACACACGCCCATATCTCCCACCCCCAACCCCACACGCATATATACAAAGATATATATATATATATATATATATATATATATACGTTCCAATATCCTGTTGCTCCCACAGTGTAGGCATGCATACACTCACATACCTCATCCTCTACCCCACCTCCTCCCTGCACCCCCACCTCCTCCTCACACACACACACACACACACACACACACACACACACACACACACACACACACACACACACACACATGCATGCATAGAACTCTCCTGACACTTGTGTACACTTACACTCTCACTCATGCACAAACGCACTCAAAAACACAGACCCACACATACACACAAACACACACATACACACACGCACAGAGGCTGCCACTGATTGGCCGCAAGAGGGATGGGAAAAGATCTCTGATGCCAAGAACGTGGCGTCTAGTGTGTTGCTCAGTCTATTGTATTTGGAAAAGCCCACAGAGACTCTGTTCCGTTTTGAAGAAATTTGCGCAATGTTGGTTTGGAAATGATGCCGATATTTGTTTGATTAGCAAAGCATCGTGCTCTACCTTTCATGTTAGACTTACGGCCACTCCCTCTCTCTGCTTTTATTTCTTTGAGGCGATCGATGGTGTGATGGCCTTGTACCTGTTCTTTTTGATATTCTTTGACTTTTCTGAGGATTTCCGATTTTCCTAGATGTAGGCCGCTCGTTGGTGTTGCGTTACCAGCAAGTCTGTCAGCTCGCTCATTTCCCTTAGCTCCTGCATGTCCCGGGCAGTATGACCATGTGAGTTTTTTTTTATCTTAAAGTTGCGCATTGCCTTATGCCACTCTGGGCTTCCCATTCCGTTTTCAATTTTCTGTATGAGGTTGATTGAGTCGGTTAGAATCATGGCATGTTGGTTTCCGGGCGTATGGATGGACGATAGCCACTGGAGGGCATGTGTCACAGCTTACATCAGACTTATAGTATTGTACCTGCGTGTTTGTTTTGCGGGGAAAAAAAGCAAATACGCTTAAAAAAATGGCGTAGTTTTGTTTTATTGATCACCTATGTTCAAAACCGTTTAGTGGCGTGCTGTGCTCTATCTTCATTTGCCAAACTCATGTGAAGAGCTATGTTGTTCTTTCTTTCATTGTAACGTTTTCCAGCCAAGGAAATGATGCAGTGTTTCTCTGTATCTGGAACCCGTGAAATAATAAACGAAAAAGTTCACACCGGAACTAATATAGGAACACAGTTCAGCAAAACCGATGAAAGCCTGGAACGTGTTAGCATAATGACCCCCAGAATTCATCTGAGGTTCAAACATTGGAAAAATTCGAAGAACGATTATGGGAATAGACAGAATTAAGAATTCGATAGACAGACATATTAGCATTTTCGTGACGCCAATTTCTTTGCTGGACATTTGGGAAGATGACTGGTTTCGCCATCGGATGATTTGCTGCAGTTTGATAGCGGTGATGATGGTGGTGATGAGAACAATCAGAGGACCACCCACAGCCACACAAAACCCATAGATTATTCCGTCCAGAATATTTAACATCTCCTTATTCTCGAAGTAATAGTCACTGGCAGAAACTTGCCACGATTTCCTACCTGTGCGCATCTCATAGAAACAAGCTGCACGGTATTTAGCTGTGACTGCGAAACGCACGAACCCTATCACACACAGTATGATGACGATCATGGCAGCTAAAACATTTGTAGGCACACACCTTTTGGCCCGCAGAGGAAACAAAACGCACACACATCGTTCTGTGGAAATGATAGCTGATATAATTGTTGAGCCGTACCCAAAACCGTAAAGGCCTATCACGTTATTGTTTATTATGTAAAGGTAAACACTTCCAAATTTGTCTCCGTTTGTGAACAGGTTTTGGATTCGTTCAGCGTACAGTATGAATATAAAAGTTAAGAACATGAGGTCAACAAGGGCCAAAACAAAGAGGCAAAAGTTAATTCTTTCACTGACCCCTTGCTTGTAGAAAATCACCATGTTGATGACATTCGTGGGAGCTCCAATGAGATACAGGATAGGCATCAGAATGGCAGCCTTGATTTTATCAATCAATATTTCTGTTTCCACACTGATCAAGTTGTTCGGGTTGTCCCATGGAATGGTGGCGTTCAAACCAAGGATTACACAGTTATCTGTATTACTGCTGCTGGTTGTAGATGCGTTCATGTTGTTGCTTTGAATTTACAGTCTGTTTGTTGCGTGATTTGTTGACTGGGGTACAAGAGCCTAATAATCCCTTAGATTAGTGGAATACCTAGCATGGACTGTGGTTTGTGTTTTTCGTTAAATGCAAAGAGAGAGTTCCCCCTTTTTGTATGTTTTAATCATTCCACACGACTAAGAATGTGGCTCACTCACGAAAGCTCCTTCACTGCACTTTTATTTGAGACAGGATGTCATAAAAGAATAAGAATGCTTTACACAGAATGATGTTTGGCGAAACAATTATATACCCCAGATGTGATCGCAGGGGTCTGTCATTAAACTTGAAGAAAACAAACCGCAGTTTATATACAGGCATATGATATTCAGAAACATATACCTCAGACGTAATCGCATGGGTCTGTAAAAACAACAAAAAACACCGTTTAAAAAAGGCACATCGTTTGGTGTAACCGTATGCTTATTTGATCGCGATGGTGTGCCATAAAAAACACCACTGTTTTCACTCAGATGTAAGGTTTGGCATTTCAACCCTTTTCTCTTTAACGCCTGTTACCATAAAAATCAATACATACGTTGAACATACCACCGTGGATTGCTGCACGTTTTACTCTACATTTCTTTCAATCATTACAGTCCTGATGTCTGCCAGAGAAAGTGTGGAGGCTTCTGCAGTGGGAATGTACTGCACAATTGTTCTTTCTCTAGCTCTCAGGAATGAGTCATTTGGCTGTGTGTTTGTTATACTCTCTCTCTCTCCCCCTTCCTCCCTCTGTCTCTCTGTCTCTGTCTCCGTCTGTCTGTCTGCCTGTCTGTCCTATCTGTCTATCTTCCTGTCTGTCTATCTGTCTGTCTATTTTCCCCCCTCTCTTTCTCTCTCTCTTTCTCACTCACTCATTCACTTAGACATTAAAATTAGGAGCACTGGAAATGAAAAACAACACCCGCACAGATTCCTGTCCATTATCCTCGTTAACAACACAAACGTGCGACTTCAGATTCAGCCGTCTCATATGAAGATGCACTTTGATGAGTTTATATATATATATATATATATATATATATATATATATATATATATATATATATATATATATATATATATATTTTTTTTTAGAGTTTGCCCTTGGCCCTTTATTGTGTGTGCGTGCGTGCATCTCGGCACGTGTGTGCGTGGATGCGCGCGCGCGTGTGTGTGTGTGTGTGTGTGTGCAGTAGTAAATTTAACTTTGCAACTATGTTGACACACTTTCTGAATAGAACATCATATCACGCACACCGTTCACAGATATATACACAATCATACACACGCACACGCAAACACACACACACACACACACACACACACACACACACACACACACACACACACACACACACACTGTACGTGCATACTATTCCGGTTTTGTTTCAAAATTATGTCGATATTGTAAGCTCAGAATTTCGTGAAATAGTTATGTAATATGGGCACCGACCCATTCTCGGCTTTCCTCCAACTTACCTTTACATCTCTTCTCCGATTTCCACGTACCTTGCACCTACACACACACTCGCGCGCGCGCGCGAGTTTGTGTATGTACACAAACTGTACGTACATGCGTGAGATATTCATCTCACACTACACACACACACACACACACACACACACACACACACACACACACACACACACACACACACACACACACACACACACACACACACACACACACACACACACACGCACATGTACGCACGCACAGGTGACCATTTAGTTTTGAAGGGAAAAGGGACTCGGCTGTGCAAGCAAGCAGGTAATATGGATCAGTCCAACAAAATGTAGCTGCAGACATGAAAGGCAGGACGACTCTTTGATTGTCGCCTGCTGCGAAGTCGATATTTTGTAGCCAACTGTCATGACTTACAAAGCACAAAAAGAAGGCATCGATGATGATATTTGTGATTGCTACTGATTTGAAAGAAGAAGAAAACCAAAGAAGTACCTTCAGGGGTCGTCTTCTCATAAGTAAGGTAAGCTGATCGCTTGAAAAGTCTTTTGACTGGTTAGAGCATCCTAGCTGGTGCAGTGAGTAGAAGTATTCCTGACTCTTTTGACTGGTTTGAGTTAACTGAAATCATCCACAAGTGTTTGAATTTAAACGTGGATGTAGACAAGGAAATTCAGTCGCACCCTATTTGTTCATATTATTTGCATAATTAATACCTCGTCAGAATGAATGATAGATAAAAAGGAGATAAAGTCTAAATGAGCCAAGTGGCTGTTGCCTATGTTGAATGTAACAAATAATTTTTTGAATAATTAGTTTAGATCTTTGGCAAATTCGAATCACTCTCAGGACTCAAATCATGTAAAAGTAGCATATTTCTTATGATTTTGAAAGAAACGTAAGTGTGATGGTATTTTTTTCAAAGTCAGATTTGATCAAATCCACCACAGTTTAGAATCCTAAGGCTCTGATTTAGTGAGAATATAGTTTGAACCTATTCGCACCTGATAACAAAGTCATGTAATTTTAGTGTCTTTGCCTGTGTTAATGCATGTTTTAAACACCAACCTTAACAATGTACAGCGCCATTGAGATTGTTTCACATGGAAACGTGTTGATTAAAATAAGATGTCATTATC
>NC_134876.1:87026231-87076231 GCF_041734735.1 Babylonia areolata
AACTGTACCAGTTGCACACCAAATAAAATTTAACGTATATACCACGTTCACGCGAACGTGCAGAGTTCATTACTATTCACGGAATCAAAGACCTTTTTTTTAAAATATACAGACGAACGTAATATTACTGGGAGAGAGAGAGAGACAGACAGACAGAGAGAGAGAGAGAGAGAGAGAGAGAGAGAGAGAGAGAGAGAGAGAGAGAGAATGTTTATTTAATTTTCTGATATTAATTTTAACGTGTGTGTGTTTTTCCTTTCAACTTAGTGCGATATTCTGTATTGACTTTAGCGACATAATTACACAATGTTTTGTGCATGTAATAATGTGCGTATGCATGAAACAATGCATGAGAGTGTGCTTACGTGCGATGTGTGTGTGTGCGCGCGCACGCGCGCGTGTGTGTACCCGTGCGTGTGTTCGCGCGGGTGTGTGTAGGGGGACGTTAGATAATGAACTGGTGGTGTTTCAGTCGGGATTCATTTTACACTTGCTTTTTTATGCTCCAAATGTGTATGTTTCACCACTCCCTAAACAGAATGATAGTGATTCTGATTCTAATTCTGAATCTGATTGTCGCAATAATGAGAATACACTAAATATCAACATTTCATGCGAAGTTTGAGCCGGACAACTTACCAAACGCCTTCCCACACACTCTGAATTGCAACGATTTTTAATACATTAATTTTAGAAACGGTGAATATGTGTTCCATTCCTCTGACCTGTGCAGTGTCCTGGGTTGACGTCCAGATACGAGGTTCAGCACATCCTCGTGTTGATCATTCTCAAGTCTAACGTACTTTGTCCAGGATTGGAGAGGCGAGTGTATATTTTCTGCACTTGTTTCAGTTTCAGTAGCTCAGGGAGGCGTCACTGCGTTCGGACAAATCCATATACGCTACACCACATCTGCCAAGCACAGGCCTGACCAGCAGCGTAACCCAACGCGCTTAGTCAGGCCTTGAGAAAAAAAAAATAGAGAGAGAGAGATAAGCTTACATAAATAAATAAATAAATAATAATTATGATATAAAAAAGGTAGTAGTAATGAAAATAATAATAAAATAATAATAATAATTATTATAAATAAATAATTAAATAAATAAGACAACAATGATGATAAATAAGCAAATAAATGTAAAACATGAAGACACACATTCACACATACACCCACACATGCATAGCAGATATGCACCAAACACGCAGTTGTGTGTACCTGTAATAAAAAAAACAAAAACAGAACAAAGCAAAAACAAAAACAAAAATCCGAGGCTTAGTTTGCACGATGTGATTTTCCTCTGTGAAAAAAAAAAGAATCTAAGACAGCAAAATGAATTAAGGTCAGTGCTTTTATTTAGAAGCATCTTCGGAGTCGAACATGTTACATGACGACATGGGCACGGCAAACACCACTGAGGTTGCCAGTGCACTGCAAGCCAGAATGTCCAAAATTAATTTTGTCTTCCTGGTGGTGCTTCTTGTGCTCGTAGGTTGGTTTGTTGTTGTTGTTTATTTACTTATAATCTGTTCATCTAACACTGAAAATAAATGATATTATCATCACCATTACTAGTATTATCATTACTATTAATTAGAAATCATCAGTTTATTGGTCTGTTCCGTAAAGCTGCTTATCTCGCGACACCCAGAACCTGGTGGGAGAGATCAAAACTGAAGTTTTTTTTGTGTGTTTCAGATATAAAACTGCGCCTTTCTTCTCATTTACCATGTCAGTTGTTTTCTTGTAAAGTGGCCTCATCCAGAGGTGTCACGGAATGCTAGAGGTACCTTTCTCGAGGCTGGCTCACATGCCGTTTTTCTGAAAGAAGTTGTCGAACAATACATACGTGGAAAGTAAAATATGTATTCAGGGTTGGGAAACTATGTCAACCACAGACAAAAATAACAAAAATACAACGAAAAAGCAAAACAAAACAAAGAAAGAAACATCCCCCCACCCCCAAAAAACAACAACAACAAACAAACAAAACTATAGTGAATCTTTCTTTGAGGGCTTTTTTTGACAAAACCACACGTTTGATGACATTGCTGGGATGTTACGCCTAAAATTGTCACTTGCCAAAATTGCCCACCGGCGACAGTGTTGGCAGGCTACAATTCGGGGCGTAACTGTGGGAGCCCTAGTGAGATGCAAGACAGTCACAGTGATACCAGACTGAACTCTATCAGTCATGGTTCGCGTTTCCTTACCGATCAGCTTCTGTGGGTGGTCACATGGTACTGTTAACTCTTTCCATACGAACGGCGAAAGAGACGACGTTAACAGTGTTTCACCCCAATTACCATCATCAAAATATTGCAAGCTGAAGGCTCTTATACTGAAGACGTGAACGTGGACAAAGAATACCACAATTCTGACGACGGAAGCTAAAGGTTGGGTCATTCAGACACCCTCTGGACATCCGAGGGGTCTGTGTAGAGGAGAAGAGAGGACTGGCCGTACTGAGTGAGTGAAGCCAAACTTTGGTCAAGATGTATATTTTACAGTGTTACCAAATAATTGTGTAACTGAATTAGCAACTCCGAACAATGCACTGCATATTGATAAACAGCGTTTGGACAATTACCCAGAAATGAAATGTTCTACAAATTATATTCCTTACGAGTTTTATAATCTGTTTCTATGTCCCTTTTTGATAGCACCAGAAAAAGAATGTTTACCTACATATCACAGAGCCCGACCAGACTCCACTACTTTCCACTTACTATTTTCTGGAAAAAAAAAGAATAGCATCAAAACTTAAAGCCTTCTTTTCGACTATGTGTGTCTTTTTATATAATTAAACATTGTATATTGGTAGCGAAAATAACATCATCTGTTTCGAAGGGAAAAATAATTGTTGATATATATTTGTTTATTTTCTTTTTGTTTGAATATTTTTTTTAACAGACTCTTGTTATTTTATGGTGTGTGTAAAGGTGTTCATGTATAATGTTTCAATGCCCCCAGGGGACGCATGAAATAAACGTCTTGCCTTGCCAATCTAAAGTGATACACTTACGAGAAAATAAAGTTCTGGATGCAGATGCTTTGATAACGTTTATCCGACGTTTTGACAGTTTTTCTTTTCCTGTGGTCTGCCTCAGACAGTGGGTTACTACTGGCAGAAGTTAATTCATCATGCTTGGTTCGATCTTGTTTCACAATTTGTTGAGCAATCTTCTATACTCAGACGTCATTGTCTGATAACCAGCACTCCATTCAGGTATATTCTGAAGAACGACGTGTGCTCAGAATTCGGTAGAATCAATAAAGCACAGTGGTGTTGTTCACTGCTGTTCGATGCAGTTCTAATTCTGTTGGGGGAAGTTGTTTGCCCACGTTTTATCGCCCCACGCTTTCTCATGCTTTAATACGAAGAAGCGTGGAATTGCGAGAAAGCGTGGTCGTTCCCCTGCCACATTCTCGCAATGGCAAGAAAACGTTGGGGTGGGGGCTGGGGGGTGCGGGGGGTGGGGTGGGGGGCGGGGGGGGGGGGGTGAGTGAGGTGTGTGTGTGTGTGTTGGGGGGGGGGGGGGTCCCCGAAGTGCCGCCCCCCACCCCCATAAAAAAGCGTGCGGGCGAAGGTGCAGGTCTATTCCCTTTTCGCTTCCTCTTTGATCGTGCCACTACCCTCAACAGTATCTGTCCCATTTAGCCTACCCACCCGTCCCGTTTCGTCTCCTAGGTCTCTCTCTCTCTCTCTCTCTCGCTCTCGCTCTCGCTCTCTCTCACACACTAATCTGTGTGCCCACAGATCACTATCATTGTATAAGCTTCACTGAAGACATTGTTCTCTACGGTGTTAAGACAGGGCGAAATATTATGAGTGATTTCACAACAATGACTACCGAGCGAATATAATACGATACAGTTTAGGACAAAGTTTTGTCAGTGTCCAAAGCAAGAGGCAGACACATTTTTAGAATTACCGATACAGAGACCAGTAAGCAAACTTGGAATATTCGGACCGGGATCACCTGTTTACTCATAGGCGAATCGGAGGAAGTCGAAAGAGAAATAGGCAAACGGGTACTAGATGCTTCCCTCGGAATGAGGGAAGATTTTGTGCATAGCTGAAATGTGAATCCAGAGAAACGATTTCAGTCAGGTACGAGTCAATGAGAACATATTATTTGTATCTACGTGTTTATCACACAGCAATCGTCAGCTCTGTTAACGGACACACACACACACACACACACACTCATCCCCACCCTTACCACACATGCACAAACGCTCACGCATGCACACAAACTCAGATTTCGACTTTGATCATTTATTTACGTACGAACATAATGTTATTCCCCTATTTGAGCATAGGATGGAATTTCGTGATTGTCTTTGTTATTGTTAGTTTTTAGTCAATATACAACAAACATTATACGTAAGATACAATTCCTTCACTCTGTTTATGTGCTCTGTATTAAAAAAATGAACTAAATAAACCGTGGTACCTTCACCATTTGAAGGAATCAGGATATGCGTTGTAATTAAAGGTACGTGTCAGAATCTGTCAGTGCATGAAGCTCATGACAATGGAACACAGCAGTTAGGGGTGAAGGCGGGGAGGGGGGGGGGGGTGAGCAGCCAAAATTTACTGGAATCTTGTTTGGTTCATTTCTTGTGAGACGATGGGGAGCCCGTGTGTGTGTGTGTGTATGTGTGTGTGTGTTTGTGTTAAAGGAACACGGGAATTCTGCTTTTTTTCTATTCATTTTTTCTTTTTCTTTTTTTTTCTTTTTTTTTTTTTTTTTGCCAGAGGACAACACTTTTGTGTCATTGGTTCTTTTTCTGTGCGCCAAGTGCGTGCTGCACACGGGACCTCGGTTTATCGACTCATCCGAACGACAGGACGCTCAGTTAGATTTTCCAGTCAAACTTTGGAGAAAGGGTGAGATCCAGAGCGGGATTCGAACCCAGACCCTCACGGGCTTTATACTGGCAGTTGAGCGTCTTAACCATTCTTCCACCTTCCTTCGTAGATGGAATCTACTGTGATAGGAACACATATATATGTGTATGCATGTACTCAAGGCCTGACTAAGCGCGTTAGGTTATGCTGCTGGTCAGGCATCTGCAAAGCAGATGTGGTGTAGCATGTATGGACGACCGAACGAAGTGACGTCTCCTTAAATGAGAAACTGAGACTGAAAGTGAAACTCTCTTTTTGTATTCTGTACTATGGATATTCCTGACCTGAAGCCGCACTTACCGTTTTTCAGTATTTGTAGCTTGCAGAGGATGAATCAGGCGGAGAGTTTTCCGCAATACCCTGAATGGAGATGGATGCCATAGTAGTTGTTGCCATCGTTTCGCTCATGAACAACGTTACTATAATTTTGGCATTGCACTTGTCATGAGGGACTAAACCGTTGTGCAGATACGAAAATGTGTCGTGTGAATCATGATGGTGCACGTTTATTTCCTGGATGCTTGTGTTACTTGCGAGTGCATGCAATTACCTTGTCGAGCTCTGCAGCATGGCTTTTTTTGTTTGTTTGTTTGTTGTTGTTGTTGTTGTTGTTTTTGTGTGCTGATTTCACCCACGATTGGCAGACTCGGTATCTACAAGAGGCGTTTTATCAATTGTACCGACACGCATACTGTGATTGTAGACCTATAGTTAAAGAATTATCATCATTATTATTCACACTTGAATGTTATAATTGTAAAACAAATAGATGAATAAAGTAAAACGATTGAAAGTAGGAGTGGGTTGTTGATTTCTGGCTTAAGGCACCGCCCCACCCTCCCCCCAGTACAGTTTTCAGCTGAATGTGCTCAGGGTAGGGATGGGCTTATCTCCCTATTAAGCGTTTAGGTTTTGTTATTAGTTATGACGGCCGCCAGCTTTAGACTTCAGCGGTATCGTCTTCTTTGCCAGTCGGGTTTCTCCTTTTGATTTCTCTTCACAATTCATCTACCACACTCAGAGCATGGGGGAGATACAAACGTTAATCATGCGATGCATTAGTGTTAGTACGTGCAAACATAATTATGTGTACGCGAGCGCGTGAGTGAGTGAGTGAGTAAGTGTGTGTGTGTGTGTGTGTGTGTGTGTGTGTGTGTGTGTGTGTGTGTGTGTGACTGTCTGTCTGTCTGTCTGTTTCTGTCTCTGTCTGTCTGTCTCTTCTTTTATCTCTACTATACACAATACGTTTGGCCGCCCACATGTGTCTTCTTCATACGCTACCCCTCTTCCACACACATGCACAGCTATTCACAAAGACCTACAGACTGGTTTATCTCTCTCCTGCCCTGCATTAGGTGGTGAGTACATTGGAACAGACACGATGCCGTTAGCCATAAACACTCACTGATAGCTTCGTTTCTGCGATCTGCCTCCTAATACGCTTTTTGTCTAGTTGTTTCATTTGGTTTAATAATGTTGATCTGGAAGAAACTGGTTTCAATTTGGTCTTCTCTTTTTGTGTTCCAATTGCTCAAATGATTTTACATTGATTTCTTTTCCGCTTGCTTTGTTTATTCAGGGTAGAAACAGGTCTTTGTAGAGTACTGAGGTGTAAGAAAGATCCTGGAATATGGCATTCTTGGCAGTTCGAACTTCGGCTTCGTAGCCTAGAATGCCAGTATGACCAGGAATCCAGTCTGCAATAAGTCAGTTTTTTTTTAATGATTCCAGAACATTTGGCTTTTATATCAGTAAGAATACTAGGTTTTTCTGTTTTAGAGGGAGTGGATTCCAATTTGAGTCGAGCAGAAGGACAGACACGTTTCCATTTTAGGACCAATTAAACAGTGATGAAATTGTGAATCTTCTGCAGGAAGTAAAAAAACTTCAAGCCTATTACTAGAGTTGATTTTACTTCTGTATTTGATACGCAAGAGATTAGAATCAGCTTTTTTGTCTTCGTTTGAGTTAGCGTGCTGCGTCTACTGGAATGTCACCAGTGGGCTGAAAAGACTCTTCGTTAGTGTTAGCAGATAGACCATTTCGAACTTTATGATTTTTCTTTATGACGACAGTTCTCTTCTATCAGTGGGGTTATGCAGGGATGTAATTCAACACCAGTTCTGTTTAATCCACTTTCCACGACTAAGTTATTTCATTGATTGCGAAATCAGGAGCAAGGAGTGTACATGTTATGAAAATCAGGAGCAAGGAGTGTACATGTTATGAATAAATCAATTATCCCTTGTATATGCATTGGCTGGTTCAACAAGAGATATTCACATTCCACTTTGGAATTTAGTGTGTGTGATATCCATTAAGCTGATCGCACACACACACACACACACACACACACACACACACACACACACACACACACACACACACACACACACACAGAGATATATAACACGAAAGGGTGTAAGTAGTATCCTGCCTGGAACTTGATATCAGATTCTGGAACTGTTACACATACCCTCTTCCGAGGCTAAAGTGCTGAAGGATGCAGCTGCTGTGCTGAATGCCCTCACTTGAAAGCCCTGACACGACAAGCCCCCTCCATTGAGGAAGACAGGAGCCACATTTGAGAGTAGCTCGATATCATCATCAATAAAACATTTCCAGTGCCCCCGCTGTTCTCGACTACACCACAAACTTTGTTTTGTAGAACCGCATCTGTATGAATGGATTATTCGAACAATGCATATGATAAATAATAAAGAGTGAATAAACGACGGGGCCATGAGAACAAGTGATAAAGAGATCGTGAAGAGCGGTAACTCTCTCCATTGACAATTCAGCTAGCACACAATGTACCTTTTATTCACCTGTGTGCTAGCTGAATCGGTAGCATAAGCAGCATTGGGTGCAGTTGGTGGCACCTGTCTTCCTCAATGGAGGCGGGGGTGCGGGGGGGGTGGGGGGGTGGTCTTGTCGTGAAAGAGCTGTCAAGTGAGGGCATTCAGCACAGTAGCTGCATCTTTCAGCACTTTAGCCTCGGAAGAGTGTAAGTGCAACAGTTCCAGAATCTGATATAAAGTTCCAGGCAGGATACTACTCACACTCTTCCGTTACACACACACACACACATCTCTTGTTGTACCTTGTGAATGGAGAGGGTTACCACGCTTTGCTATGAATCATTTGTTCTCCTGGCCTCCTTGTTTATCCAGTACATAATGTAGTTAGTAACAAACAACTACCTCCAGGTATTAACAATTGACTGCTTGTTTTTGCGTGTGTTTTTTTTAAGACAGTCTGTGTCCGTCGCTTGAAACACTGATCAGGTCCGGAACAAAAAACAAAAAACAAAACAAACAAACAAATAAACAACAACAAAAATCCATTTTTGCCTAAGGCAAACTTCGCTCCCAATCAGTCTTTTGAAATTGATGTTTTCATTATGCATCGCCTTGTATATTTTTTTTTTAGAAGTTTTATTAATCTCGGCATAGACTTTAAAGATGGCTGTGATATAAACGTAAACTGAATATGAAATAAAATCCCCCCCCCAAAGCAAGATTGTGTGTGTGTGTGTGTGTGTGTGTGTGTGTGCGCGCGCGCGCGTGTGTGTGTGTGTGTGTGTGTGTGTACTTGGTATGTGTACATGAGGTAAGTGCCACATCATTAATCTTTATATCTATCTATCCATCTATCTATCTATTTATCTGTCTATCTACCTATCTACCTATCTATCTATTTATCTCTCTCTCTCGCGCTATATATATATATATATATATATATATATATATATATATATCTTCATCACTTAGTATTGTTCAATCGTTAACTTAGTTGTGTTGATTGGAAAATAAAGTTTGTGTCGTGTTGTTCTTTAGAATATTGATTTTTACCAGAGTACTCTGTGAAGGTTCACCTCCATTCGTAAATGAATGGCTCGCATTAAGAAAGCGTTGTCCCCTGTTTTCGTTGTGAAGAAGCTTTCCAGCCAACTAAACGATGCAGTGTTTCTCTGTACTTGGTACCGGTAAAATAGTACACGAAAAAATTGACGCAGGAGCTCGTGCAGACACACATATCAGCAACTCTAACTACCATCATGAATGTGTGAGCATAGCGACCTCCAGCATTAAAGTGAGGCTCAAACAGAGGCGAAATTCGCAGGATTATACCAGGGATAGACAGAATGAAGAATTCGATGGACAAACAAATGAGCATTTTGGTCACGCCGATTTCTTTGCTTGACATGTTGGATGATGCATGGTTGCGCCATCGGATGATCTGTCGCAGTTTAATAGCAGTGATGATTGTGGTGATGAGAACAATCACAGGACAGCCCACAATCATACAAAACCCGTACAGCATTCCGTCCAGAATATTCAACATCTCCTTGTTCTGGAAGTAATACCTATTGACGGACAGTTGCCACGATTTCCTTCCTGTGCTAATGTCAATAAAACAAGCAACACGATACTTGGTTGTGACTACGAAACGCATGAATCCTATCACACACACACCAGCGAATATCAAGACAGCCAAAACCTTGGTAGGAATACATCTTTGGGCCCGCAAAGGAAACAAAACGCACACACATCTCTCTGTTGATATGACAGCTGATATAAACGTGGAACCATACGCAAAGCCATAAAGACCTATCACGTTATTATTTATCATGTATAGGTATATCGTCCACATCTTATCTCCTCTTGTGAATAGATTGTAGACGCGTTCAGCATAGAATAGTAAGAGAAAATTCAGGAATATGAAATCAACAAGAGACAAGAGAAAGAGAGACACATTGATTCTTTCTCTGAGGCCTTGCTTGAAGAAAACCACCATGCTGATGATGTTGGTGGGAGCTCCAATGAGGTACAAGATGGGAACCAGGATGTCAGACTTGACCTCGGTTTCTGCACTGATTAGGGTCTTTGGGTGGTTCCATGGAATGGTTGTGTTCCAGTCAAAGATAACGCAGTTGTCTGTGTCATTGTTGTTGGTGCTTGCCGACGCATTCATGTCGTTGCTTTCAATTTTCAGTCGTTTGTTCCTTTAGTGAGATACCCGTGTATCTAAAGCTCTGGGAGAGGACTATTTTATAGCTTGGACTGTGGTTTGCAGCTGATGTTAAAATCAAAGAAAAAGACCTTTTGTATTGAGGCCACGAAACTAAGAATGTAGCTCAGGGACGGAGCTGTCCCTTTTGACGATAGCTCTTTCGTTGGATTTTCATGTCAGACATGATATCTTTGCGTAACTCTGTACCAAAAAGGTCTAGAGTTAGTTTGTTTGTTTCAATTATTTCCCCTGTCGAGGGTTGCCGTTCGTTACAGTTATGTAGTTTGTAAAATAGATTTTGAAAGCTGCTGGTGTGAACACGATTATTCTACAAGAACGTTTGATAGGATCATATGCACTCAGTTTATAATGCACTCGCACCAGATGGTCGATTGGATTCCCTCTCTCTCTCTCTCTCTCTCTCTCTCTCTCTCTCTCTCTCTCTATATATATATATATATATATATATATATATATATATCTCATGCAAAGACACTGAGGACTCGATGTAAAGAAGAAGAAGAAGAAGAAAAAAGTAAGAAATCGCTTCATCATTTTTCCACTTCCCTCATTAAAACAAATCTATCTATGCATTTTCCCATCTGATAAATATACGAGGCTAATTAGGAAAGCAATCAATGTTTTTCGTTCTCTCTCTCTCTGTCTCTCTCTCTCTCTCTAATATATGTATATATACATATATATATATATATATATATATATATATGTGTGTGTGTGTGTGTGTGTGTGTGTGTAGAGGGAGGGGATATGTGGGAGAGGAGGGCGAGTGTGTGCGTATGTGTGTGTGTGTGTGTGTGTGTGTGTGCTTGTGAGCGTGTGCGTGTGTGTGTGTGCGTGTGTGTGTGATTGTGCGTATGTGCGGGCGCAATATGCGTGTTTCAGTGCGCGTGTGCATATGCCTGACAGTGCATGTGTGTGTGTGTGTGTGTGTGTGTGTGTGTGTGTGCGTGTGTGTTTGCGCGCGCGTATTTCTGAACTCGTATGTCTGTATGTACGTATAATTATGTGTGCACGGGTGTTCGCGCGCGCTTGTGTGTGTATGTGTGTGTGTGTGTGTGTGTGTGTGTGTGTTGTTGTTGTCTTCAGTTTAACGTCTTTCCACTTGAAGTGATATTAGACGAATGTGTGTGTGTGTAAACGTGCAGATGTGTGAATGTGTATGCGTGCAAATTCTTTGTATATATGTGTGTATGGGTGGTTGTGCTTGCATGCATGTATATTCTGTGAATCTGATTTTGCAAATGCGAAGATAAAGGGGAAATAGTTCAATGTCCGGTCACGTATGCTTATGATTATATAGACACGTTGTTGATATATTCTTCTTCACATGTGAATGTTGTCATTTGAAAATAAGTCTTAATGATTGATTTTATTTAAAAAGGCAGGGCGGCTGGTTGGGAGTCGTATGGTGAGTTAGGTTTAAACAAAACAGACTGAAGATGGAATCAGATATGAATGTTTCAAATAAATAGAAGTACAATGAAACAAGAAATTTGTTAACGGACTTCGTAAAAGGGAAGCTATTGATATAACCAGAGAAACAACTGATAATGAATGCATGTTAAGAAACGAATCAGCGTTACCAGTCACTTTCTCAGGCAAAGCTTCATTAACTCACAGTCAAAAGATGTTATGCTTAATTGTAACATCACTAAAACATATGCGCTTCATTTCAAGGCAATATTCGGTCCGTGATGTATTAAATAACAGCCTGGAAATTACATGTTTATCAGGTGTGCTATCTGGACTATCGTTAAAGTTGACTTGAAGCACTTATAAAATGTTTTTTCAAGCATTTTTGTGTATGACAGTGACAATACATACTGCATGGGGTGTTTTAAAAAAAAAATTAGTTTGTTTGTTTTCGTTTGTTTTTTTTGCTCCCCTTTTTGCTACTGTCTGCTAGAATGTTAAAACGGCAGCCAATGTTGGAGGGCATAAAAATATCAACATCTGCAGCTTTCACTTATGGATGATGTAACACATGCTTAATTTCAAACAATATATTATATTCTCTCGCGCTATTCTCAAAAAAGTAAGCAAACTTTCAACCCAAAAATTGATATTACGTATCGTCTTCGGCAATTGAACAAGATAATTTGCAGCCCGTAAAGATGACCATCATCTCAGTTGTAAAATTTAAATAGTCCTGTCCGAAATAGTATGATATTCTTTGTTAAGACTGGGAATCACAAAAAAACAAATTCCACGTTCATGTCATCCAGAACCGAGCCGTCAGTGTAACCGTTAAAATGATTATATCAAAATTCTCTTCAAATTTAGTTCTGACAGTTGCTGCTTTACACGTGCGCACTCACATTTTGTTGTGTCGGAATTACAGTGTTGATTTTGGTGATCATCTTGTTACCTCCCAAGGAGAGTTTGGTGGCACATGGACACGAGGTGTGCTTAATGTTTGAAGACTTTAAAATACCTCATCCATCAATTTGATTTTTCGGTGCATCTTCAGAAAACGTAACATCGAACCTAATAGTATATGTTGAACATAACTTCATTTTCATATTGCACGGAACGAAAGAGACCCACAAGGATATAGGCTTTAGAGGTCTTAGCATGGACAGTTGGCCCAAAGGCCAACTACATAGCTCTACTGGTTGATGATTTGGGGCTTCTGTTCTGTTTGTTTTCTTCACGAACTGCTCTAACACTCCGAGAGTTTGAGGGGATTGCGAAGGGGAATATCTGTAAACAATGTTATTTACTCGCAGTAAGAAAATAAATATGAACTGATTTTTAATTCTGTTTTTTTTTTTAAATTATTATATTGCTTTACAAAGCAGTGAAGATTCAGTTATGAGATAAACAATAGAACACCTGCATAAAATGTCGCCGTGTCATTGAAAAGCAAAGAGAAAGCATGACGTTATTGCATGGCGCGGTGTCTTGCTTTAGTACCTCGCGTTTTGTTCCTGCTCCCGTTCTCTCTCCCCGAACACGCACAGATGAGCGTGCGTGTGCAAAGAGAGATAGAGAGAGGAGGTTTTAGTGCAGAAACACGTCCATTACAATGTGAACAATTTCATGACAACACCACTAGTTTAAGGAGAGACTTCTCACGCACATAGGGAAATCCCAGCCTGAACTGTATGGTGAAGCCAAGTAAGGTAGTGGGCTCCCAGCGAATGTGTAAAGTACCCAGTAAACGCCCATCCCCAACGTTAGGTTGAAACTAATGCAATGTGGGATGGGCGCTTTCAAGGTAGTTTACAGTATATGGTTCGTGCTCTCTCTCTCTCTCTCTCTCTCTCTCTCTCTGTGCGCTTTCGCGCTTGCGCACTCGCATATGTCTCTGTTTCTGTATCTGTCTGTCTGTCTGTGCGCCTCTCTCTCTCTATCAATCTTTATATCTATCTACCTATCTAATTCATCTCTCTCTATCTCTGTGTCTCTATCTATTAATCTATCTGTCAGTCTGTCTCTCTCATTTATCTCGATGCCTCTCTCACACACACACTAAAGTTCACCACTGTCACAATACGATTGCCTCCCCCCCTCCCTCCCCCCGACGCCCCTCATTTCCCATCTTCATTCCCTGACCCCACCCTTCCAAACACACGTAAATACACCCGTTCACAAGGACCGGCAGATTAGTTCACATAATATCTGTCCATCATTGCTCATGGTGGTGAGTCTATCAAAAGTGCCTGTCACCAAGTTCAGTTCAGTTCAGGTTGGAGATGACTGGCTGTTTTGTTCGGCACGGCCCCTCATGACCGGGATGAGGATCTCACCGCGCATGGTGTAAAGTGGACTCTCGTGCTGAAAAAGCAAGTTTAGTTCGAAAAAAAGAAAAAAACAACAGGACCTTCCCCTCCGCCCCCTCCCCCTGCCTCCCCCCCCCCCCCCAACACCCTTTAATTGCCAGTCACTTTAAAAAATAATTCAAAAACTTTGTGCTTCTTGTGCCATTTAACTCTCTCCATACGAACGGCGAAAGAGACGACGTTAACAGCGTTTCATCCCAATTACCATCATCAAAACATTGCAAGCGGAACGCTCTTATACTGAAGAGGTGAATGTTGACAATAATACCACAGTTCTGACGACGGAAGCTAAAGGTTGGGTCATTCAGACACCCACTGGACATCCGAGGGGTCTCTGTAGAGAAGAGAGGACTGGCCGTACTGAGTGAGTTAAACCCAGTTTTTCGATTTGCCTTATTTCATTTCTAATAGAGTATCAAAGAGCAACAAAACAACACCAACAACAAATGTATCAAAGAAGTGGACACGGGATATTTTTTGTTCTGCTGATATAGAGATTACCAGGTCAGATTTTGTTCTTTTGCAAGGCATGGGTGACTTTTGAATATTTTCCTTGGATGAAATGTGTTTCAGACACAAACATAGATTTTGGTGGAAGTATGGCACACTGTTTCTATTCGATTCGTTAACATTTATGGAAATGATATCCATTTAGGAATGAACATTCGACCAGTGCATTCAAAACATCCTAGTGTTGTATAATAGAAGTGCAGAAGCCGAGAGTACAATGTAAGATACCAGAAGCGGCTACCACACCGCACGATGACCATGAGTATTCCTGAACAATTCCCTGAACAAAATCTGTAATTGTCACAATATCACAAGATGAATCAAATATTCTAAACGACTGTTCTTGTAATCTGATAGTACAGCTTGTGCGATCTCCCCACCCCCACACCCCCCTGCGCTCCCCCCCTCCCTCGATGGTATGTTTGTGTGGTGGTATTTATTGACCTTTTTTAACCACCTTGTCTTCACCATGGTTTTTGCTTTTGTATTATGGGAGTTTCTTTACCATTATTTAATTCCCGTTTCAACGGTGTGATTCCCACGGCGCTCAAACCAACAGGCTCGTCCCAGGCTTGTCTGCAGCAGTCTGTAGTTCCTTTACTTTTTAATACGTTTTTGGTCTTCTTTGTTTTAATGTTGTGAAATAGAATTACAAAATTGTGTGTAAATGGGATAGAAAAGGAGAACTTCTTGTCAGATCCGTTCACGGCTGGTTTTGCAAGATATTAGTGACAAACACTTTGTTGATAACTTCGTTATTGCTGTATTCTGCTACACACCAGATGCACATTTTCTTCAAGTTTTGTTTCATTTAATTTAATGTCTTCTTTGATTTGGATACAATTGGTACCAAACTGGTCTTCGTGTTTCGTTTTGTTTTGATTGTTTTGCTTGTTTGATATTTCTTTAGTATCTAATTTAGTGTTCTCTTGATTTGTTTCTTTTGGGTAGTTTCCAGCGTACAGAATTGCTATGTGAGAAAGTTCCTGGTGCACGGCATTCTGGGCAAATCGATCTACGACTTCGTAGCCTCGAATGCACACGTGACCAGGAATCCAGGCTATATTATTGCTATGATTTACCTTTCAGAGCCATGCATGTCGTAAGAGGGGACTAAGGCAGGACCACCTCGCCCGGAGGATAAAGGGGTTTGCGTAGGGTTAACTACCCTGCCTGTAAAAAAGACCAGTTACAGAAGCATCGACGACAAAGAACCAAAACATTCACCTGGGCACGGAAGGGTCTCCATCCCGGAGACTCATGACGAACAGTCCAGAACAGAGTGCGATGGCGAGGGGTCGTCGATGGCCTATGCTCCACCAGGAGCGATGGGCAAAATGAAATGAATTACCTTTTAGAGTCGTATTTAGGTTGTAAAAACCAATAAACACAGGGTTATGAATGTTTCGGCCAACGATGGCTTGGTGTGCAGAGAGCGAATCAGAGAAGATGCGAACATTTTCAGGTGAGATTCGTGAACTACTTGCAGAACCAGGAATAGGGCAATGTGTTCAGTTGTAATAATAATAATAATGATGATAATAATAATAATAATAATAATAATGTGGAGGCTTATATAGCACGGTTCCCTGATTTCAAAAGCATGCTCACCGCGCTTGTAGTAAAAACAGATATGTAACATTTCAAAGGTATAATAATTAAAATGAGATAAAACGATTCACCACCCACACATCATTCACTGCACAAAAATGGTACATCACACACACACACACACACACACACACACACACACACACACACACACACTAATGTATGTGCCCAGATACATATAATTTTCTACGGTGTTAAGGTAGCACTAGGGGTAGACTTTTGACCAAAAATCATTAAAAAATGTGTTTTGTGTTTGTTGTGAATTTTGCAAGAATAATGTTTCATAAAACCTTACATGTGTGTGTTTTGTTTGAATTATTACTCAAAGTGTGTGTTTTTAGCTGTATTTGTGAGTGGGTGTGAGAGAAAGCTGTGAAAACAAGATCGAATGCATCCAAAAATTGCCCATTTTCAATCACGCCTACCGTTGCTACGACGCCATGAAGCATGGCTTGTGACCTACTAAACTGGAGAGGAAGAAACGGCCTTCACCATGAGCCTAATTAGCATAGGAAAATTCCTGCACAGCCAGCCTGCCAGGGCCTAAAAGTGGGTCACTGGCTTGCTTGTTGTTGGTGAAGTAATTGGCCGGTTCGGTCACGTGGCCGATGTGAGCTTTATCATTGGCTCTCAAACGACTTCCTGTTTGCAAAGCGTCTGCTATCTGTCTATTCAGATCGATCAACAACTATAAATTTTGGATTATTTTAGCAATCTTTGAAAAGATAAGAATGACAAAGGAAAGAAAAGTTAAAGTTAGGGCCCTCCACAAGTTTGGGAAGTGGCCGAGAGGTAGGAAAAGTGCTCAGCATGTCAGCACTTCGCAGACAAAGGCAAGCACTAACCCCCCCCCCTCCCCCCACCCCCACCCCCCCTTGGAAACCGAAACAAGAGCCTCGAGCCCCAAACCTTCGACATCTCGTCAAAAATCACCATCTCCTGTCCCATCAACATCGAAAAAAGAACTTTACGGTTCTAGACCAGCATCCGAACGAAAACTAAGCTTCTTTGGAAAACGAAAGAAGACGGCAGATTTGAGCGATTCAGATGATAGTTCAGAGAGGGTGGCGGAGAAAGGAGGCGTGGAGGCCCAGACAAGAAGTCCGACGGACATGATTGTGATCACCAACATTCTGTGTGACAATCAATCATATCTAAACTCCACTGCCCGTTATGCAATGAATCGGTAAGTTTGTTGATCTGACATCCTCCCTCATCCTCTGTCTCTTTCTCTGCCTCTCTCTCTCTCTCACCTTCCCTCTCTTGGTTTACATGTGTGATGGAGTGTTTGGATGTTGAAGTTGTGTGTGTGTGTGTGTGTGTGTGTGTGAAAATAAATAATAAAAATATGAAAAGTCAGTTTCTCACACATGTACATCCATTCTCTCTCTCTGTCCCCCCTCTCTCTCACCCTCCCTCTCCTGTGATTTACATGTGTGATGGAGTGTGTAGATGTTTATTATGTGAGTGTGTGTGTGTGTGTGAGTGTGTAATGCCCCCCCCCCCCCCCAAAAAAAAAAAGAAAAAGAAAAAGAAAAAAAGTCACTGTCTCTCTCTCTCTCACACACACACATTCAGTCTCTCTCTCTACTCTCTCTCTCTCTCTCTCTCTCTCTCTCTCTCTCTCTCTCTCTCTCTCCTTTCTCTTCTTCTCCCATACATGTATACACAAACACATACCAATTTTTTTTTCCAGAGTGCAGTCAGCAGCAAGAAAAACATCAGGCAAAGAGAAAAGAAGGAGGCAAAAAATTGAGACAATCCGGTGTCGAGAACGTCAAGAGCGGCGTGAACGAGGAGGAGAGTTGTATGGGGCAGGACTGTTCTGAACACCAAAACAGCTTTCTTTTTTGTTTTTTGTTTTTGTTTTATTTTTGTGTTATGAACAGACACCTGAAAAAAAAATATTTGTGTATAAATTTACCTGTTTTGTGCCTTGGTCTACCAGGAGAGACAAGACCAAACTTCAAACACAATTTTCTCAAAACGTTCATTTTTCGTGGACATGCATATTTGTGCAACAAAACACAAACACTTCCCATCAGCATAATGACACCAAATTTTGTGTACTAATGTAAAAATGGCTGCTGAGTGTAATACGACAATCAGGGACATTCTATCTCAATTACTTTACCTGCTACATGTGTGAGATGTGAACTGTCATTGCGAGTGAAAAAACGCCTTTTTTGATTGAGTGGTGAGTGAACATTATAAATTTTTTACCAAAGCTTTCATGTGTTTATTGCACTCTCTGGTCACTGAAGTGAAACTCTGTTATATCAGACACTTCTCAGAGAGGCAGCTTCTATGAGATCTAGATCGCGAAATGGAGCTACCCTTCAGAACATTAAAAATATTCATAACTTTAATTCTATTCAAGCTATTTACTTAAAAATTGTTGTGTGGCATACCTTTGATATCTTCTCTCTTTGTGCCAAATTTCAGAGTGATACTTCACTTAGAAGTTGAGAAACAAAAATACCCCAAAATCTACGCCTAGGGCACAATATTATGAGTGATTTCACAAGTGACTTCCGAGCGAATATAATACAAAGCTGAAAATGACACAGAGAATCAATAGAGATAAACAAACAAAAGAGTAAAATTATAATGAACTGCATATTGTACACATAATATAAAATCAGTCTACTTGGGTAAAATAAATCATCACAGACACTTCGCGTAAAGTTACCAATTTAGAATGTTTTATAAGCATATGAAGTAATAATTCAACCACACTTCCCATGACGCATATGCAAACAATGTTTAACATGCAGGTCATTACTCATGATCACAGCAGGGAAAACAATAGGAATTAAAGTAAACTTTTGAATAGCCAACAACATGAATAAAATACTAATGACAGTGAAACAATGGTTTCAGTACAATAGGACACATAACTATTTGCCTGTGTCACATGAAGAGAAGGGTATTCGTTGTTCATTGTACTGTTGAAACAGGTATGTTTCCAATGCATTTTTGAAAGTTTGTTTTGTTCTGATGTGGCGAATGTTAATTGGCAATGAATTCCATTGCCTGCGTGCAGTGAAAGACAAAGCGCATTCTCCAAGTATCTTTGTGCAGGTTTCTGGTATCAGTTTATCTTTGTACGAACGAAGTGGCCGAGACGACGAGTAGAGAGAAAGAATATCGTAAATACATACTAGAGAAGAGTGGGAGAAGTTATGGCAAACGAGAGATAGTTTATAGAGTATGCATCCCTGCGTATATGTTTAGATAGAACAGTTGTGTAAATGAACGGTTGTGTAAATGGAACTGCTAGAAGGAATATATTTAGCCAATGGGGACCTGCAGTGGATACACAGAACACAGCAGACCCTATGCCGTCTTCTGATTTAGAGCTGTCTTTTGAAAATATCAAGTGTAAGAAGGGTGGGTTTGATAATGTTCTCAGTAAAAAGCTGTGTAAACAAGAGAACTGGTGGCGACTTTCTCAAGAACTGCTGGATAGAACTGAACAATATAGGTGTTTGGGATGTCCAATGTGTGTGTAGATGTTTTGAGTAAAAGTCAGTAACATAAATTTCTATGTCCAAATTGTCAAGGTGAGGGTGAATATATACCCCACAGAGATATTATGTGGACTTTGTTCACATGTATCCGGGTACTGAGCAATCGCACGCAGGATTAGCCTGTTTAGAATAATTCCAGTCAGTAACCCAAAATCAGTTTCAGACTGCGATTCTGGCAGATGTGAAATACCGATGGCAAGAAGAATGTAACTTCTAAATTGCCAGCATATCATTTCAGATCTGCCCTGATCTCAAAAGATTCCCTTCCTTCCGTTCTATAACAAAGAAGACCGCCCTCTCCGGGCTGCATTGCATTGTTATCTGAACATTTTTACGTTTTGAAAAGCGTACAAAGTGCGTGCCATGTAGAAAGACAATTTCTGCAGTGCTGTCACATGGACTGCCCGCAAGTTCGGAAAGTGTCCTTGGAAATGGTCACCCACTGGTTCACTGAGGAATGAGTGAGTTCAGTGACGTTTGCATGGAAAGGGGTGGTGGGGAGGATGGGGCGAGGAGAAGGGAATTGGGATGGGGCGTTGCCCATCACACATCGACCCATGACGTCCTGCAAACATTTGACGGGAGGTCAGATCAGATACAGTCGCTGAAAAACCCATCCGATGGAAGTTCTGCATCTGCACGACATGGGCGATGCGGACAGCCATCTTCATCCTAGAGCTTGGTCCCAAAATCAATTGCTTGTTCGAAAATAAAACTAGGTGCGCTTCAAAACTGAAAGGTAGCCAATACTTTCAGTCCAGCTTTCATTTTCATTCCAAGTTGACTCTTCTAGCAAACAACAAATATGGCTTGTAGCTCACTTTCAGTATCGAGTGATGTTTATTATTCGTACCCACTGCCTTAACATACGCATTCATTTTGTGTTTGCTTAAAAAAAATGTGTGTGTGCGTGCGTGCGTGCGTGTGTGCGTGTGTGTGTGTGTGTGGTGTGCGTGAGTGTGTGTGTATTTGTGTGTGTGTGTGTGTGTGTTGTGTGTGTGTGTGTGTGTGTGTGTGTGCGTGTGTGTGTGTGTTGATGAAGAAGCTGTATGTAGCGATTTCCCATACGCTCTGGACAATTTTATCAAAGGTGTTCATATATGTTCGTGAAACAATCGCGAACATCAGAGATGTTTTATCATATTGTCATATTAATGCGGCGTGTGTTCCGCTATTTTGGGTTCTATTCACACTGTTGTAAGAAGCAAGCTTCTTCCTGTGCCGAGAACTGTCAGTGCTGTGCACACTACTGCGGAACGGAAGAGATAAGATTCGAAATAACAACAACGCTGTTGTATAAGTGATGTAATATCAATGTGTCCGTGTGTTCTATAATAACTAAGATAGCAGTGTTTGTGTGTGCGTGTGTGCGTGCGTGCGTGTGTGTGTGTGTGTGTGTGTGTGTGTGTGTGTGTGTGTTGTAGGCGGGGGTGAGAGGGTACCAAACAAGATTGTAGTGTAAAAGCTAGAAAAGACGGTGTTGCATGATGACACCGACACGGATGTGTTTTATCCTTCAGCAAATCATGCTGAAGAGGGAGGTGGGCATATTGTTTGTCACTCTGTAGTGGTCTCTCTTTTTGAAAACTGGTGTTATGAGCGCTCACCTCAGATTTCTGATTACCTCTCCCAGTAGAAGCGAGGACTGGTAAATCATCGTAGGAATGCTGGCAGTTTCTGCTGTGAATGTCTTCCGAGGACACGGGTGGAAATGACATGTGCTCCAGCTGATATGGCCAGGTTTGACCAGCACGTTTTCAAAGGATCAAACTTGTATGGAACTATTAGCCTTTGCTCGGTGGGTGGTCATCACTGCAGTCAGGTATTGTCTACTTCTCTCTTTATTTCAACGCCCCTGTATTGTGCATCTGATCCCGTATTCATTTCAGAATAGGCCTTGCTGTTGCCGAACACTGTGAAGAGCCTGATTGTTCAGATTCTCTGCATTGTGATTTGGGTTTGTGATGAGATGGCCATGTAAATTGAGGTACATGTCCACTTGACGTTTGTTGTGAGTTCAGAATCTCTTCTGACCTTGCGCAGGGCCATACTCTGTCTGAATATGTGAAAAGGGTACTCCATACATTGTCAGTAGCAGTGGTGGAACTTTCGTTTGGGAAGTTTGAATTTGTTCGTCTTGATACTGTTGTGCTGTCTAAAGGGTGATACAGGAATCTTTTGTGCAGGTTTCGCCAAGTGAGGACAGAATTGCTGATGATCGTTGATATATTTTCCATTGAGTACAAGTGGGCATGCCGACTGAGGAAAACAGGACTGGGCAATGTTTCTTCTCAACACATCAGCTTTGCTCTGTCAGCAGTCACTTACATTATAGGTAAATCATTTACTTCCGGAACATATCCAACTGAGATTAAAATCGCGGTCATAAAATGGCTGTTAAAGAAAAATCAACGTGGGTCTAGACTACCTCAAAAACTACAGGCCTATATGAAATCAAACCTCAAAACTACAGGCCTGTATGAAATCAAACTTTTTCTGTGTAAGCATCTCGAACGACTAATTATTTAACAGCTCTTCTCCCACCTGACCAGACAGAGCGTGTTCTCAGTGCTCATCAGTCAGTGTGTCGGGCAGGGCACAGCAC
Source organism: Babylonia areolata (assembly GCF_041734735.1). Lineage (NCBI taxonomy): Eukaryota > Metazoa > Mollusca > Gastropoda > Neogastropoda > Buccinidae > Babylonia > Babylonia areolata. Next base: position 87,048,232 of record NC_134876.1, read on the forward strand.
AGAAACCGTTCCCCTCCACATTTTGAATGATCTCATTTCTCTTGATTAAGACAACATTTTTTTTTTATATTCTCCTGTTGGACCCTTGAGCTGCTTTTTATGCAGTCCGTCACGGTGTTCTTCTTTTTCGTCTGGAATTAGAAATCCGGAATTAGAAATGCAGCGCTTGGCTGGGCTCACTCTTATCTTTCAGAGAGAAAGCAAACAGCTCCAGTAGCAACATCTCTAGTGAAACACATTGGATTTGGCGCACCTTTGTGGTCTGTGCTTGGCCTTATACTCATCATGATGTATACCTCTGACACATCTCATCATTTCACCCTCTGTCCCTGACTCTGTTCGTCATTTGCAGGTGGCACACAGCTTAACATCGCTAGTTATCCACGGAAGCTCCTTAGAATTGACAGTCCTTATACTGCTTGTTGTTGTTGTCTACTGTGATCATCGATTGTATAGAAGGATTGCCCAAGGATGACATATATATATATATATATATATATATATATATATATATATATACACACACACACACACACACGTATATATATATATATATATATATATATATATATATATATATATATATATGTGTGTGTGTGTGTGTGTGTGTGGGTGTGTGGGTGTGTGTGGTTTATCGTATTGTTTTTTCTGTGTTGCACCACATATGAATTTCTTTTGTTGCGATAATATAGTATTCTGTAGTCTATATTGTAAACCGCTACAAGGTTAACATTCTGCTGCCAAACTCATTCTAAGGCATGGACGTTACAGCATGGTACATCTGTCTTTACCAAAATAATACGCCGCCTTTCTGTAAGCAGATGAATGAACAATCTCATGTATCTGCTTTCGTGGGATTTATGGAACCGCACTTCAGAATATGACTGGACCTTTCAAAAGGTACAACCGTTCAAAGTGTTTCCGTTGTTCAGTTGATGATTTGATCTTTTAGCGTTCCCCAGTTCAACAGAGAGGAACTGGGCGGGAGCGCTTTCAGTTCCCCACCTGTACAAATCTGGAATTCACTGCTTTTTCACTCTCTCACAGTCCTCCAATCACATCCTTTAAAACAAATTTTAAAACAATCCCTTTCAGGCAGTCTCTGCAAACAGTTAAGGCATTCCATTCCTTATCTCTATTTTTTCCCTGTTGATCAGCGTCTGTTTCGTCCATATGCGTGCTTGCGTGCGTGCGTGTGCGTATGTCTGTACATGTATGTGTATGTGTGTGTGTACTATTACCACAACTACTGATCTTCTTCTTCTTCTTGTCATTGTTATTATCATTATTAGGTTATTTGATAACTGTGGCTTGCTCCTGTATTCAGGTTGCACAATGCCGTAGTTAGAGGTCGCAGGGATCTCTTTAGTAATGGAAACACGGGATGGGAAGTTTGTAAGAATAAGTTTTCTTGTCAGGCATGAGGGTTCGACCACCATCTTCATTTCTAGTATCCGACCAAAGCCTCCCGAAAACCAACAGTGCTTCAGGCAGGATGGAGCGCAGTGATAATGATAGCAATAATTAGTATTTATGTAGCGCTGAGTCTTGTGCAGAGACAAATCAAAGCGCTTTAACACCAGTCAGTAAGGTCACACGCATGCATAACTAGACTGGAAAAAAAGGAGAAAAACAACGAAGGGGTGGGGAAGGGAGGCTATCTTGGGAAGAGGTAGGTTTTAAGGATAGACTTGAAAGAGCTGAGTGCGGAGACCTGACGAATCGAAGAGGGGGGGGGGGGGGAGCTCATCCTAAATGCAAGGTCCAGAGACAGAGACAGAGCAGCTGCCGACAGTGGAATGTTTGAATCTGGGTGGGTATGCGTAGAGTGGATCCGAAGCTGATCGTAGAGAGCGAGATGGGGTGCAGATCTGAATGCAGCCACAGAGATAGGAAGGGGCAGATTTGTGAAAACATTTATAAAAAAGAGTGCAGTTCTTGAACTTTATTCTGTGTGAGACGGGGAGCCAATGGAGATGTAGACATGATACCGTTGCAGACCAAGTGCAGGAAATGTACAAAGAGCAAACAGTGACGATCTGTCTTTAGGGAGCTGGCAGAGGCCTTCGATGATATCAGTAGAAACGATCTTTTGATTTTTCTGATACATTAAAATTTAAATTTTGGTTGTCCCACCGAAATTTATGATGATAGGACAACTGTCCTATGATGGAATAATAGGCCAGATACTCACCAGAAGCGATGCTTCATTGACTTTTTGAGACCGCCAGGGGAGTTTATGCATGGCTTCGTTTTAAAACCGCTTTTCTTTTTTCGCGCCTGTAATTGTCAAAATCTGGGGCATGGAGTGTACATAAGTAGTGCTGTGTCGCAAACAAGAATATTTTCTCTCAGTAGAATTATTGTTGGTTGGTCTCCATTTTCTTTTGGAAGTTTTCTAACTGTGTTTTATGTGGTGTTTAGCAAGCTGATGAATTATACGTATAAAAACGCAGTGTGATTGTTCCAGAAACTAATTGAAAGCTCCAGACAGGATTTGTCTTCAAAATAATCAGAGCATTAGGATTTGTTTTATAACGTCATGATTCTGGGATATTTGGTTTCAATGTAATAACGATGCTGGGTCTTGTTGTTTTACAGAGAAAGGACTTTATTCCAATATGAGTAGAGTACGTTTCCACTTGAGGACCATTTCAACTGTCGAATAAAGATTGAAAATTTGATTCTTTTGCTGTAAATTGTTGATTTTTTGCTTGACGTAAAACTTCAGAATTGTTACCAACGCATTTCCTTCCTCTGTGTTTGATTCAGCAAGAGACTGGAATCAGTTTTTTTTTTCAATTGAGTAACTGTTGTTCGTTCACTGAAATGTCTTTATAGATAAATTGTTCAATTGCAGCGTACTGCTTGGACAGCTCCCTGTACTAACCAGTCCCAGAAATGAACATTCATTGATGGAACCAAGCTGAACAATATTGACAGCTTCAAGTATCTACGGTGTGGAATTTCCAGTCATGTTTTCCAGGACAAAGCAATTACATTTTTAATCAAGGTGAGAGAAATGTTTATGTCTGTGGACCAGAACCCTGAACCAGCGCAATACTACCTGACAACGAACGCTCATCTGCCAATACAGAGAGTCCGTGAGGGTATGGGTTCGAATGCCGCTCTCGCCCTTTCTCCCACATTTGACTGGAAAATCAGACTGAGCGTCTAGTCTTTCGAATGAGATGATAAACCGAGGTCCCGTGTGCAGCACGCACTTGGCGCACTGAAAAAGTACCCATGGCAACGAGTGTTGTCCTGTGGCAAAATTATGTGAAAAGAAATCCACTCTGATAGGTACACAAACATATAAGCAAGCATTCAAGGCCTGACAAGCGCGTTTGGGTTGTGCTGCTGTCAGGTATCTGCCTAGCAGATGTGGTGTAACGTTTATGGATTTGTCCGAAAGCAGTGACGCCTTCTTAAGAAACTGAAACTGAACCCGAAACTCACAACGAACGAGATGTATACAGCGATGTGTCTTCCCTGTTTCTGGAGATGAACTTGTACCGCAGATATGCAAAGCAGCAGGAAGTATTTCACATGGGGGCTGTCCTCTCTGGAATCCGCTGTCAGGACTCTCCAGCCTTGACGTCTTGGACTGTGCATGCTCAAGCTGTGATCGTGGCAAAGCTCGTGAAGCTACTGCTCTGGTGGATGAAACTTATGACCCAGGTGTAATAGTACATCATGTCCTTGGGGCAGAACTACTGCAAGATTGCGAGCTGCAAGAGAAGGGTTCACAGGTGTGGCGTAAAATCAGCGTGAAAAGCACCTTCCAGTAGTGCAACATCCAAGCTAAAGAGCAAGAGGATGCATCGTTTGCCTGCTCACACCGGTAAGTACTTACTTGACAAGCATCCATTGGAGAAGACCTGAGCCACAGACTCAGTATCACACGAGCGCAAATTGATATCGTTATCTTTTAAACATATCCACCGCCCCCCCCCCCCCCGCCCCCCCGCCCCCTCCTCCCTCTCTGTTTAGTATTATACACCGCAAATTTTATCCTAAAGAACAGCGTCTGTGTAAATCGATTAGTCGAAAAATACATATGGTCTTTGGCAACAAAGAACTGCCCCAAGATGTAAGCATTTTACTGCTGATTTTAAGACGATGCTTTTTGCTTTCGGTTTACAGAGAGAGGGGATCTAACCTTTTGAGAAAAATGTTCTGTTTCTCATAATTTAGAATTGACTGAGGCAAATTTTACTCTGAATCAGTCTTCAAATCATAGTTATTTTGATTACACTTCACCACTTTACAATAATTCTTATCTCTCTCTCTCTCTCCTCTCTCTCTCTCTCTCAATATATATATATATATATATATATATGTGTGTGTGTGTGTGTGTGTGTGTGTGTGTGTGTGTGTGTGTGTGTGTGTGTGAAATAGACTTTGTTGTTGGTTGCGATAGGAAAGAAATTGAACATGAAACAAAATCCACAAAACCAAGCCGGTCTGATTAAATGAATGAAACTATATGTGCATTGTGTGTGTCTGTGTTTGTGTCTGTATCTGTATCTGACTGATGTATCTGCCATTGTCCTTAAAGGAAGATCAGCACTGAGTATCGTTCAATCGTAAACGATTTGTTTTGCTTGGAAAAGACAATCTTTGTCGATAGTTCACCTGTTTCCCGTCTCTGGAGTTCTTTGGAGTGCTGATTTCTGCAAGACCTCCCAGTTAAGGTTCACTTCAAGTCAATTAACTTGTATCACGAAGAAGTAGTTGTCCCTTGGATTCCGTGTGAAGAGCCTTTACAACCAGTCAAAAGATGCAGTGTTTCCCTGTACTTGGTACCAGTGAAGTAATATACGAAAAAGTTCACACAGGAGCTCGTGCAGACACACATGTCAGAGAATTTGACTAAGATCAGAAATGCATGAACATAGCGACCTCCAGCATTTATCTCAGGCTCAAACAGGGGCGACATTCGCAGGATTATGGCAGGGATAGACAGAATGAAGAATTCGATGGACAAACAAATGAGCATTTTGGTCACGCCGATTTCTTTGCTTGACATGTGGGATGACGCACGGTGGCGCCATCGGATGATCTGTCGCAGTTTAATAGCAGTGATGATTGTGCTGATGAGAACAATCATTGGACCGCCCACAGCCATACAGAACCCATAGAATATTCCGTCCAGATTATTCAACATATCCTTGTTTTGGAAATAAAACCTGCTACCAGACAGTTGCCACGATTTCGTTTCTGTGTTAATGTCATAGAAACAAGCAGCGCGATACTTAGACGTGACTACGAAACGCATAAATCCTATCATACACACACCGATGACGATCATGACAGCAAAAGCCTTTGTTGGAATACATCTTTGGGCCTGCAAAGGAAACAGCACGCACACACATCGCTCAATGGAGATGATAGCTGATATAAACATGGAACCATACTGAAAGCCATAAAGACCTATTACGTTGTTGTTTATCATGTATGGGTACAGCGTCCAGTTTTTTTCTCCTTGCTTGAACAGATTGTAGACACGTTCAGCATAGTATATAAAGAGAAAATTTAGGAAAATGATATCGACAAGAGCCAAGAGAAAGAGAGACACGTTGATTCTCTCTTTGAGGCCTTGCTTAAAGAAAACCACCAGGTTGATAATGTTGGCGGGAGCTCCAATGAGATACAGGATGGGAATTAAAATTTCATATTTAAATTCTGTTTCCATATTGATCAAGGTCTTTGGGTTGTCCCAAGGAATGGTCGTGTTCCAATCAAAAATGACGCAGTTGTCTGCATTATTGATGCTATTTGCCGATGCATTCATGTTTATTTACAATCCCTTTGTTTGTTGAGGTGCCAGTGTATGTAAAGATCCGAGATAGAAGATTTTGTTTTAGCATGGACTGTGGCCTGTATTTCACCTTAAAATCAACGCAAACAACATATGTGTTGTTTTCTTAAAGTCACAATACAAGGAACCTAGCTGACACACAGAGCGATCCCTGTTGACGACAGGTCTCTTGCTGGATTTTTATTTGAGGCAGGATGTAAATATTTGCGTAACACTAAACCTCCGCGTCTGTCATTTCAGAATAAAACTGGTTTCATGTAGACCTGATCATTGACTTTAAAAAAAATCTTTCTGTGTATGATGGTATACCGTTGCTTTTTCTGCTCACACAGTCGATGGTTGCCGTACGTAGGTACAGTTAGGTCTTTATATTTCTTTTTTAAAAAGATTGTGAAAAACGCACATAGTTTTCTGCAGGTACGAATCATGGGGTTAGATGCAATGAGAATATTTTGTAGTCACTGCAGATTATCGATGGGTCTCTCTCTCTCTCTCTCTCTCTCTCTCTCTCTCTCTCTCTCTCTCTCTCTCTCTCTCTCTCTCTCTCTCTCTCTCTCTCTCTCCCCCCCCCCTCTCATTAAATTCACCCCCACCCCCTTACTCTACGATTTAATATTAGGATGTGTCTTTCATTTTTCCCCCTGTGGGTTAGATATGAAAGAAAAAAAAAATGGCTGCACGCTTATTTCACTTCGTTCATTAAAACAAATCAATCCATTCATTCACCTATCAGTTAACGACTCCAGACTTAATTAAGAAACTAATCAATGATCACAATGTTCCCTTTCTCTCCCCATGCCTGTCTGTCCATAAGCGCCCGCGCGGGTACGTGCGCGCATATGTGTGCGTATGTGTGAATCAGAATCAATTTTAATGTTAATTAAACCTTAACAAGGTTTATAAGACACGCCTGGAATGTTACACGTACCACACACAAAAAGCAAAACTTGTGTGTGTCTATGTCTGTGTGTATGCGTGTGTATGAGTGTGTGCGCGTGTGTGTGTATCAATGAGAGAGAGAGAGAGAGAGGAACAATGTTTTAATTGTGATGGCCATCGACCCATATACAAGTTTCCTAACATGCACACACATAGAGAAACACACACACACACACACAGACACACACACACACACACACACACACACACACACACACACACACACACTCACACGCGTGCGCGCACTGTACGCACTCGCGCCGTACAGATGTATTCGGAAACACGTGTGTGTGTGTGTGTGTGTGTGTGTGTGTGTGTGTGTGTGTATGTGTGCGTGCGTGCGTGCGTGTGTGTGTGTGTGTGTGTGTTGTTTTAACAGAGAATCCAAACGTTGTTTGCAAGCTTTCTGTTATGATCGTTTTTGTGTTTTTTTTCTTTCTTTCTTTACCTATTCATTTATCTATTTATTCATTTATTTTTCACTGATGATACAATACCTGCATCAGGATGTGCTTTGCTGTTTGGCAGATTTCCGAAATACTTCAAGGTTCCTATATACTGGTCAGTCGTTCTCAAGTATTCCAGGACAAAAGGGGCAGTCTTTAATGACGGTCTGGTATTGCTTATTTAATGTGAAGTCATTCATTGCAAATCTAAATGTAATCAAGCAGTATCTCAACTTTAAAAAAATGTGATGCCATTTATCTATGTCTTCAACTTTTGAACAGTTGTTGAAAAATTATCGCTGGTCTGTACTTTCAAAAGGAATTCCCGTGGAAAGTTATCAGTTTTTTTGTTTGTTTGTTTTTTGTTGTTGTTTTTTGTTGTTGTTTTGTTTTAAACTACGAAGAAAACCTCTTCTGTAATTTGTTTTCACCAAGCGTCCTGAAAGCCAAGAGAAAATAGCCTCTGACTGACCAAATCAAATTTGATTTGCTTTGCATACATGTATGAAGGTCGCTCATCAACATTGGTAATACTTATTTAGACACACTGTGATCAGGGTGTTTTCGTTATTTGAGCCAGTACCTAAGTGTGGAAATTATACTTTTTAAATAGAGTGGATAGCGACTTGTTTCACTATATATAATGTGATTTATGATTCTAACACTTATTTTCGGCAGACGCTTCAATATATTCTTCATTCCTCATAATTATGTTAGAAGAAAACGTCATCATTGTTTTTGTCTGAGTATCAAAGTCCCTTGAGACCAAATATTTTTCATAGATTTAAGTACTTTCCCTTTGGTTCTGCTTGCAGACTTAATGTAAGCACATGGGAAATGTTGTTTCTTTGTAAGTGGAGAAAACCTAGGTATTTGTAGCTTTTTCACTATTCGGTTTTTGTACAACATACGTCCACCATTCCCTCCCAATTAGGCGACCTCCTTTCCTGAAAACAATGAATTTTGTCTTATCTACGAGTAGATTTACAGAAAGACCACGTCGTGTGGAAGTTGTTTCTGGACTGATTTCATTCTGAAGACCAAATGATGCATAGGAAATATGTCATATGCAAAAAGGAGCAAACAAGTATCGTTCAAACCTGGGATGAGCTGGATTCCGTGCTTCCCCTTCTATCGCGCAGAATCTTTCGCTTATGCTATGAATAGAAAATAATACAGGGTTTAGCAGGCATTCCTGTTTTACCCAATGCATATAAGAGAAAATCTTAGACGGCTTAGTACCTCATCTGACGCACGCCTTGACTTTCAATACATAGTTTTGATCTTTCTTTTTTTTTCCTTTTTTTTTATTTTATTCCATTTTACCAGAGATTTTCCTGTAATTATCAGAGATCGTGTCTGATAACAGTGTTAAAATCTTTCCTAAATATGATATATTAACACGAAAACTTTACCTCGCCTCTGCTGTTACAACCCCTTTTAATGATTGAACTCAATGTGAAAATATGTTCTACTCTTTGAAACCCTTTTAGAAAATTCGCTTGTTCTTTGCTAAGTTTGCCTTCAGTTTAGGCCCATCAAGTATACTATTTTGTTCAATATAGCTGTAAAGGCTTTGCTGGTATTTCTCAGAAACGATAACTATTCATCGATAGTTGTCAGGCTCGATTTCATCACCATTTTAACAGTGGTATTTGCATCATTCCAGTGGGAAGAAACATGTATCTAATAATCTATTAAAAAGTCTCGTTAAAAAGGGAACTACAAGCACTGCATCATCCTGCAGAAAATCGCCAAAGTTTGGTGAATGAAAGAACTTGTTCTTTAATTACAGTCCTACTCATTTTTGGTATAAAAATTTCATCAGCATCGTCCATTGTTTCATCTTCATGTGTTTCTGCATTTGGTTGCCATTTGCCGATACCAATATTTGCTTGTTTTCTTTTTTCCTTGTTCTTTAATGGCATTCCATAATTTCTGGCTACTTCTTTTGTTGTCCAGCAAAGACTGACGGACTGAACGCTTGCATTATTTTCTTGTATCGGTAGTTTGTGCGTCACACCCATTTTTGTTTAAGTGGGATTCTTCTTTCTTTGGCAGAAAACGACTACACTCTTTGTCTTTTGAGTTATGAGGCTCGTCTCCTTTCACGTTTGTTTTTTAAACATGCTCGTTCGAACCATTTATTTGGGACACGATCTACATTTGTACTGGACCAATTGCTTCTTTTCATACAATCACATTTAACAATACATCTTTTCATACAATCACATTTAGCAATACACTTTTGAAAGGACATAATAAAGCTCTTGGCATACGCCTTCAGTTTGCTGTCTTGGTTCACAAGAGCCTAAGTCTTTAACGAAGAATCTTTTTGATCCTTCCGTTTGAAAACGTGAGTATAATTGGCACTGGGCATTTCATCACATCTTTGGCAGATACATGCGTTTAACGCAGATGTTGAGAAAAGATAAAGGCATATGTTGTGTATCAACTCAGTCGCCTCCCCTAAACATTACGGACGCTTCTGTTTCGATCTGATCTCACTTGAAACAATAAAATCAACTAAAGCACTGCTTCCCTGACGATACAAAAGTGTGCTTTCCGTTTGATCACAGCGCATTTACGTCTGATTTAGTTTTCAGTGAAAGTACGTCAAACTGTCTCTGAACACTCACTCCTTCCGACCCATCTGATTCTCTCTCTTTCTCTCTCTCTCTCTCTCTGTGTGTGTGTGTGTGTGTGTGTGTGTGTGTGTGTGTGTGTGTGTGTATACGCATGTGAAAATGTGTGACCGGACGTGTGTGCCTATATATTGTCGTAAATTTCACTGTCCAGATGTGTTGAAATTTTCGATACGAATAGATATATATCTTTAAATCCGTGAACATAGAAAGCAACATAAATGCAGTGTGTGTGCTCACGCGCTATCAAGCACACACTGTCATTCACAAATATACACACGCATCCACACATACAGAACGTGCATACCCAGACACATGCATGCATACACAGACACACACACACACACACACACACACACACACACACACACACACACACACACACACACACACACACACTCACTCACTCACTCACTCACTCAGAAACTCAGATTCATATAATTTATTTGCGAAAAATCACAGCCTTGGATGGGCTGTCCCATTGTTAACGTATTTTCACGATATGTTAGGCACTGTTACTGTTAATGTAACCACACCCTCCTTCACAATCGAGTAACACAGCAAAGAAGACGCTCCGTATTCTCTCAGTCGAAGCGTTCCGTATGAAAACTAAATCACACGCATGACCTTCATCCTTTGATGGAAAGAGTAAGAACAGTAGAAACAGGGCTCTGACTATCTGTCAAGGTGTAATACTCAGTCAGTTGCAGGACAGCGTTCACATCAAAGCAAATGTATTGCTTCACTATAGTGTGATTGATGATGTAGGTCTCCTCCGTATGCCTCGTGAATCATGGATATGAGCCTGTTGACGTTCATACCTGGACAGCATCTGTTGCAAACCTCTTTATCTCCTCAGAAATTTGCCAGAGCTCTGTGGGCAGTAATATGTGCTTCCCCATTAAGCCACTTTTGTGTCTTGATAAAACGTGTGATTTTCTTTTCTCTGGTTCGTTGATCACTTCATTCACAGTCAGTCTGTCTTCAGTAAATACGAACCTTGGCAATGCTATCCCGCTTACTGTATTTCAAAAGCAGCAACGACCAGGTTTTCTTTGCATACGTCTATCTCTTTGGAGACGAATTGCCCCGTATTTCCCTGTGCCGTGCGACTTTTCAAAGACAGTGGATTTTTTTCTTCGGATTCCTTTCAGTACCAGTCGACCCCAAAACGTCTCATAGGATCAGTGTTTGACCCTGACACAATAGTTCAGTGCAATCGGAGAACGAAAAGTATGCCAACACGTACTTGACGGGTACTTAACCTTTGACACCTGTGATGTTATTGGTATGCAGGTTGGCTTGCTCAGCCTAGCCTTTCTCGTGATGATGCGACATTGAAACTTGACTATCCTCTCTCTCCGTGCCTGCTTCTCTCTCTCTCTCTCTCTCTCTCTCTCTCTCTCTCTCTCTCTTTCTCTCTCAGGGAGCGAATACAAATGCGAATCTGTACACAGCCTGTGAAACGACCTCTGACTGACATGTCGAATTTGTAAACTTACAGACAATTTTGTGCGTTCATCCTTTGCAAACTTCAAGACAAGGCACCGTGCCTTCTGAACGTTTCAGACAGACGCGTGGACAGTTTGTTTTTGCAAATGTTATGGCCAAGCGGGCGTTTTCAAATTTGCGAAAGTTGGGGCTGAGAGTGAAGACCAGGTCAGACTGTGTTGTGTATAATTGCCTCCTGTCGTTTTTGTTCAGAGGCACTTTGATTTTGTCTCTGTGCGGCGAGGTGGAATCGAACCATGGACCTGGTAACAGTATGAAGTAGACCCAGCTTTGTTTCGAGTCCTCATCCTCTCCACGAGCCAGTGTGAGTGACACGTCACGTGATTCGTCATCCAAGTCCAAAGACCCAGTATTGAGTGATGTGATGTCAATCCTCAGTGACTTTCATATGAAATTTGATCAGATGAAAGACGACATCAGAGACCTTAACGACTGGGTTGGTTTGCTTCAAGGTGAAGCAAACAACCAGAAAGAGGAGTGCACCCATTTTCGGAAAAAAAAACGCCGAGCTGAGGGAAAGTAACGCCGACATAGAGAAAAGGATCACCGAAATAGAGAAGAAGACGGAAGACCTTGACTTTCGCTCCAAGTACAACAACGTCCTCTTCTATGGGCTGTAGAGACTGCAGAAGGAGACCGCAGAGGAGCTTCAGTCAGGGACACGATCACCGACAAGCTGGAGCTAGCCAGTGTTGTCCCCTTTGACAGACAGCACTGCCTGAATCAGAAGTCGAACTCCCCAGTGATCGGGTGCTGTACCTTTTTAAAGATCAAGCAGAACAACTTAAGGCAAAGAAGAAACTGCAGGGCACGGAAAGTTTCATTGGGGAAGTGTTCTCTTTTAGAGTAAGGGAAATAAGACGTAAATTGACGCCATATTTGAAAACAAAAAGCAAGAAGTGAGAATAAAATGATATCCGTGGTATTTGACCAGCTTTTCATACATAGTACCAAATTATCTCTGGACAGTGACGGGAAGTAATAAAAATGAAATAGGGCTGTGACCGCTCGTCTTTAGGAGGCTTTTCTGTGTGTCAGAATGTACTTAGTAGTTTTTCCCCAGTTAAGCTCAAAGGAACAGCCGGCTGCAAACCCGGCTAACGTTAAAGCACCACGTGCTTGTGCACCCAAAGCAATTGTCGATGACAGTGACAGGGGTGGTCGTATGAGTGAACAGGGCACGGGGCGTGTTGTGCAGACTGACTGGGATCCAAATGCACGTGCGTTTAAAATTGACAAGTTTGATTAAGATATTGCATTGGAATGTTAATGGGCTGCTTACGAAATTAAAACACAAAGATTTTGTCACTTTTGATCGTTCTTTGGATGTCATTTGTTTTGTCGAAACATTTCTTGAGACTTCAATCAGACATCTTTGCTGCTTGCTTAAGATTTTATAAACCTGTTATTGAATTTTCCAATCATGGCGGTTCTTCAGGCGGAATTGTGTGCCTCATCGAGAAAGTGTATGGCTCGTTTATTCGCCTTGTTGAAGTGGATTATGCTAATATTTTGGTTTTCCTCATAGATAAAGCGATGTTAGACACGATGAAAGATCTCTTGTTTGTTTGTGTTTATGTACCATCTGAGGGGTCGCCGTTTTATTGCTCTTTTGATCTTGATAATGGAATTAGTTTATTGGAAGATTGCTTACCGGTTGTTTGTTAACACTTGGTGACGTTTATATTGTCTTAACAGGAGATGGCAATGGTAGAAATGCCTATTTGACACCTGAAGATTTTTGTAATGAAAGTGTTATCGATTCATTACATCTAAGTCACCCGCTCAGCATGAACAGAACATCTCAAGACAAAATTGTTAATACGTATAGTAGACTTTTGTTGAATTTATGTACCAAGTTTGATTTAAGTATTCTGAATGGTGCGTGTCACGGAGACCATCATGGTTGCTACACATACATCTCCGATTCAGGTAGCAGAGTAATTGATTATGTTGTAATGCTACGTTATTTGTTTGCCATGCTGCATTCTTTTTGTGAACTTAATGTTAAAGGTATGTTTTATTATGATCATGTGACACTAGAATTATGTTAATGTTTTTTTCAGGCAAAATGTTAAAATGGAAGTATCTGAAGTAATAGATTAGATAGTATGGACTGGTGACAAAGCGCAAAATGTTTATTGACTCGATACCAAAGAAACTCGTAGAATACTAGAGTTAGCTGTCAGTATAATCGATCGTAATATTGACGAAGCCTTGGCTACATTTATTAATTGTATTAAACAGAACGCGGAGTGCATGGTTAAACTAATTAGAGAATGTGGTGAGAAGAAAACAGACGACTGGTATGATTCAGAATGCAGGACGGCCAGAACACATTTACGAAGACTTTTCGGGTTTGTGAGTCGAACACAACGAGCTGAACACCAAAGTATTTTCTGCGTTGCACGAAGTATAAATGCCCTTTAAAGCGCAAAGAGAAAGAACATCACAATGTTTTACTGGATCAGTCTGTATCTTCAGTAAAGGATCATAAAACAGTTTTGGCAAAACGTAAACAAACATTCATGTAAGAGACACGCACTCACGTACACGCACACGTACATAAACACTCACGTACACGCACACGTACATAAACACTCACGTACACGCACGCACGCACGCACGCACGCACGCACACACACACACACACATTTACAGGTACACATGCATGAATGACATTTCAAAAGGCACTCATCTGAAAAAAAATACGAATTTTTCTCTCCAAATAATGGCGAAAGTTAGCCAATGTTTTTTTTATAACCCAGAAAAAACCCATCAAACGGACAGTTTAATTCAGTTTTTTTCATAATACCCAGTGATGCTTTCCTTGCTTTAATCACAATATCATTGCATGTCCACCACGCCAGGTGGACGTCTCACACTCCCTGTTGTGTGTGTGTGTGTGTGTGTGTGTGAGTGAGTGTATGCGTGGCGTGTATGTGTGTATGCGCGCGCGCGCGCGCGTGTGTGTGCCACCGCAACCCTTGGCCGTTTCTTTTCCTGCACCTCCTCATCACTGGCAGAAGGAGATTCACTTCTCTCCCACTTTTCCACACTCTTCCTTCGGCTTCAATGAACAGCGTCGTGACCTGCCTCTGCTCATCAACCCATTTTGTTGCTGCGCGCTGCTCGCCTGTGACGTGTCAGTGTGTATCCCCTGCCAACTTTACTGGTGCTGAGTGTGAAGTTGTCACTGAGATGTGAACAGTGTTAATAAGCGGTATTATTAGTATGGAGATCATGGCAGTTCGGTAGTATTTTTTTCCCAGTCTGTGGAGGGTTTAGATTAGCACTAATTACTACAAGGTCATGACTCACAGGCAGAGTGAAAGCCGGTGGGTAGTCTTTTCTTGTCTTCCATTTCAGTGGAAACAACATCTGCACATAATGTCATTGTCAAAGCTAGAGACTTGCAGGATTTTTTTTGATTTACGGTAATGATTGCTTGTTGTGTACAATCCCACCTATAGGCCTGGCTGCATTGGTGTATTAGGCATGATTATAAATACAAACCTAGCCCAGTCTCAAAATGTGTGAGTCTCCCATCAGGGATTCTTGCACGTAGGTATGCGTTCCATATTGATGAAAGCAATTTCACTATCATTTCCTCGCGATTTATGTCTGTAAGTTTCCCACTCAAATGGATATTGCTGATGCACAATTTCGTTGTGGGTATGATGGTGTGTCCGTTTCTTCTTAAAAAGGAATTGATGTCCAGTAGAGCCACGTGTGCTTCCCTGAACAAACAAACAAACAAACAAAAAACACCCTCCGATAAGAATTTGTTTTTAGAAGTTTTCACTGCTCTTGGAGTATATTTGCCAGAGTAATTGTACCTCTGCTCGACACAGCTCGTGTGGCTAAATATGTTGTGCTGTGCGGACCATGGTTGCCTGCTGAATATCCATGAGATATTCACATGTACAGATTATCGGACCAAAAAAAAAAAGGACGAATGCAGCCGATTCGCAAGCAGACTCCGACTCATCACCACTGCCAGAGACCTCTCTCTGGTGCACAGAAGTACGTGATATTTCCCGCCATTCTCGCTGGATTGGCGCTGTTTAAGTCTTTCTGAGATGTCGAGATTATATTCGGTCCCAAGGTTGTCATAGCCGAGGGGTGGCAATGGGGACAAGCTCCCATTGTCTATAAAATGCCCCTCACGGCGCGCGTCTCCAACAGCCTCTGACAACTAAGTCCAGCTCCTAGCCTGCTCGTGTAGCTTAGATATAAGCCCGGCGGAACTGCTACTACTGATAGGAGAAGGGGCGAAGGCGGGTCACCTGGCGCCTGAAAACCAGTGCTTTGGGTAGATGGGGCTCATCAGTCTGGGAAGACAGCTCATCTAAGAGAAGGAAAACTCTGATTTCAAACCTCCGCTGCCTTGCGGCCATACCCACTCATAGGAAAGGCTTCGGGAGTCAACCCTGAGGAAAAATCCGGGCAGATGGAGTCCGTTAGCCTCAGCAGGCAGTTCTTCAGAGAGAAGGAAAACTCCCAAGAGAAAACCCGGCCAACTGTAAACCGTTACCAGAACAGGAGATCACCGAAGACGGCGCCACAGTGGCCTCTCTAAGGGGCGTGATCAAAACCGGCTGTGCACGCACTCTACGACACATGGCTACGCAGACAACGTTAGACCGATGTGATGGCGTCTTCCTGGACCATGGCCGGAGGGAGACGGTGCCGGGCCGTCAGCCTCAAAGGGGCCCATCCACTACTACCGACCACGGACGCGATCCTTCCCAGACTCTTTGGGGAGAACAGAATGGAGCACATGGGCAAGCAGCACTTCGTATCGTCCACTGGAATGCGGAAGGAGTACAGCGCAAGAAGGTTGAGCTCCAACGGTTTCTGCGTGAAAATGCGATCGATGTATGTTGCATCCAAGAGACCCACCTCAAGAACACTCACCGCTTTTTCATAAGAGGTTATGAGTTGTTTAGACAAGACCAAGAGAACAGACCAAAGGGAGGCCTCATCACCCTGGTAAGAAACAACATCCCAGCAGCAGAGACCCAGAGTTCTGGTCAAGCTGATCTCGACACAGAATTTCTGGGAGTCACGTTGGTGTTGCCAGGCTCGTCAGTGACAGTCCTCAATGTCTACTCACCTACAAACCAAATACAGCTTGACTCTATCCTCGTTGACTCCCACAGCTGGATCATCACAGGAGACTTTAACAGCCACTCACCCAGCTGGGGCTACCAAGATCTTAACAAGAAGGGAGAAGATGTGGAAAACTGGGCAATCAGTAACCAGCTGATCCTCATCAACAGTCCAAAAGATCCACCTACGTGCTACTCACGAGCATGGAGGACCACAAGCACTCCTGACCTGGCCTTCGCGACAGACGACATCCATAGCATTGCCCAAAGGGAGGTGTCGCCCCAGCTTGGAGGCAGCGACCACAGGCCAGTGATCATTACAGTACAGAGACATTTTGAAATCCATCCCACCAGGCTCCCAGCAAGCTGGAATTATAAGAAGGCAAACTGGGACCTTTTCAAGCACGAGGTAGACAAGAGGACTTCTGCGCTGACACTGTCGCACCAAGACATCAACGAAAATGCCAAGAATTTTAATAAGGCAGTATTAGACGCGGCGCAGGCAGCTATTCCACGAGGCAAACGCAGGAACTACCGTCCCTACTGGACACCTGAGCTCGACACCCTGCACAAGACCCTCAGTGAAGCCAGGGACACGATGGAGAGCTCCCCCACTGACGAAAATGTAGAGACACACAACAGAGCGAAAGCTGCGTTCATAAAGGAAAAGCTGCAAGCAACACGCAAGAGTTGGCAAGACAAGACATCCTCCCTGAACATGGAGACAGACATGCAGGGGCTTTGGAAGCTGACAAAGAAACTGAATGATGACAACCCCAGCAGAGGCAAAACCGTCATCGAGCAGGACAACCAGCTGAAAACAGAAAAGGCCGCAGCCAACACCTTTGCGGAACTATACCGAGAGGAGAGTGCGATCCACATGTCCAGACAGCGCATCAAGCAGGTACGAGAGGAAACCACAAAACTTATGACATCAGACCCACATGGCATAGATGACAGCTGTACGAGCGAACCACTAACCATGAAGGAGCTGAAACAAGGCATCCGCAAGCTGAAGCCCAAGAAAGCTCCGGGGCCTGATGGTGTCACTGGCGACATGCTGAAGCACCTGGGACCAGCATCCAGAACAGTGCTGCTTCAGATCTTCAATTACAGCTGGACAGCAGGAGTTGTGCCTTCCATTTGGAAAGAGGCAGAGATCATCCCGATCCCAAAGAAGGGAAAGAACAAGAAGGACCCCCACAGCTACAGACCAATCAGCCTTCTGAGCTGTGTCGGCAAGCTGCTGGAAAGGATGGTCAACCGCCGCCTCACCTTCCTCCTGGAAACATAGAACATCCTTTCACCTACCCAGACCGGCTACAGAAAATTCCGAAACACAGAAGATCAACGAGCCCTCCTTGTCCAGGACATCGAAAACTCTTTTCAGGAGAAGAAGAAGACACTGGCCGTGTTTTTTGACCTGTCGAGAGCGTTTGACAAAGTGTGGAAGGAGGGCCTCATCCTGAAACTTCTCCAAGCCGGCGTACGTAGCAAGATGTACATGTGGATCCAACACTACCTCTTCGGCAGGACCGCAAGGGTCAAACTAGACGGCTTCCACAGCAGAAAGGTCAAGTTACGTGAGGGTGTCCCCCAGGGAGGAGTGCTTTCCCAAACATTGTTTCTGTTGTATATCAACGACATCAGAGACAACATCACGAAGCATGTCTCCAACAGTCTGCACGCAGACGATCTGGCAGTATGGACATCCGCTGAACACACCAGCACGGCCTCCTACCGGCTTCAGGAAGTCGTCAGCAATATCGCTACATGGACAGAAGACTGGGGTCTTGAGCTCAACACCACAAAAACCAATGCAACACTTTTCTCTCTCTCCACCGCCAACGAGCAAGTCAAGCTGAAGCTCCAGGGACAGGTCTTGCCCCAGACGAATATACCAACATTCCTTGGTGTCAGGTTGGACACCCGCCTGACCTGGAGGCCTCAGATTGAGGAGATGGAGAGGAGAGGCATCCGCAAGCTAGCCCTGCTGAAGAAGCTGGCCGGGACGACTTGGGGAGCAGACAGCAGGCTTCTCGCCAGGGTCTACATGGGAGCGGTCAGACCCACCATGGAGTACGCCTCAACCTCGTGGGGCACAGCCTCCAAGACCAACAAGAGCCGGCTCGACAAAGTCCAAAATATGGACTACGCCTCATACTTGGAGCCATGAGGTCCACGCCGATCCATGACATGGAGAAAACTGCTAACGTTGAGCCCCTGGAGAGAAGACGCAACCTGAAAGTCCTGATGCAGGGAGAGAAGCTCAGAAGACTGCCCTCACATCACCTACACCACAGACTGGAGCAGTCCACCAAGAACCGTCTCAAACGTCAGAGCCTCAACCACCAGTATAAAGCACTTACAGCACAGCACAGCGATGTTCTGGCGGCAAAAGGGGAGTCTTGCACTGACCTTGCCTTGCCTGACTGGAGGCTTGACCAAGAGATAGAGGCCACCATCAGCCTCAGAGTTCCTGGCATCACCACCAAAGACCAACAACCAGCTACTCTCAAGATCCTGACTCTGACCATGATAGAGGAGTCCTACCCAGCCAGCTCCTGGACCCATGTATACACGGACGGATCAGCGGAGGAAGCCACACACAACGGAGGCAGTGGTGTCTACGTCAGATTTCCCGATGGAGAGCACAGCAGCATCGCACTCCCTGGAGGAAAGCTCTGTTCCAATTTCAGAGCTGAAGTCCTGGCCATCAAAACAGCAGCAGAATTCCTCTCCTCCTGTGGAAAGCCCCTTGGCAGCATCTCCATCTTCACTGACTCCATGTCCACACTTCAGGCCCTTGACTCCCCTGATCCTGGTCCACTGATCCAGTCCCTTAAGGCCTCCCTCACAACCCTTACCCAAACAGCCCCAACGATCCTCCAGGGGGTGCCTGCACATGTAGGCCTCCCAGGCAACGAGCGTGCAGACCACCTCGCTAAGGAAGGAAGCCAGCTCACACAGCCAACCATTCCTGCCACGTATGAGGAAGCAAAAACTCTCCTCCGCAGCAGATTCCGAAGAGGCTGGGTCACCCTGAACGGAGGCTACCAGGCACACCAAGATCCCATCAGGACACTGGAGAGAAGACACCAGACTACCATCTACCGCCTTCGCACAGGACACTGCGGCCTCCGAGCACACCTGAAGAGGATTGGAGTGGCAGCCACATCCCTATGTGATTGCGGCCAGGCTGACCAGACCCCATCCCATATTCTCCAAGACTGCCCCCTGTATGAGAAGATGCGGCAGCAGTCCTGGCCTGGGGGTGCTGACCTCAACACCAAGCTCTGGGGGACGGCAGCCGATCTTCACCGGACGTCCGAGTTTGTGGCATCCCTCGGACTTCGACCCTGATTGCGTAGCTGTCGAACGCAAAGAAGAAGAGAGAAGAAGAGATTATATTCATTTTTAACCACCTCTCATGTCCATAAGGTCAAACACTTTAACGTTGTATAATCAAGGTGTGTCAGGAGGGCGTCTTAGTTTACAGGTAATCACCAATGGACTGGAAAGTAACTCTCCATAAGACTGGGTTTATGGTGTATTTGTTTTGTATTTGTATTTCTTTTTATCACATCAGATTTCTCTGTGTGAAATTCGGGCTGCTCTCCCCAGGGAGAGCGCATCACTACACTACAGCCCCACCCATTTTTTTTGTATTTTTTCCTGCGTGTAGTTTTATTTGTTTTTCCTGTCAAAGTGGATTTTTCTACAGAATTTTGCCAGGAACAACCATTTTGTTGCCGTGGGTTCTTTTACGTGCGCTAAATGCATGCTGCACACGGGACCTCGGTTTATCGTCTCATTCGAATGACTAGCGTCCAGACCACCACTCAAGGTCTAGTGGAGGGGGAGAAAATATCGGCGGCTGAGCCATGATTCGAACCAACACGCTCAGATTCTCTCGCTTCCTAGGCGGGCGCGTTACCTCTAGGCCATCACTCCACATGATATGTAATATCTTCCCACCATTTGCTTCTGTACCACTCTTTCTGTAAAAAGCAAAGAAACCATTGGTGTCTGGTGGTGACGGTTGGTTAATGTCTGTCCATAGTAACCGGCGCCAGTAGATGTGTTAACTCTTTCCATACGAACGGCGAAAGAGACGACGTTAACAGCGTTTCACCCCAATTCCCACCATCAAAATATTGCAAGTGGAAGGCTCTTATACTGAAGAGGTGAATGTTGACAAAGAATACCACAATTCTGACGACGGAAGCTAAAGGTTGGGTCATTCAGACACCCACTGGACATCCGAGGGGACTGTGTAGAGGAGAAGAGAGGACTGGCCGTACTGAGTGAGTTAAGAAGGAACGTGTCAGAGCCGCAGGGGAAGACTTGGGTCATACCATTTTTGTCCTGGATAGGAGTTGTGAAAAGCATGAGATGTCGACTGTTACAAACCTGGGCCATGTCAAATCAGATAGAATTTTGAGAAAGGCTGAGATCTGTGCTTTGCAAAAAAATACCATTCACTTGCCAGCACTACGTACTGCGCGCCCGATTAAAGATCGAGGGTGACACCCTGGTTCTGAGCAAACGTGGCTCATGTCACATTCCGTCCCACTCTTCACACTGATGATACCCAAGCCACCTATCACCCCTATTCTTCAAAAGTAGGATGTTTCAGAATGAGTGTGTTGTTTTAGTACACTCGAACTGAGAGCCTGGCATTGTTCGCCCAGGTAACAAATTCATGTGACCACCGTTCAGAAGATAAAAACTGTTGGGTTAGTTTGACACACTCAGTAAAAGGTTGATGGAATACTTCTGATTTTATTACTGTTGTGAAAAAAAGGTTCGATTGTCAATTGAACGTATCGTGTGCAGATGTGTAACATGTATAACCAATCTAAAATATCAAATGTTTTAATGGATGTTTTGAAATAATACACTGTGCACACTGAGTTTGTCAAGTTTGTCTGGGCTTTGTTTATCGCACAGTACTGATTGGTTGGTAGCTGCTCTAAACCACGCCTACCACACAGCGAGCTGGACTCACAAACCACTCATCACATAGCAAATCCTGCTGGCTGATAGGTATGTGGGCTGAAAATTCGGAGGGAGCTGGGCCAACATCATTGTTCCTTTGTCTAGCACCAGCGCCGGCCTATCTGCACACTGGCACACTTGTGTTCTTATCACTGGCAGTGTCAATATTAGTGATAGATGCGTTTAAAGCTTTCGAATAGAACACTGACGGTTGATGGTCAGACTTTGGTCTGTATACGCACGCTTACACATGTAACATTCACAAAAAAATGTAAAAGAGCAAGCAATGTCTGACTTGTTGACATCGGAAACCAGCCTGAGGTCCACACATATACATTCGATTAAATTGCCTGAATGAATATTTATTAGTACAGACCAATCTGAAATACATTATTGGCTTCAGTTAATGTATCTGCAGGGGTGACGTATGCCATTCTGATAAGCTGTTTAAGAGCCATACACCAAGAAGTGTATATGTGGGTGGATCCTATTCCTATTCTTTTTTTTTCCTGATAAAAGTTTTATTTTTACTATGTTATGATCAAATTAGATCACCATATCGCCATCTCATTCTATTTCTAAAGGTAGACAAAGGAAAAAAGGTCTGACAACACTAAAGAGTGGACAGGGCTGACATTTGCTGAGACACAATCACTCACACATGATCGTCCAGAATGGAGACGGCTAGTGCACGAGTCAGCATCGCGGTGCCCCGACAGTTCCCCACGGAGCTAAGGGACTAAGCACAGATGCATGTTTTTTTGTTTAAGATCCAGCTGCATGAATGTACTTCAATCCGATGTCCTCACTCCACCCAGGTGCAAATGGGTACTTGCCTAAAGTCAGGAAAAGTTCTAAGCACACTTTCGTACGAGTCAGTACCCCAATTACGTCATAAGAATAAGTCTTTACCATCTGGTATTGTACCCAAGTAGGTTAAGCATGCTCTTGTCAAGCCCCTGTTAAAAAGGCCAACGATTATCTTGATCCAGATGTTTGAAACACTACCTTCCTATTTCTAATCTGATTTCCCTGTCACAAGTGTTGGAGGTTTTTGTGCTGAAAAAATTGCTGCATTATTTAGTGTCACCAAAGGGGAGTGCATTGCCTGCCATGATTCCACATAAGCTGTAACAAAATGATGATAAGACTGAACTTACGGTAGCCTGCCCAAAGAAGTATCGTCAACATCCTTCTCTTTCTGACTCCGCTCTGATGAATAGAATAGCATACAAGTTTCACCTTCTTCTTCTCTTCGAATTCTTGAATTAATTCTTGATCAGCCGCTTTCCTTCCAACAGCACATATGAAACATAATTATGTAAAGTTGCCTATTTGGAACTGCGTAGGGTCAGTTCTGTCCACCACTATCTCTCCGCTGATTGAACCAAAACGCTTATGAGCGATTTTGTTCTCTCAAGAATTGATTACCTCAGTCAGACTTCAACGAAATCAGAATAACGCTGCCAGACTAATTTGCAGCCCTAAGTCTCACCACGTTTGTCCTCTCCGTCAGTCTCTCCACTGGTTGCCTGTTTTTGATTGAACAGACAACGAGCAAAGCGCTCTTATATTTTCTGCAATCAGTTGGTCTGGCTCAGAGTATCTTTCTGAACTCATCCACATATGTACTCTATATCGCCAGCTCCGAGTTTCTTCCAATACTCGGCTTCGTAGGATATCTGATCTCTGAAATAAAACCTGAGTTCACAGATTTTCTTTTCTTTTCAAGCCTGAAAGACGTGAAACAGACTCCCTGACAATCCCCGACCCTCTGTCTCCCTCACCTCTTTCAAATCTGGCCTAAAACCCACCTCCTCTCTTAACAAAGTTTCATTGTCCCATGTCCATCCAAACAGTGTAATGTGTACATATGTATGTATGTGCGATTGTGTGTTTAGTTGTGTGTATGTGTGTGTGTGTGTGTGTGTGTGTGTGCGCGCGCGCGCGCGTGTGTGTGTGTGTGTGTTTATGTTTGTGTGTGTGTGTGTGTTCGTGAGTGTGTGTATGTGCATCTGTGTGGTTGCTAGTGTGTGCGTATGTATATGCGTGTGAGAGTGCACGTATATGCACACGTATGTTTCAATGCATATTTAGATGTATGCATTGTGCCTATGTTTCTGTATAGTTTGCTTGGTATGTTTTGGTGTGTGCATCTAACACAGAGGTGTTATGCCCAAAGCACCGAGAGCACTTTTCTGGACAGTGTATACGTGTCCTTTACTACTACTACTACTATTATTATTGTTGTTGTTTTGTTATTATTATTATTATTATTATTGCTGTTATCATTAGGAACATGGGGATATGAGAATATTGATAAGTTAGAAAAACTGCAAATCGCGTTTCTTAAAAACATGTTTTATTTACATCGAAACACAATATCAGTTATGTTTCCGGTTTCAATTCTGGTAGAATGGTACATTTGTGGTTAGGATTAACTGCGTATCTAATCAAAGTATTGATTCGAAACTTTTACCCTTCTTCATAGGGGCTGAAGCCTTGAATGAATATGGTATTTGGCTTGGTTAGAATTAGGCAGGAGGAGGAGGTGGTGGTGGTAAGAAATGATAATTTACTGACAGAATGGCAACGTAAATGAGTGTTACTGTAGCAATGAATGTCATCCAAAAAAATTTTGAACCTTACATACGCACACACACATACACTCACTCACACACACATGCGCACGCACACACACACACGCGTGCGCACACGCACGCACGCACGCACGCACAAAATCACCATCGTCAACAACGCACGGACGCACATACACAATCACGCACGCACGCTCATAAACACACACAAAATTTAATACACACACACGCGCGCGCGCGCGCACACACACACACACACACACACACACCTGCACCTTCAGGTCCATGTGTTATTCTGTGATTGCTTTATATTTTTGGTGTCCTTTTGATTAGGGCTTACCCTTTTCTGTTGGCTACTATTTACGTTTTGCGTTTCTCGAATCTTGAATATTTTCAGGCCAGCGTCACTGAAATCACACACAAGTGCAACTGAATGCAGTCAAACATTTAGCGTCAGCCATGTTTACGACTACAATGACAAGCAGCCTAAAGGAGAATCTGGTGAAGAGGCCAATTTGGAAGGTGTGTTTTAGATATCAAGGATGCGTATTGCATAATTACAAGCCATTGCGCATATTTGATAGATAAACACGGCTTTGACCTCACCAGTTGGCTGAAACGATCAGGCTTCTGCAGCCGTGTGTGTGTGAGTGAGTGTGTGTGTGTGTGTGCGCGCGCGCGCGCGCGTGTGTGTGTGTGTGTGTGTATCTCTGTGTGTGTGTGTGTGTGTGTGTCTATGTCTGTGTGTGTGTGAGTGCGTGCGTGCGTGCGTGTGTGTGTTTCTGTGTCTATGTCTCTCTGTGTGTGTGAGTATGTGCGTGCGTGTATGTGTGTGTGTGTGTGTGTGTGTTTTGCGCGCGTTTGTGTGTGCGTTTGTGTGCGCGTGTGTGCATGATGTGGTGGAAGCAGGGATTGTGTGCAATTTAAGTTCCCTACATGTGAACAGATTGGATGCAATGCTTGCGGAGACATTTCAGAAACGTTGGGCAAGGCGACAATAAAATCATGCAACCCTTTCTGTTTTCATTTGAATTGTAAATTGTCTTGGAGAATATCGTACTGATTATAGTCGAATCACAGACTGGTGTTTAGTTGATATAAATCACATTCGTTTTCACAGAGCATATTTTGGGGATACATATGGTGCGGAAAATATGTTACAAGCTTTGGAACTGCGCAATACAAGGGAAAATACTTTCACTGTGACCATGTAAGGTGATACAATATCCTTTATTGCCAATGAACGAGATCTGTCACAATATTTCTTAATTTGCAGATTTCGTTTAGGGAAGATTTCATGTTTTGCAGATAGGGTTCTTGAGGTGGCAAAGTACGTAATAAAGACCATTGGTAATGGCATCATCAACTGGTCTGTTAGCTCCAAAAAAGACTAAAAGGGGGAAAAAGGTGGATACAAGTTCATATGTACAATACGATTAATAAGAGCGTGGTTTTTGATGACTGTTGAAGCTTCAGGACGATAATCATTATGTCGGACAGGATGGCCCAGGAATGTTTGTTGATTGTTAAGGTGATGAGGTACAAGGCCCTCCTATACATCTGGACTGCACATGTCTTCAAAAGGTCTGGCGAGATGTTATCAATGCCTGCAGCCTTTCTCATCTTCTAACTACTGTAAAAGCACTGGAGAACAGTAACAAAATTAGACAGGTTGCTTTTAAACACCGTGCCAGTTCAATTAAATCTCTTCTTCACCTGGTTACTGTCTCACACTCTACGAGATCTGGACGAGGGAGTGTGCGTCTGGTATCGCTTGGACAGCATGCACCAGAACAGAACATCACCATTGAAGGGACCCAGTTGAACAGCATCAATGACTTCAAGTCCCAAAGAAGTGCATTTTTCAGCGGACGGGGTTTGCCGGGTTCAGCAAGGCGAGACAGACGCTTTGAACACAATGAATCAGATCGCCTAAACAGACAAGCGAAGGTTCTGTATTGCAAATGTGTAGTTCGTTAAGTGGCTGCTTCATGGGTGTGAAACATTGGCACTGACAAGTCAAAAATCTCGAAGCATTAATCAAGATAGCCCATCGCTCATATTAAGAATTCACCAACAGTCAACAGTACTGCATCACCAAACTTGAAATCTTACCACGCCAACCCCACAAACATTTGAAGCAGTGCTCATGACAGCATTTCCCGGTGGGCGGGACATTATCCGGAGGGAGGAGTACAGTATGTCTGGAAGGCATATCTATGGGAAGTTTGTGCATAGGAAGAGAAGCTGGAGACAT
Source organism: Babylonia areolata (assembly GCF_041734735.1). Taxonomy (NCBI): domain Eukaryota; kingdom Metazoa; phylum Mollusca; class Gastropoda; order Neogastropoda; family Buccinidae; genus Babylonia; species Babylonia areolata. The sequence continues at coordinate 87,074,567 of NC_134876.1, forward strand.
CCAGAAACAATATGAAGGCACCGCCAAGAGCAGCTTCTTAAACAAAACCCATGTAGCGCATCAATGTAAGCGTCAACAAACGATTTTCAGTGTCCCCAACATTCTCAACTCCAGATCTTTGCCCAACGTATGCCGACGATTACATTTTTTGTGTGGATTATTCTTTTTATTAGTCTACCAAAGACACCCACAAATTATACACAAGCCACGGCTGATTCCAAGATCCTTCACCACGCGTTCAAGCTGAGACTTCTACTTCTTAAAGAAGCAAGTGTTTGCATTTTTATTTCAAAACTGATTGATACAAACACTATTTAAAATCAGTCTTTTAATTTATTTTTAATTCTGGCTGGGATATAAACTTAAACTGAAAATGGAATCAAAATATTCAATAAACAACAATATGAGATTCAATGCCTGAAAGATGGAGGAGTAAATACTGTTAAGCACATTAAAGCCCATTTTCAGGAACTGGTAAACGCAGAAGTAAAAATCGTTCGTTGCGAACATTCTTTCTGTAACGGGCATTTCTGAGTTGTTGTTTTTGTTTTTATGTTGTTGTTTTTGTTGTTGGTTTTTATTCAGAAATGGGAAATCATTCATGTACGCTCATCACTGAATAGAATAAAATGAGGAAAAGGCATATGCGCACGCTAATTTCCACATTATTGATTGTACTCACCTTTATGAAGGGTATGCTTCGGAGTCACAATTCTTTCAATTGTATCTGTCCCATTTGTTCATGTGCAAAATGTTTGTATTCATACGCATGAATGAACGCATGTAAGTATGTATATGATTATGAAGCTCATATTTATTGTCGAATATTTATCGGCACTTCCTCGTGCCCTGCACTTAACCATTGATAAACTGTTTACATTTGTGAGCTTCTAGTCTCCGCAATCACTTCTTTGTTCTGCTGTTGGGAATAAGAAGTATTGTCAAAAGATTGCTTAAGTCTCGATCTTCTGTTAGGTGTTTGCTGCCGGACCTCAACATTCAAAATTCACTTCACTTGCCAAATTTACGCGAAGAGGGGTGTTGTCCATGACTTCGTTGCGAAGATGTTTTCCAACCAAGAACATTATGCAATGTTTCTCTGTATCTGGAACTGTTGAAGTAATACACGAAAAAATTCACGCTTGAGCTTGTGCACATACATGTTTCACTAATGCTCACCATAACCAAGAAAGTGTTAGCATATTGACCTTCAGCAGTTATCTGAGGTTCAAATATAGGACTAAAACGATTAACTGCGGAAGGGACAGACAGAATTACAAACTCGATGGACAAATATATAAGCATTTTAGTCACGCCGATTTCCTTGCTGGACATTTGGGAAGATGCCTGACTGCGCCATCGGACGGTTTGCTGCAGTTTGATAGCGGTGATGATGGTGGTGATGAGAACAATCAGAGGGCCACCCACACTCACACAAAACCCATAGATTATTCCGTCCAGAATATCTAACAGCTCCTTATTCTGGAAATAGTATTCATTGACAGAGATTTGCCACGATTTCCTCCATGTGCGCATCTCATAGAAGCAAGCTGCACGGTATTTAGCTGTGATTGCGAAACGCATGAAACCTATCACACACGCGATGATGATGATCATCGCTGCAAAGACCTTTGTAGGAATACATCTTTGGGCCCGCAAAGGTAA
>NC_134876.1:87083731-87153731 GCF_041734735.1 Babylonia areolata
TTAAAGTGATGCTTGTGCCATACATTTTGATAGAACTTACGGTGCTTCCCCGATTAGAATATTGCATACAGATTTTGTTGTTGCCCCTCTTCATAAGTGGCTAAGACCTTAAATGAATAAAATATCTCAGTATCAGTCTCTGTCACTGTCCCTCCGTCTCTGTCTCTGTCTGCCTGTCTGTCTTTCTGTCTATCCGTCTGGTTATCTCTCTGTCTCTGTCTCTGTCTGTCTGTCTGTCCATCTCTCTCTCACTCTCTCTGTAAGTCTTGAAGAAATGTAAGACCATGGTCTGGAAGAAGGGGTTGGGCGGATATGGTGTTTGACTTGGCTGAGGTGAAGGGGAGTGGTGAGGGGTGAGGTAAGAAATGATTATTTTACTGTCCGTGTCAAAACGGAAAACTTGATTCCTCCATTATGGCAATGAATACGTGTTTTAAGGAAAGCAATTTCATTACTATTTGAACCCCACCTCTCTCTCTCTCTCTCTCTCTCTCTCTCTCTCTCTCTCTCTCTCTCTCTCTCTCTCTCTCTGTGTGTGTGTCCCGCCCTGTCTCTGTCTATATATCCTCCCCTCTCTCTCTCTTAGAACATCTACCAGAGTCTATTAAAAGACAAAAACAATGCGAAAAAAACCGAAAGCAGACTACAAAAAAATAGAAACAAAGTAACAGATCTCATTCGTGCTTCAAAACAAGCACACTTCAACAATTTGTTAACAACAGAGATACTTTCTCCCTATGGCAAGCAATTAATGAAATTACTAACAAGTCTCGTGTTAAAATTAAAAAACACTACACATGGTCGCCTGATGCATTCAACAATCATTTCCTAAACATAGCTGAGTCAACAAAATCTAACGAAACACTGTCCGCGGAAAATTATAATGTGCCATCCTCTCTTTTAACCTTCGGTAACAGCAGAATTGAACGAGAAGATTCCTTAAAGATACCTCCTCTTGCAGTCCATGAAGTTGGTGCTCTCATTTCCAGTCTAAGAAACAAAAAATCTAGGACCTGATGGTATTAATGCTTCTCTATTAAAACTCGCTCTCCCTTACATCGTTGTCCCCCTTACATTCATATACAACCTGTGCATCGAACAGGGTATGATTCTCCCTGCTCTTAAGTAAGAAAAAGTTATTCCATTACCGAAGTCAAAAGACACGTCTGATCTAAACAACTTTAGACCTATTTCGCTTCTGTTAGTATTGTCGAAACCACTCGAAAGACATGTTCATAAACATCTTATGCATTATCTTGAAAAACATAAACTTTTCCATCCTTTGCAGTCGGGTTTCCGACATCGTCACTCATGTCAAACAGCGTTTGTCCGTCTGTGTGATTCATGGTTGTCTGGCATCAACCGCAGTGAAATCGTAGGCGCTGTTTTTCTTAACTTACAGAAAGCTTTTGATCTCGTTGACCACGAAATATTACTCACAAAATTGTCATTGTATCTCAGAGACCCCACCACGCTGTCCTTTTTCGAATCATTCCTTACCGACAGAACACAACCTGTGTTCACCAATGGTAGATTCTCTTTTACGCGAGCAATAAAAAGTGGAATTCCTCAAGGATCTGTTTTAGGGCCACTTCAATTCTGCATATTTATTAATGATCTTCCTTTGTCTTTATCAGACTCCAGAATCTCGTGTGACCTTTTTGCAGATGACACTTCCCTTCATTCAGTGCTGTCAGCATTGCCTCAGTTCAGAATTCTTTTTAAACAGGCTTAAATGATGTTTCTAAATGGTGCAAATCCAACTGTATGACACTTCATCCCAAAAACCAGAGTATGATTATCACGTCAAGACAAAAGCACCAAGAAAATCTCCTTGTTCTCACCCTGAATGTCGATGATAATTCCATAGATCAAGTTCGCGAGCACCGCGTCTTGGGAGTCATAATGGATATTTGTTTGATATTTGTGCTTCAGTAACCTATAATTATTTTTATTTATTGGTGTGTGTGTGTGTGTGTGTGTGTGTGCGTATGTGTGTGATAATAATTGAAACTTGGTCACCTTCACATTCACATACACTCACATACTCGCACATACACATGGTACTCACTTGTGGAGAGTGAGAGAGAAAGTGTTGGACTGAAATAATGCTTACCTGTGTTCTTTTCTTCTTTTTTTTTTTTTTTTTTTTGCTGCCCCATCGTCTGCACCATTTCAGTGGCATTACTCCCACGCCGCTCATTTTGATTCCTCAATACACGACCACAACCGGGTTCGTCCGTCACAGTTCCAGCGTCGGCAGTCCGCACGGAACCATCGATGTTAGGTCGCCAGGAGCCCACACACCAGAGTAGACCCTGCACTGCTGCTGAGTCACTTCGGTGGTGTTCACTGGTGCCTGTTCTGATTTAACGTACTTAGGACACCACCTACTAAGCTCCCTACTAACGACAATAATGGCTTAGTCGCGGAGCCAGACTGAGTGAGCGTCCCTCCCAGAGTGGAGACCGCAACCACGTCCCTCAAGCAACAGCCCCCCATGAAACTGCCGACACTGAAGACATTGACAGGACTCACCCCAAGCACAGAAGTGGAGGGGCATCGAAACTGAGGTCACCATGAGAGCGGAGCATGAAAGGCAACAGACTTTTGAGGCTATTTTGTTTGCATTGATGATGATGAAGGAGGAGGAGGATGACGATGACGATGACGATGTTGCTAATGGGGTCCATTTTGGTTTGGGACTGCATGACAAAGATTGGCAGAACATGGATGTCAGGAGTGGACTTGGATGGAGAGGGGGGTGGGAGCCAGGGGGTACAAACCAGTCACACATTGGCTACAAAATAAGTAGGCATTGGGTGGGTATAGGGGAGGGAGGATGAAATGACATCGTATGCAGTTAGGCCAGTCAAAGATGCGTACATTGTTTTCAGCATAAGAAAGGAAAGGGAAACCATATATTATACATAGCATATATGATACGCTCAAGTTGTTGTAGGAAGAAAATGACTATGGTCACAGGAATATTCCAGTTTCAAATGCGGATGTGGGGGTGGGGGTGGGGCTGGAGGGGGACAGAGAGAGAGAATGAGAGAGAGAGGAAACTCGAACTCTGAATCGACATCGACTTGACAAGTCCATTCTGCCCGTGTCATGTGGGAACGTGAAGGGGATATACAACAGCCGACAGCAGTGACTGGCAGTACATGGATGTGAGGAGTAGACTTGGATGGGGATGGGTCGGGGAGGGGGTGGGGGTGCGGGGGAGCAAGGGGGTATCATACATTAGCTACAAAATGAGTAGGCATGGAGGATAATACATCGTATGCAGTTAGGCCGATCAAGGATGCAAACAATTGTCAGCAACATTTAGTGCCTCAGAAAGCAACAGGGAAATCATGAACATAACATATATGGTGCGCTTAAGGTGTTGCAGGAAGAACGTGAATATGGTCACAGGAATATTCCAGTGTTATGTGCGGATGTAGGGAGAGAGAGAGGGAGGGGAGAGGGGGGGAGTCGTCAGATACAGTCATGGAGAAGCAGACAGATCCACAGAGAGAATTAGAGCGATTTAGATAGTTTGTGACATGCTAACTGTACATTTTGTGTTTGGCATTCAATCCTTCGGGCCTAACACTGAATGTCTGCTAGCAACACGCATTATGTAGTATGCACACACGCACACGCACACACACACACACACACACACACACACACACACACACACACACACACACACTTACGCATGCATGCACGCACGCACCTCCGTACATATGCACGCACATGTATATGTTGTTTGAATTCATTTGTCAATCTTCTTACATAAAGCAAAATTGTTGTGAAGATTTCCTTCCAAGCAAATGATGTAATGTTTCCCTGTACCTGGAGCCAGTGAAGTAATAGACGAAGAAGTTCACACAGGAGCTTGTGTACGCACAAAGATCGGCAAAACTGTCCAAAGTCAATGACGTGTTATTATAATGACCTCCAGGACGAAGTTCGGGCTCAAAGATGGGACAAAGTCGCAGGATGACGACAGGAACAGACAAAATAAAGAACTCGATGGACAAACTTATAAGCATTTTGGTCACTCCGATTTCCTTGTTGGACATTTGGGAAGATGCCTGGTTCCGCCATTTTAACATTCGATGCAGTTCAATAGAAGTGATGATAGTGGTGATGAGAACAATGAGAGGGCCGCCCACAGCCACACAAAACCCATAGAATATCGCGTCCAGAACATTAAATATTTCAGTCTGGAAGTTATATTCACTGGCAGAGAGTTGCCATGACTTTCTCCCTGTGCTCTTCTCATAGAAGCATATTACTCGATATTTTGCAGTGGCTGCAAAATGCAAGATTCCTATCGCACACACGATGACGACAAGCATGGCAGCTAAATTCTTTGTCGGAATACACCTTTGCGCTCGCAATGGAAACAGAACTCACACACACCGTTCTGTGGAAATGACAGCTGATATGATCGTGGACCCGTACCAAAAGCCATGAAGACCTACCACGTTATCATGTATCTGGAAATCATCCCGTATTTTTCACCGCCAAAGAACACATTGTGCATACGCTCGGCTTATAATACGCAGAGGTAGGTTAGAAAAATGAGGTCCACAAGAGCCATGGAAAAGAGGCACATGTTAATTATTTTTTTGAGGCCTTGCTTGAAGAAAACCATCATGTTGGTGATATTGGCGGGGGCTCCAATGAGATACATTATGGGCATGATTATGCCAGACACGATTTTACGAATCACAATTTCTGCTTCCATACAAATCCGATTCATTGGGTTGTCCCATAGGATGGTTGTGTTCCATCCAATGACAAATCAATTGAAACAACATAATACATGTGCGTGCATATGTACGGAGGTGCGTGCGTGTATGCGTGCGTAAGTGTGTGTATATGTGTTTGTGTGTGTGTGTGTGTGTGTGTGACAGAGACAGACAGAGACAGAGAGAGTGTTTGTATGTGCGTGTGTGCGTATGTGTGTGTGTGTGTGTGTGTATGTGTGTGTGTGTGTGCGTGTGCATGCGTGTACCCGAATCAGCAATAACAGTTGTTGTTTTTTCATAATGCCTGTAGCTTGCAGACGTTCAGTGTGAGGCCTGATAGATTGAATGCCAAACACAAAATGTACAGTTAGGATGTCACAAACTACCTAAATCGCTCTAAATCTCTCTGTGAATCTGTCTGCTTCTCCATGACTTTATCTCACGACTCCCCCCCTCCCCTCGCTTCCCCCCTCTCTCTCTCCCTACACCCGCACTTAACACTGGAATATTCCTGTGACCATATTCACGTTCTTCCTGCAACACCTTAAGCGCACCATATATGTTATGTTCATGATTTCCCTGTTGCTTTCTGAGGCACTATATGTTGCTGACAATTGTTCGCATCCTTGCATACGATGTATTATCCTCCATCCCCTATCCTCACCCCATGCCTTCTCATTTTGTAGCCAATGTGTGATACCCCCTTGCTCCCCACCCCCTCCCCATCCAAGTCCACTCCTCACATCCATGTACTGCCAATCATTGCTGTGTGCTGTTGTATATCCTCTTCACATTCCCACATGACACGGGCAGAATGGACTTTAAAAATTCGAAGTAGAGGTCGATTTAGAGTTCGAGTTCTCTCTCTCTCTCTCTCTCTCTCTCTCTCTCTCTCTCTCTCTCTCTCTCTCTCTCTCTAATCTCCCATCAATTGTTTCGTTTCAGTGACATCACTTCCAGGAGGAACGTATCCCGAGTCCCCCTAGCGCATCCACTCCCGAGTTTGCCTGCCGCGGTCTCAGTGTTGTGTTGGCAGTCAACCAGGAGCTATCCGTGCTCGGTCGCCAGGAGGACACGCACCAGAGATCTCACACTGCTGCCGAATCATTTGGTGGTGTTCACTAGTGTCTGTTCTGAGTCATCATACGCAAGATACCATCTACTAACACCACTACCACCACCCTCGCCCCACTAGCGACGGCGACCGCTACTATATCCATCCGTGGACAGCTTCTAACACCGACGACCTTGAAAGGAATTCACCCAATGCATGCAAGTGATAGGGGATTGGGGAGTCGTCAAAGCTTAGGTCACCATGATAGCAGCACTTAATCACGTTTGTGAAGTGGCACATCGTCATCGATAGCGGCAGAATGTAAAACAAAAACATGAGTCATACACACTTCTTACCAGTCGAATTCCCTGGAAAATAATTGTAACTGCAGCCTGAGATGGTGTGCCTGTTGACTTTCATTGACAGGACGCACAATAGTTCAAACATTCAAGAACAGGAAGAATGCACAAATTTGAACCAAGAAAGCAAGTGACATATTCTGATCGAAGGATACATTTTGATATCCACAATTCAGACGAATGTTTGAAAAGAAAAAAAAGAGGGGAATATCCGGAAGTTAGGCTTAACTAATAGTTTAAGCAGTGTGTTTAATGCAGATCGAAAAAGAAACAACACTTACTATATTTGTGCTTTCAGTCTCAGTGGGGAAAAAGCCAGAACAATCCACAGAAAATTTCAATTAAAGAAAGTTGGCGAAGATACACAGTAATAATTATTGATCTTTCCGCTTTGACTGGTGACTCGGATCCAAGGAGATGTGTCGAAAAATCAAGCCTTTACTTGGACCTCTCTCTCTGCTGTGGTGTTAGCAATCAGTCACTGGTTAACCAAACTGGTACAGCACAACATGCAAAAGCTGAGGAAAACAAATGCAGGTAAACAATTTAACTCATCTCATGTCTTCTGCCATGGAAAAAGACTACAATGCATTAAAAAGAAAGAAAACTTTTAGAAATAAAAAAAGAGAGAAAAAAATGTTTCGAGACGACTTCAATAATTTAAAGAAAGTCTGCCAAATTTATTTTTCTATTTTTTTATTTTACTATTTTCTTTATCAGGAAAGGCCGACATAGGACATACTTGTTTAATTGTGACTAGCCTGTTGACTGCATTGTTGACGTTCAGCGATCATCACAATGCACATGGTGGAAAGGCTTTGCTGACGTACGCTGTACGTCAAATTTCCACGCTCTTTCTGTTTCGCCCATCAAGGCAGAAAAGTCTCCTGGGCAACGGTGTGAGGAAGATTTACCTCCCTTCCTAAATGTGGAGTGGTGGTGACGTGTGTGTGGGTGCGTGACAGAAGAAAATAGGCTTTACTTATGATCCCCCCCCCCCCATATCCCCTCTCTGTCCCTCTCTCTCTCTCTCTCTCTCGCTCTCTCTCGCTCTCTCACTCTCTCTCTCTCTCGCTCTCTCTCTCTCTCCGAGAAAAGATTTGTTCGGCATACTGATGACAGAAAAAGAAGATATGATGCTTTCACTTGAAAAATATGTATCTGAGGCAATAAATATACGGAAAACGTCCATCATCGATCTAAATACTCATTAATCAATTACAAATTAGTATGGGTTCTATGGGGAAAAAAGCATAGATATAAAGGAAGGGTTACATTTGGATGGTCAATCTCGACATTGTAATTATTTGATGTGTTCGTATTGATATGATGGGTTTTGATATTACATGCGTTAATATTCATTATATGATTCATATGTAATTTAGTATGTGTTTGTATGATATGATGTGTATCGATGTTACATGCGTAAATATTTATTATATGATTTATCTGTACTGTTTTCTGTGTACTGTCCAATCCTTGGAGACGAACGACTGAAAAAAGGCAAATTACCCCCTGTGACATGCACTTTTAAGCTAATGACAAAGTACCAAAATGTCGTAAATCTCTAATCAGTCTGTGTTGTTTCAATTCTGTTTTGTTTTTGTTTCATTGTTTTTTGTTGTTATGTTTTCCCTTTTAGTTCCATTTCATCTATTTTGCACCATTTTGTTCTGATTTGTACATGCTGTGTCACCAGAGCTTTTCAGTTAATGACATTTCAGTGATCAGTGTTCTCTCGTGCTGTATGTGTTTGCATTCTGAAAGAAAACTATCCCGAGCCAATGTATAATTATCGAAAGTGTAATAAAGGAGTTGTATTATTTAATCAAACCAAAGGAAATATCCTATTCTTTTCATTTTTATTTTGTTTTGTTTTATGTTTACTTTGTTTTTTTGTTTTCTTTTTTTCTGTCTTTTTTTCATTTAAGAATTAGACTGGGAGGCTTCTTGATTTAGCTTCTTTTTTTTTTTTTTTTACTGACATGTTTTTCATCAATAGGCTTTAATTTGGGACAGGATACATTACATAACCCTACGCTATCACTGCAGAATATTACTGTTTTCACATAAGCGCAATGTTTGGTGGTTGACATATTTTAGGAATCTACCACCATAAAACTGTTATTTTGCATTCTTCGTATAGTCGTTCATATATAGAATGTTAGTATGTGTATTCAACATTCTTGCTGTTCGATACAGCACTGCCTTTTTGCCAAATAAATGACGTGAACACTACCGCAGTATGTCGAGTGAATAGGGCTTTCTCTCATAAAGTCAGGTAGGTATTACACAGTAATATCAGCTCGTCGATCTCTCTCTCTCTCTCTCTCTCTCTCTCTCTCTCTCTCTCTCTCTCTTGTCTTTCTCGATGTACGTGAGAATGTTATGGTAGGAATGTTTTATATATCAAAACTGTTTACGTATATATATATATATATATATATATATATATATATTCCGCTGTATATATCAGTTAAGAGGCACGTACTCGCTGAAGGCCGAAAATATGTCAAACAACAGACTTCTTCTTCTTCCTCGTTCGCCTCCCATTAGATGAGCAGCCCGGTGTCCTCGATGAAGGCTGCCGTCCGTCGCAGCTCCTCCAGGGTGCCGTACAGCTTGGCTTCCACTGCTGTCGGTGTTGGCCAGTACGTCCTCCTGGATGCTGCATGCGTTGTACAGTCTTGAAGGATGTGGTCGGTTGTCATTGGTCCCTCACCACAAGGGCACTCTCCTCTCTGTCCAATGCCAAATTTTGTGTGCATGTGGTGGAGCAGGCGGTTGTGTCCAGTCCTCAGGCGGAAGATCTTGACCTGTCCCCGTCGTTCCAGCAAATGGTATCTGTCTTCTGGGTTATATTTGGGGTGCTGGAGGCGCCACCTTATTCCTTGCTGCGCTTTGATGATTGTCTTGATTTCATCATATGACACCGCAAAGACAAGATGCAATGAAATAATACGAAAGTATGTTTTATCACCTATAGTGACGAGAGATCCAGAGACACCCCATCACTATTTCGCTGTTCACAATAACGAATGATCTATCTGTGCACCCTATGACTGGGGATCAACAAGGATACAAATGACGTTATTGACGTGTCTTAAGTTGTCTAGCACTAAGGAGAATCAAAGAAAAGTATAACCCCCCTACGTGCTATCGACAACCGTCCGTCTTTAAATTCAGTTTACTATTATCACCCACATGCCTTTATGGACGCACACACACGAACGTGATACAAAGACAGACAGATATAGGCCTCTAGTTAAACGTCAGCCGCCTGTGAAAGTGTCAGTGCGTGACTGGTCAGCTGACTCCATTGACACTTTAAGAGGGTGTTTCGAATGCACGGACTGGAATGTGTTTGTTGAGGCCACGGACAATGTGTGTGAACTAACTGATACCGTTACCGAATATATAAAATTTTGTGAAGACTGTGTTGTACCAGTTAGAGAGATTAACATTTTTGCCAACAACAAACCTTGGATTTCCAAGCAGATCAAAGGTTCTCTAGATGCAAAGAAAGGGCTTTTTACGGATGGGTTAACTCACTCAGTACGGCCAGTCCTCTCTTCTCCTCTACACAGACCCCTCGGATGTTCAGTGGGTGTCTGAATGACCCAACCTTTAGCTTCCGTAGTCAGAATTGTGGTATTCTTTGTCAACATTCACCTCTTCAGTATAAGAGCCTTCCGCTTGCAATATTTTGATGGTGGTAATTGGGGTGAAACGCTGTTAACGTCGTCTCTTTCGCCGTTCGTATGGAGAGAGTTAAAGAAGAGATCAAGGAAGCGCAAAGGCAAGTTAAAAAAAGACTTACAACAGGGCAGAGAAAGCTATAAGCGAAAAATAGAAAACAAGTTACTCAGCAGCAACATGAAAGGGGTGTGGGAGGGGATGAAGCTGATGAGTGGGTACAAAAGTAGAAGGGGGGGGGGGGGGGGGGGGGGAGAAACGGTTTTATCATCATCTGTTGAAGAAGCAAACGAACTGAATGATTTTTATACTCGCTTTGATTGTCATGATTTTAACACAGACAAGTTTTGAGTGATCTCATTGAAAAGAAAGACGAATGCATTGTTGTCTCTGAAGAGGAAGTGCTTTTACAGTTAAAAAGAGTGAAGCCAAACAAAGCACCTGGGCCTGACATGTTGCGAACAAATACATTGAAATACTCTGCAGTTCAACTCTATCAGATCTTAACAATTATTTTTAACCAGTCTCTTAGTCAATGCAAAATACCTTCCATCTGGAAAACTTCCTGCATCATACCTGTACCCAAGAAAACACATATTTCATGTATGAATGACCTCCGTCCAGTAGCAGTAACATCTGCTGTGATGAAAGTGTTTGAGAGTGTTGTACTAGCCCATTTGCAGGAGTCTGTCAAACCATTTTTAGATCCCTTGCTATCTGCATACAGAAGGAACAGAAGTACGGATGATGCGATACTTTTTGTCTTAAACAATGTCTATGAATGTCTATGCAATACACAATGTAACGCTTCCCTGTGCTCAGCCACACAGTCCCACACAAACTGTCTGCGCCCATGCACTCGCCTACCGTAGAGTTCAGGTGGTGCTGGGAGGGGTGGTGGTGGTTGTGTCACAGTCCTATGAGTGATTATTATTATTGTTGTGTCGTTATCGTTAATGTTGTTATTGTTATTGTTGTCACAAGGACAGATTGGAAGACTGGGCGATGCCTAAAATCTTTATCCTTGCGTAATAAAGTTTTTGAATCTTGAATCTTGAGAGACCTCCCACTTTCTTTCCATTTCTTTCTTTTCATAACGAGGACAACAGACTGGTTGTGTGAGGCCATGGTATAGTTTTCGAAGCTCTTTCCACAAACAGCGGTTTCCAGGATTTTCCATTTCGTCAAAATTTTACACGCTCGATAAAAAGCAGCAGTGTCTATAGGCACGTACGATCAGCACTCATTTCCAGTCAACATTTTGACAATAGTCGAGAGTGCGGCATTGAAAGCTGATAGCTGAATTACTATTGGTGCGGTCAAAGAGGAATATCAGTAGAGCAGACAAATGAGTACTGGTTGTTCCATCAGCTTCTGTTGTTCAGTAAGTGTGTACAGAGGTGTTTTATACCTGAAATTCGCGTTGTTTTCGCACAAGATTGGTAAGAGAGAGAGAGAGAGAGAGAGAGAGTATATATATATAATTATATACAGAATACAAACACACACACACACACACACACACACACACACACCCACACACACACACACACACACACATACACACACACAACGCACACACACATACAAACACACACACACACACACACACACACACACACACACACACTCACACACACACACACACACACACATATATATATATATATATATATATATATATATATATGTGTGTGTGTGTGTGTGTGTGTGTGTGTGTGTGTGTGTGCGTGCGCGCGCACTAGTGTGTGTGTGTGCGTGAGTGTGTGTTTGTGTGTGTGCGCTCGCGCGCGTAGGTGTGTGTATGCACGCGCGAGAGAGTATGTATGTATATGTGTGTGTGTGTGTGTGTGTGTGTGTGTGTGTGTGTGTGTGTGCGTGTGTGTGTGTGCTCATTAAAGTTTACAAACACTAAAAAAAAAAAAAAGGGGGGGGGGGGGCGGGAGCGTGCATAGGTAAAGAGGTGGGAAGTTCTGTGTAGCAATCGGTTACTGGCATAATTTCAATTAAATTGCTTTAACAATGCACAACATTAACACAAAACAGTCACCATACGTATGTGCACAGAGAAAGTGGGAGAAACAGAGACTGAGAGAGAGAGGGGAGCGGGGGTGTGAGAGAGACAGAGAGAGAGAGAGTCTTTGCATCTTCGCATGTGTACGTATATACATGTACATATGCGTCTTCATGTATGTAAATTGTCTGCATATTGTACACTACATCACACGTCGAATCTTGCGTGTGTAGACTGTACATTCAGAAATTCTGCCAATGCAACACATACGCGCACGCCCGCCTCCACGCGCGCGCACACACACACACACTTACACACACACACACACACACACACACACACACACACACACACACACACACTCGCACGCACGCACGTATGTATGCACACAGAGAGATAACACTACGTGATTAGACATTAAAGAAAGAAAACACGTGACTAACGTACACGCATTCGTTCATGCAGACAGTCATACATGCATTCCTGGATAAAGTTATTCGATCACACATACATTCCTACACACACTCACACACACATAACTGTTTGTGCATTTACGCACGCACACAGGCACACGCACACAGGCACACACACACACACACACACACACACACACACACACACACACACACACACACACATGAGTAAGGATCCGTCGACAAACTGTCGTTACTGTACAAGAAAAATGTGCATCTAGCCCTCATATATAGCATAACAAATGATCACTCTGCAGCAGTCTCCGTATTTGTTTTCATGCGAAGACTCAACTTGAAAAAGTGTAAGAATATGAAATGAATGTCTCTTATTCTTGTGTACAATAGAAGTAACCGGTAAGTGGCACTAGATCAATCGGACAAACGAATGAAGCACGTCAAAGATTATTATGTGAGAACAGTGTGACTTTGCAATCGCTCACTGTGATCTGATTTGAGCCACCGAATGATATTCTACCTTACATCAGACGAGAGATGCATTTTCAGCAGGGAACTATTATTGTGGTCAACAGTCTCAGCTGAATGTTTGAATGATAAAATACAAATTTAAATGAAAAAAAAAATAAAAATAAAAAAACAACAACAAAAAAACAAACAACAAAACAAAACCGTGAACAAAAGCCGATGATTTTCTTTCACTTTAATTCCATGCTTTTCGAAGGCTTAACCCGATGCCAGTGTCCCAGTAAACAAATCACTCAGTGAACATAGTAACGAAATGAATGCAACCAGCAACAATGACACAGACAAATGTGTCGTCATTGGATGGAACACAACCATCCCATGGGACAACCCAATGAACCGGATCAGTATGGAAACAGAAACTGTGATTGGTAAAATCGTGTCTGGCATAATCATGCCCATAATGTATCTCATTGGAGCTCCCGCCAACATCACCAACATGGTGGTTTTCTTCAAGCAAGGCCTCAAAGAAAGAATTAACATGTGCCTCTTTTTCCTGGCTCTTGTGGACCTCATTTTTCTAACCTACCTCTGCATATTATACGCCGAGCGTATCCACAGTGTGTTCTTTGACGGTGAAAAATACGGTATGGTTTCCAGATACATGATAAACAATAACGTGATAGGTCTTCATGGCTTTTGGTACGGGTCCACGATCATATCAACTGTCATTTCCACAGAACGGTGTGTGTGCGTTCTGTTTCCATTGCGGGCGCAAAGGTGTATTCCGACAAAGAATTTAGCTGCCATGCTTGTCGTCATCGTGTGTGCGATAGGATTCTTGCGTTTTGCAGCCACTGCAAAATATCGGGTAATATGCTTCTATGAGATGAGCACAGGGAGAAAGTCATGGCAATTCTCTGCCAGTGAATATAACTTCCAGACTGAAATATTTAATGTTCTGGACGCGATATTCTATGGGTTTTGTGTGGCTGTGGGCGGCCCTCTCATTGTTCTCATCACCACTATCATCACTTCTATTGAACTGCATCGAATGTTAAAATGGCGGAACCAGGCATCTTCCCAAATGTCCAACAAGGAAATCGGAGTGACCAAAATGCTTATAAGTTTGTCCATCGAGTTCTTTATTTTGTCTATTCCTATCGTCATCCTCCGACTTTGTCCCATCTTTGAGCCCGAATTTCGTCCTGGGGGACATTATAATAATACGTCTTTGACTTTGGTCAGTTTTGCCGATCTTTGTGCGTACACGAGCTCCTGTGTGAACTTCTTCGTCTATTACTTCACTGGCTCCAGGTACAGGGAAACATTACATCATTTGCTTGGAAGGAAATCTTCATAACAATTTTGCTTGGTGTAAGAAGATTAACAAATCAATTAAAACAACATAATACATGTGCGTGCATATGTACGGAGGTGCGTGCGTGCATGCGTGCTTAAGTGTGTGTGTATGTGTGTGTGTTTTATCTTCAGTTTAACGTCTATTCACTATAAGTGTTTTTAGACGGAAAGGAGTAAAGTAGTGGATAAAGGAAAGGGAGTGCATGTGAATATTAGTGTAAAAAAGCGTTCATGTTATGTATCAGAGGAAAGGTATATTATTATAAGAAAAAGTCTAAAGAGATTGTGGTGTGTATTGAATGAGGTGTCATGGGAGGGAGAATATGTATATGCATATCAACAAGTATTAACCTACAACAATGTAAATATAAATAACAACATTAATTATAATACATCAAAGGAGGATACCAACTGAAGTTTAAAATTTCTGAAAACATTCTGAGCAATGAATAATCATTCAAAATCATTTCAGTGGCTAATGAAATATTGGAAGAAAAGTCATCAACTACATCTTTTGGAATTAACGGTCTTATGCTCGGACAATGAATGAGTAGATGGCTTACAGTTATTTGCTTACCGCATATACATTTTATATTTTTAGAAAATTTTGTACGAAAGGCATTTAAACAAATTCTATACATTAGACTTTTAATTTGTCTTGAATGTGCTGCTGGTGTCGAATTTAGAAAATGTTTGGGATTAGCTGCTTTCTTTGTGTTTACACAACAGTGGTAATATTGATTATTTGAATCTATAAGTAATTTCTGAAATCGAATCCTAGATACATTTCTATACAACTAATGCATTCATGCAGATCTAACTGGATGTCAAGTTGTCCTGCGCCTTCGAAATTACGTGCTGCTCTTCTAGCTGCTTGGTCTACTCACTCATTTGAAGATATTCCACAGTGCGAAGGTACCCAACAGAAAGTTATTTTAATGTCCTGTTTTGTCAGTTGGTGGATAATATGTTTTATTTCCATTGTCATCTCAATTCGCTTCTTTGAATTTGAAGATTCTATGGCTTGTAGTACTGACTTTGAGTCTACACATAATAAAATTTCACTTACAGTTTTCGGAATGTCTGAAATATAATTTAAGGCCATAAGTATGGCTATAAGTTCAGCTGTGAAAATGTAATATTGTCTACCAGCATAGTATAATTTTTCTATTGTAAATGGGGGAATTACAAAAGCCTCTCCTGAATTACCATCTTCTAGAACAGATCCGTCTGTGTATATTTTTAGATAATTTGAATATTGATTTTCTATATGGGAGAGCACTTCAGGTTTTAACAAAAATGGTGACTGGTTCTTGGATAAATCTGTATAATCCATGTCAAAGGTAGCTTTACACTGCTCCCATTCAGGGACTGGTGAAAAGGTAGGTATTTTTGCAATTTGCTTGTCTTTTGATTCCGTAGCACTAATGATATATGATGCAAATGTATTAATGGATGTCATAGACTGTATCGTCTTAGCTCTTTTAGCAAAATCTTTTTGTGAACTCAAATTAGCTTCTTTTGAAAAGGTTTCATATGCGAAAGATTTGATAATGAAATTCACGGCTGAAGCTTTCCTTTGTTCATCAAGAGATAAAACACCTGCTTCTCTGTAAGTCCTTAAATTTGATGTAAGAATGGGCACACCTAGAGCGAGTTTATAAGCCTTACAATCAATGCTTTGCAGCTTCTTTAACAAATGCAGTGGAGCACTGAAGAATACCTCTTGAGCGTATGTCAAGCGTGAACGTACGAGGGAGGTAGCGAGAGATATCAACGCTTTGGTATCTTGCCCCCAGTGCTGTTTACAAATTATTTTAAGGAAATTTAGACCTTTTCTTGCTTTGTTTAGTATATAGTCAATATGATAATTCCACGAAAGCTTTGAAGAAAGATAGACTCCCAAAAATTTAACAGATTGTGTATATCTGATGATGGTACCATTTATTGTAAACATGGGGAGTTTTTCTGGGTCTGATCCTCTATTAAATAGCATCATATTTGTTGTTTTTTTCTAAGGACAATGATAAGTCATTTTCTGTCACAAAGTTGCTGATTTTATCAAGTCCCGCTGGTATATTTTCTTTATGTAATTCAATGTCCTAGTAGGCGTTTTATTTTTCATTGTCACCTTCATCCATAAACAAATGTCATCAGCAAATTGAACCAAGACTGTATCTTTAGCTAACTTGTTAGGTAGATCTGCTAATAATACATTGAATAAAATCGGCGAAATTACTGATCCTTGTGGTAACCCCATGTGTCTGGGGCTTGAGTAGGTATTTCCTATTCTTACTTGTATAAATCTATCTGATAAAAAAAACCCTTCTAATATAATCATACATGTTGCCTGTGATACCGATATTTTTTAGTTTATATAAAAGTCGAGCGTGCCACACTTGGTCGTATGCTTTTTTCACATAAAAAAAGTCGCTAGTACGTTTTTTCGCCTTGCAAACTGTTGCTTTACCTGTGTAGTCAGTTTGACTAGATGTTCTGTGGAGGATCTACCTTTTCTAAAGCCAGCTTGGTTTATAGGAATTGCACTATACTTCTCACAATAATGAACAAGTCTTTTTAGAACAACTTTTCCATTAGTTTGCATACATGCGATGTTGAGGCAATTGGTCGATATCTGTTCTGTGTTTGCCCTGTTTGTGTATAGGGACAACGATTGATTGTTTCCATACAAGAGGAATGTCACCATCAGACCAACATTTCTTTAAAATTAAGTGTAAGAAATCAGTCAAATTTCCAGGCAAATGTCTCAACATTTCGTTTGAAATTCCGTCTAAACCAACTGATGTTTTTTTACTGCCGAGATTTGAGAGACATTCCTTTATTTCATCTGATGTTATTTCACTATTTATATATGGGTGATTTACGCTCTCTGAATCTTGGTATGCTTCATTTTTCTTTTGGCTTTCTCTATACTTTCTATTTTCTTCTGACAAACCAGTGTTTCTACTATGATTACCAAACATGTCAGCAAAAACCTCTGCCTTTTCAATATTTGAAGGTGTGTGTGTGTGTGTGTGTGTGTGTGTGTGTGTGTGTGTGTGTGTGTGTGTGTGTGTGTGTGTGTGTGTGTGTGTGTGTGTGTGCATGTGTATGTATGTATGTATGTATGTATGTATGTGAGTTAGAGAGAGAGTGCTAGTGCGCGGGCACGCGCGCGCGTGTTTGTATGTGTGTGTGTGTGTGTTTGTGTGCACGTGTGTGTGTGCATGCGTGCGCGTGCGTGCACCCGAATCAGCTTCCAAACATTCAGTGTGAGGCCCGATCGATTGAATGCCAAACACAAAATGTACAGTTAGTATGTCACAAACTACCTAAATCGCTCTCATATCTGTCTGTTGTCAGCCTCCCCTGCCTTCTTTACTCTTCCCTTTGTCCATTCTTCCTTCCGCTCTCCACCCCCCCCCCCTACCCTATTGTCCTCGTTGTTATTCATCTATTGCGATATTGTATTGTACATAAGTTCTATGTTTATGTTTGCACATGCTTATGCAATTTTGACGTTGGTGTTGTGAATTGACTCTCGCTTTTTTTTTCTTTTTTTTTTACTTTGTTACTTTTTTTCCAATTATTATTTATGCCCAGAGGGCTGGATGTAAAAAAAAGTACTTTGTGCTTACTCCTTTACCCTCGTAAAATAAAATTTCGTTCGTTCGTTCGTTCGTTCGTTCATTCTCTCTGTGAATCTGTCTGCTTCACCATGACGACTCCCTCTCTCTCTTTCTCCCTACATCCGCACTTAACACTGGAATATTCCTGTGACCATATTCACGTTCTTCCTGCAACACCTTAAGCGTACCACATATGCTATGTTCCTGATTTTCCCTGTTGCTTTCTTAGTTACTATATGTTGCTGATAATTGTACGCATCCTTGATTGGCCTAACTGCATGCAATGTATTATCCTCCATTCCCTATCCCCTCCCCATGCCTACTTATTTTGTAGCTAATGTGTGATACCCCTTTGCCCCCCCCCCACCCCCCGTCCCCATCCAAGTCTACTCTTCACATCCGTGTACTGCCAGTTATTGCTGTGAGCTGTTGTATATCCCCTTCACATTCCCACTTGACACAGCAGAATGGACTTGTCATTTAAAAATTCGAAGTAGAGGTCGATTTAGAGTTTGAGTCCTCTCTCTCTCTCTCTCTCTCTGTCTCTCTCCCCAGCCCCTCACATCCACACTTGACACTGAAATATTCCTGTGACCATAGTCATGTTCTTCTTACAACATCTTGAGCGTACGCACACAGGCACACGCACACGCACACTTTCTTATGCCGAAAAAAATGTGCGCATCCTTGATTGGCCTAACTCCATACGGTGTCATTTCATCCTCCCTCCCCTATACCCACCCAATGCCTACTTATTGTGTAGCCAATGTGTGACTGGTTTGTACCCCCTGGCTCCCAGCCCCCTCCTCATCCAAGTCCACTCCTGACATCCATCTACTGCCAGTCTTTGTATGTGCTGTTGTATATCCCCTTCACCCACATCCCCACTTGATACAGGCAGAATGGACTTGTCATTTAACTCTTTCCATACGAACGGCGAAAGAGACGAGGTTAGCAGCGTTTCACCCCAATTACCCTAATCAAAATATTGCAGGCGGAAGGCTCTTATACTGAAGACGTGAATTTTGACAAAGAATACCACAAGTCTGACGACGGAAGCTAAAGGTTGGGTCATTCAGACACCCACTGGACACCCGAGGGGTCTGTGTAGAGGAGAAGAGAGGATTGGCCGTACTGAGTGAGTTAAAAGTTCGAGGTCGAGGTCGATTTAGAGTTCTCTCTCTCTCTCTCTCTCTCTCTCTCTCTCTCTCTCTCTCTCTCTCTCTCTCTCTCTCTCTCTCTCTCTCTCCCTCATTGGGATATAATTGAAAATGGACGACATGGTATTACTTTTGATATGGTTGAATTATTTATAATACTTTTTGCTGATGATATTGTTTTATTATCTGCAACTATAGTTGGTCTTCAACGACAACTGAACAGTTTGTATATGGCAGCAACAAGACTTGAACTGAAGGTAAATATGGCAAAAACTAACGTTATTGTTTTTCGTAAAGGAGGTTATCTGGCACGTAATGAGAGGTGGGTTTATGGCGACGAGAGTATCACAGTGGTAAATGCTTACAAATATCTTGGGATTTATTTTTCAACTAGACTTAGTTTCAGTTTAGCATGTCAAGATTTAGTTAACAGAGCGAAGAAAGCAGTTATGGTTATTTTTCATGTGATATATAAGCTGGATTGTAGATCTTTTAGTCTGTTTGCTAAACTGTTTGATTCCCAGGTTCAGTCGATAGTGCAATATGCTGCTGAAATCTGGGCATTTGAGAAGGGTTCAGAAATTGAAAAAATACATTTGTTCGCACTTAAACGTTTTTTGAATGTAGACAGTCGAACTCCGAATGATTTTGTGTATGGTGAGTTGGGGAGGTTTCCCATTTATATAAATTCTTATATGAGATGCATCAAATATTGGTTAGAATTAATGCAGATTGACGAAAATAGGTTGCCATGTAAAGCTTATAAGACGTTGTGTGATTTGGATAGGAATGGTAAAAATACGTGGGTTACAAGTGTTCGTCATTTCCTGAATTCTCATGGATTTTCTTATGAATGGGACAATCAAGGTGTCCAATGTATACCAGGGTTCTTGAAATCATTTAAACAAAGAGTTATTTATTGTAGGTGGCAGAACTGGCATGACCATATGTATACTAGTGATAGGTTTGCTTATTATAGACTTTTTAAGACCACATATATGATTGAGCCATACCTTGCACTTAAAGTGAACCGGTATATTAGTAGTGCATTAACTAAATTTAGATTTGGCATTTCTGACATCGCGTGTCATCGAATGAGATGTAGGTCCAAAGGTGAGAGTGAACTAAGATGTTTATGTAACACAGACAGAGAAGATGAGATCCATTTTTTGTTTTGTTTTTCACCTTAGATCGAAATTAATTGAATCTAAGTATTATAATAATCCTTGCAGTTTTAGAGTAAATGTGTTGTTGTCGTCCAGAAATGAGTCTACTCTCTATGGACTCGCTATTTATATTTACAAATCTTTGAAAAGACTGAACATTATGACATCATAATCTTTTCTTTTGCTGATGTATTATGTTTATGATATAACTGTGGTCACAGTTATAATTCCAGTATTTGTACTTATGTCGCACCCCTTCAGTGAGGGGCTTTGGCCTTTATTTGAATAAAACAGTTCGTTCGTTCGTTCTCTCTCACCTCCCATCATTTATTTCGTTTCAGTGACATCACTTCCAGGAGGAACGTATCCCGAGTCCCCCTAGCGCATCTACTCCCGAGTTTGCCTGCCGCTATCTCAGTTTTGTGTTAGCAGTCAACTGGGAGCTATCGGTGCTAGATCGCCAGGAGGACACTCACCAGAGGAGATCTCACACTGCTGCCGAATCACTGTGGTGGTGTTCACTAGTGTCTCTTCTGAGTCACCATACGCAAGATACCATCTAGTAACACCACCACCACCACCACCCTCGCCCCACTTGCGACAGCGACCGCTACTATATCCCTCTGTGGACGGCTTCTAACACCGACGACCTTGAAAGGAATTCACCACATGCATGCAAGTGATAGGGGGTATGGATGGGTCCGGGGGGTGGGGGGTGGGTGTGGGGGGATCGTCAAAGCCCATGTCACCATGCTAGCAGCGCTTAATTTAGCACAAATATGGGGCATTTCTATACTTTGATGATAAAGACCCACTTCTAGTTTGCGACCATGTGCTAAGGCAGTAATCCACGCTTCCATTCATTCATCATGTATCCAGACGTGAAACCAGTCCCGAGAGATACAAACACATGCAGTGTTTTTGGACAGGACATTTCAGCAACACTCTAGTTTCAGTTTCACTTTCTCAAGGAGGCGTCACTGCGTTCGGACAAATCCATACACGCTACACCACATCTGTTGAGCAGATGCCTGACCAGCAGCATAACCCAACGCGCTTAGTCAGGCCTTGAGTGCATGCTTACATATTTGTGTACCTATGAAAGTGGATTTCATTTTACGTAATTTCGCCAGAGGACAACACTCTCGTTGCCATGGGTTCTTTTTCAGTGCGCCAAGTGCGTGCTGCACACGGGACCTCGGTTTATCGTCTCATCCGAAAGACTAGACGCTCAGTTTGATTTTCCAGTCAAACTTAGGAGAAAGGGCGAGAGCGGGATTCGAACCCACACCCTCACGGACTCTCTGTATTGGCAGCTGAGCGTCTTAACCATTCTGCCACCTTCCTCCTACTCTAAAAGATGCGTGTATGACGAGAATGTTCCTCAACCGTGTTCCAACCTCCAAGTGATGCTCACAGTTTCCTAGTTCAAACCCACAGGACATTCAACTATGGGTAGGGGCCGCTGTAGCGTGTAGAAATTACTGCAAGCGCCGTTTTGACTTCACGGGCTGTACGCCCAGAAATGACCACCACCCACTACACCCACATGGGCTAATTCAGGGCGGACTATAGTCTTCTCCATTCCATGCCCAGTAGTAACCCCAACTTCCTTTTTCACCTGACCAGTCTTTTTAAGTGTGTTTTCATGTTATTGCACTTGCAAAGCAATTTGAAGCGATTAGCTTAAAAAACAAAACAACCCTATCAATATATTTTTCACAGAAATGCCTTGGGATGGGTATTTTGAATAAGCTCCAGATGGACTCAGTTCATATTTTCGGCTTTGAGTTCGTAAGTTTCAAGAAATGTATGTTACTGCAGGACAGAGGTGGGGAATGGGAGGGCGGGGGAGAGTGGTGGGGGGGGGGGGGGGGGAAGGATTGATAGAATGACTCCTTCATTACTTCTACCAGTTATTTGACTATTACAGTTGATTAGCAGACGCGAGAATTATAGCGATGTGGGAATTAAAAAAAATTCTTTCATTAAATTTTTTGTTGTTGTTGTTTTGGTTATCTGCAGACTCATCCTGTCAATACAATGTTTTGCGTCGTTACCTTTTTTTTCCCGCTGAAAGTTTTAAAAAGGGGTAAAAGGTCCCATGACCTTTTATGGCCAAAGCGTAGTGAAGACATATTCACTGTGTCAAGGCGCCAAGTCCTCCTCTTCCGCCGCTGAAATCTTCCCTGACTGAAGTCAGGTTCCCATTCTCACCTCACATATCATCAAGTAGGTATACAGAACTGTTGCCCAGTTTGATGTCTGGTGCAAATATCCTTCATTTTTGACTCACTTGTGTAAACAAATTGAGTCTATGTTTCAACCCGGTGTTCGGTTGTCTCTCTCTCTCTCTCTCTCTCTCTCTCTCTCTCTCTCTGTGTGTGTGTGTGTGTGTGTGTGTGTGTGTGTGTGTGTGTCTGTGTCTGTATGTCTGTGTGTCCGTGGTAAACTTTAACATTGACATTTTCTCCGCAAATACTTTGTCAGTTGACGCCAAATTAGGCATAAAAATAGGAAAAATTCAGTTCTTTCCAGTCATCTTATTTAAACAATATTGCACCTCTGGGATGGGCACAAAAAATATAAGAAAAAAGCCAAATTATATGCAAACTGCATTTACTGTTATATTTATATTTTTTGTATTCTCTAAACTTGGCACTTTGATCTGATATTCTGACACAACAACAAGAGCAGTCATTATTATCATTTTTTGTTCAAACAGGAACTTCTTTTGCTAAGCATGGAAGTTTTATTTATTTTGCAAACGTTTCGGTGGAGATAGTAAAGAACGGAAATTACTCTGTAATTAATGCTAGGGGACTTAATTTGCTTTAAACTGATCTTTCTCATCTTAAACATTACATTTTGAAATTATACTCAGTACACATAAAGCTTGCGTGTTTTACTCTCAGTGTACAGGGCTTTCACTATGTTCATTCGCCCAAGTGGTCTTTTTCGGAAAATACTAAAATCAATACGACGAGTGGACTTTACAGATCTGTTGACTGAGCCCTGAAGGTCATGGGCAAAAATCAGTTGCGTACACATATTTATACACATTCAAAGCGCGTGCTCATATTCTTCGTGAACGTGAACGACGCCATTTTGTTTCAAGTTGTTGACCTGCCCGTCGAATCCTATATTCAATGGACAATACACGATAACATGTGATGGAAAGTTGGAGAAGGGGACCGTTAAATATTTATTCAGAGAAAGATTTGTGAACGCCTCATCACTTACTGGATTATGCCCCAAACTGCCATAAAAATATCCACAGAATCAGTCGGAATTCACAGTTAAAAATTGTAAACCATGCGAGTTAATACCCTTGAATTGATCACAATGAAACGAAAAAATTTCCAGTCTTGACTTTTCTCAAAATTAAGTCCTTTTCACTTCTTACGACGTTTAGAAGTAATTTTACTTGGCTCTACATGTTATTAGCTTAACAAAATACTAAATGTTCATATCAACGTTAAAACTATAAAAGTAAAATGAACACAAAAGAGAAATTGAATCCACCGTGTCGTACTACATTCCCGGCGGGTGTAACTAAACTTGTACATCTATCTAGATCTAGTGAAAACGGCTAAATGTTGCAGTGTAATTGCGGCGATAGCCACGTCTCCTTTACCGCGGACTTAAAAAGAATTTTTTTATTGCCCAAGATACACCAGAATGATATGACTTAAACAGCGTTCTCACTGCGAATACCGCAATTGATTTATAGCCCTTTAAAAAAGTATGTTCAAATATTAAATTTTAGAACGTTAGTTAAGGAGCCAGGATAGTGTAATGGGTAAGACAGTTTCTTCTCACCCGAACACGCGGGGTTCGAATCTGGTTAGGACTTCTATTTTTTTTTAACCCGAAGCTTTATAATAACAAATACAAAACGCATTTTAACGATTAGATTTTTTTTTAAAGTGTATCGCAAGTGAGTCTTGAAGGCCTTGCCTCTCTTGTTACACATATTAGCAGCAAAGATATTTTCTCTGCAACATCACGAAATATTATGAAATATTTCTTCCAATACGAATATAGGACTTTGTATCACCATACATGGTCATGGTAATATTTAGTGTTTTTTATTCCGTAGTTCAAACATTTTCCACGAAACAGAAACGTATTCTTTGAGATAATGTCATTGTTTTCAAATAAACACTAATCTGTGATTTGTTAACAAAAATATGATCCATTATGCTGTAGCCTCAATGACCTTCATCACCTTTCTAATGCAAGATCTAAAATAGAAATAGAGGGACCAGGATTTGACAATTTAGCCATTGTAGGTGCTAAATCTACATTAGCAATCTATCGCCTTGTAAGGCAGATCGAAGCCACAACTAGATAAATGAATCAAATTGAGATTCTTCGTAGTTGCCTTGAACAGTGTCACGGTAAGAAACAGCTACACGGTACTTATGTACAAAGCAACTTTATTGAAGGGATTTTTCCTTAGTCTCCCCCATACACCCACAGTTACCAATAAAACTCAACTAATTCTGTATTACCCGATTTTAGCTTCCAAGATGAAATGTTGCATATGTGCTTGATTCAACCTAGTATGTACGTGTGACTCTGTCTTACTGACACCATTGTAATTCAAATGAGTGTAGGAAATTCGTATTTTCCCGCCACATGAATTACTTTGTTGTGTTTTGGGTTCTCCTCTCTTTTATTGCAAATGTATTAGAAATGAACATGAAGGAAAGAAATAAGAAAAGCCACCATTTTTACAACTACACTACTACTTTGATCTGTTGTGTTAGTATAGTTTACTATACACTACCACAGCTGCGATGTGCAGAATCCAGTATGAAACAAAGTGCAGCGAGGTGACAGCGTTGTGTTTCTATAGAGGATTATTTTCATCAACCGTTGCCTAAAATAGATTCAGGGGAGGTAACTTTCAGTCACTACACTATTTCCCCTCCTTACATTGCAGCTGTGGTTGTGTATAGTAAACTACACTAACACTACAGTTCCATCACTCCCTACCCCCTGAATAACCCGAAACAATACAAACAACGCGTTCTGCCCAGACAGAGCATACAGAAAAACATGTACCGCACTCCACTGCCATCTTTTGTTTTGTTTTTTTAACTCTCTCCATACGAACGGCGAAAGAGACGACGTTAACAGCGTATCACCCCACTTACCGTCATCAAAATATTGCAAGCGGAAGGCTCTTATACTGAAGAGGTGAATGTTGACAAAGAATACCACAATTCTGACGACGGAAGCTAAAGGTTGGGTCATTGAGACACCCACTGGACATCCGAGGGGTCTGTGTAGAGGAGAAGAGAGGACTGGCCGTACTGAGTGAGTTAACATCTTGTTTCCCGCAATGGGATTTAGTATGCACAATGCTGACAGTTCTCAAGAATCAACAATATCTCATCCTTTTACCCTTGTTGGGGCATTGAGGATGCTTAGTAAAATAACTACAACTGAAACTTCAAACAAAAATTAAAGCCCATGAAACACATGTGAATGAAACATAAAACGAAGATAACATCTTGTAGGATTTTCCATTTTGATAATTTCACCCACATTCGAACACTCTCACGTACCTGCTCTCAACTAAACGTGCTTTCGAACATCTGCAAAAATTGGACATTCGTAATGAAATGAAAATTGTTTGTAATCATAACTATATCGCAATTACGACATATACGTAATCCATGTAGAACATTTTGCCATTTACTTGTCTCGATAGATAATTTGTGACTGTGACGTCTGAATGAAAAGATTGAATAATTTTTTTTTCAAACATGAATTCTAAAGTTTATGTTTATATGAAATAAACAAAACTACTTTAAAAAAAACTTCACCTCACCCAAGTACACACACACACACACACACACACACACACACACACACACACACACACACACACACACACGCATGCATGCACGCACGCACCTCCGTACATATGCACGCACAGGTATATGTTGTTTGATTTCATTTGTCAATCTTCTTACATAAAGCAAAATTGTTATGAAGATTTCCTTCCAAGCAAATGATGTAATGTTTCCCTGTACCTGGAGCCAGTGAAGTAATAGACGAAGAAGTTCACACAGGAACTCGTGTACGCACAAAGATCGGCAAAACTGACCAAAGTCATGGACGTGTTATTATAATGACCTCCAGGACGAAGTTCGGGCTCGAAGATGGGATAAACTCGGAGGATGAGGATAGGAACAGACAAAATAAAGAACTCGATGGACAAACTTATAAGCATTTTGGTCACTCCGATTTCCTTGTTGGACATTTGGGAAGAGGCCTGGTTCCGCCATTTTAACATTCGATGCAGTTCAATAGAAGTGATGATAGTGGTGATGAGAACAATGAGAGGGCCGCCCACAGCCACACAAAACCCATAGAATATCGCGTCCAGGATATTAAATATTTCAGTCTGGAAGTTATATTCACTGGCAGAGATTTGCCATGACTTTCTCCCTGTGCTCATCTCATAGAAGCATATTACTCGATATTTTGCAGTGGCTGCAAAACGCAAGAATCCTATCGCACACACGATGACGACAAGCATGGCAGCTAAATTCTTTGTCGGAATACACCTTTGCGCCCGCAATGGAAACAGAACGCACACACACCGTTCTGTGGAAATGACAGCTGATATGATCGTGGACCCGTACCAAAAGCCATAAAGACCTACCACGTTATTGTTTATCATGTATCTGGAAACCATCCCGTATTTTTCACCGCCAAAGAACACACTGTGGATACGCTCGGCGTATAATATGAAGAGGTAGGTTAGAAAAATGAGGTCCACAAGAGCCAGGAAAAAGAGGCACATGTTAATTCTTTCTTTGAGGCCTTGCTTGAAGAAAACCACCATGTTGGTGATGTTGGCAGGAGCTCCAATGAGATACATTATGGGCATGATTATGCCAGACGCGATTTTACCAATCATAATTTCTGTTTCCATACTGATCCGGTTCATTGGGTTGTCCCATGGGATGGTTGTGTTCCATCCAATGACGACACAATTGTCTGTGTCATTGTTGCTGGTTGCATTCATTTCGTTACTATGTTTGCTGAGTGATTTGTTTACTGGGACTCTGACATCGGGTTAGGCCTTCGAAAAGCATGGAATTAAAGTGAAAGAAAAACATCAGCTTTTCTTCACGTTTTTTTAATTTTTTAAAAAAAAATTATTTTTTTTTATTTTATTTTTTTTAGTTCATCATTCAAACATTCAGCTGAGACTGTTGACGACAATAATAGTTCCCTACTGAAAATACATCTCTAATCTGATGTGAGGCTAAATATCATTCCGTGGCTCAAATCAGATCACAGTGAGCGATTGCAAAGTCACACTGTTCTCACATAATAATCTTTGACGTGCTTCATTCGTTTCTCCGATTGATCTAGTGCCACTTACCGGTTACTTCTATTGGACAAAAGAATAAGAGACAGGCATTTCATATTCTTACACTTTTTCAAATACGGAGACTGCTGCAGAGTGATCATTTGTTATGCTATATATGAGGGCCAGATGCACATTTTTCTTCTAAAGTAATGACAATTTGTCGAACGGAATCTTACACATAACGTCCGCGTCGCGCGTGTGTGTGCGTGTGTGTGTGTGTGTGTGTGTGTGTGTGTGTGTGGTGTGTGTGTTGTGTGTGCGTGCGCGCGCTGTGCGCGTGCGCTAATGCATAAAATAGGTATGTGTGTGTGTTGTATGTGTGTAGGAATGTATGTGTGCATTTACGAATAACTTTATCTAGGAAAGCATGAATGACGTGTCTGCATGAATGACTGCATGTACGTTAGCCACGTGTTTTCATCTTCAATGGTCTAATCACTTAGTGTTATGTATCTGTGTGCATACCGTAAGTGCGTGGCGTGCGAATGTTCGCTCTGTATGTTTGTTTGTGTGTGGGTTTTTTGTGTGTTGTGTTGTTGTGCGGTTTTGGTGTGTGTGGGTGGGGGTTTGGGGTGTGTGTTTTGTGGGGCGTGTTTTGGGGTTGTGAAAGGTATGTTTTTTTGGGTTTTTTTTTTTTGTTTTGTTTTTTTTTTTGTGGGTTTGGTGTGGGTGTGTGTGGGGTGTTTTGGGGGTGTTTTGGTTGTGCGGCTTTGCTTTGCCGAAATTTTGTTGCTTTGGGGCAGAAAATTTTCTGAATGTACATTTTAAAACACGCAAAAAAAAAGGAGGGGGTTGAGCAGTATACAATATCCCGCCCAATTTTTAAATACATGAAGACGCTTTTCGTACATGCATATACGTCCCACATGGGGAGAGAAAGACCTCCCCTCTTTCCTTCCCCTGCCCTCCCCCCACCCCCCTCCCCCCAAAAAATCTGTTTTTCTTAACTTTCTCTGTACAAAAATTTGTATGGTACTTTTTTTGTTTTAAAAGTGGGCCCTTTGGGTTAAAAGCAATTTTTTGGGAAATTATCCCAGTAACCGATTGCTACACAAAATTTTTCCCATCTCCTTACTTATGCAAGCCCCCAACCCCCCCCTCCTTTTTTCAGTGTTTGTATTTTTTATTAAAGCACACACCCACACCACAAACACACCCCACACACTCTCTCCTCTCTCCCTCCCCCTTCTCTCGCGCGCCCGCGCGCGAATCCAAACCCCCCTACGCCGCGCCCCAAAACACACACCATAAAACACAAATACACACCCCAACACTCACACACACCACACACTCGCGCGGCGCACGCCCCAACACACACAAAACACTCACGCGGCGCGTACGCATAAATATATTTTTTATAAAAATTTTATATAATATATATATAAATATATATACATAATAATATTTATAAAATTTAAAAATAAAATTTAGATAAATATTTATTTATTAATATAAATATTTGTGGGGTGTGTGTGTGTGTGTGTGTGGGGGTGTGTGTTCGTATTTTTTATTATAAATTATAAATAACTCTCTCTCTCTCTTCCAAACCCCTTTTGGAAAAAAAACGCAAATTTTCAGGTTTTAAAACACCTTGAAAACACATTTAAGAAAAAACAGAAGCAAAGGAACAACCTTTACTCATTTGCCCTCCCGCTACTGTTTCCTTTTTGGGCCCCGCACCAATAGAAATTCACCCCTATCACTTTCAATGCCCCCACTCTGGGACTATTGTAAAAATTTAATTTGGAAAGGATGGGGTCGTACCTCCCTATGGACCCCTGTTTGCTTTTTACCCCGGTTTAAAAATTTTTAAACAAAAATGGAAAATCCTGGAAACCGCTGTTTGGGAAAACCCTTTGGGAAAACCCAAAAAAAACATACCGGGCCCCCCACAACATCAAGCTTTGGGGACGCTTAGTTTAACTGATGAGTGTAAAAAAAATTTTAATTTGAAAAATGTAAACCGCTGTTTGGGGAAAGAGTTTTCAAAAACCCAAAAAAAACCCAAATAACAGGGCCTTTACAAAACAATTTTTAAGTCTTTTGGGGCTCCAAGTTTATGAGGAGGGGAATGCAAAAACTTAATTAATTTGATTAATAGGGAAACCTTGTTGGGGACGGCCCGTTCCCAAATTGACACAATTTTTTCACAACGAAAACCAAATCAGTGGGGGTTAAAAACGGTATTTTTTCCCTCGAGGGGCCTAATTTTTGAAATTTAACGCTCCCTGATTTTTTTTTTTGGTTTTTTTTTTTTAACAGATGCTGATGTATATTGGTTGGTTGGGGGTTGTTTTGTGGTGTGTGTGTTTTGTGTGTGTGGGGGTTGTGGGGTAGGGCATGGTGGCGGTGGCGTGGTGCGTGGGGTGTTTTGTGTGTGTGTGTGTGTGTGTGTGGGTGTCTGCCCTTCTGTCCCTGTGTACCCAGTTGGGGTTTTTGGTACGCCCCAAAAGCCCAGGGGGGTGTTTTAAAATTAAACTAAAATTTAAAAAAACGGCGGTTTTTTCGTTTGCCGTGGGGGGTTTTAAAATTTTTTTCCCCTTATGACCCCCCCTTAGTTTTAGAAAACGGAAGCCCCCCAAACGCACCGCTAATTTGTACCCCTTTGTTGTTCCCCTTTTTCCTTGGGGTTTAAACAGATAGATCATTCGTTTTTGGGAAACACGAAATTTTTTAAAAAGGGTGCCCCTTCGGGTTTCTCTCGTCACAAAGGGTAAAAACTTTTCTTTTCGAAATTTTTTCTTTTACATGCGGGGAAAAACAATGTGATGGAATATGGTTGGGAAAAAATAAGCTTTTTAAAAAAAAATACGAACTTTACATCTTGTCAGTGGGTTTTTTTTTGGGATCTTTTTTTGGCCCAAAACAGCGATACGAAATTATTAACTAATATTAAAATAAAAATTATATATATATTTATATATATATAAATATATTATAATTTATATTCTAATTTTATTATAAAATATATATAAAATATACAAATTTAAAAGGCGTAAAAATTTTTGATTTTTAAAAACATTCATACTATAAAAACCCTTTTTAAATTTTTAAAATAAAAAACGCAAGAGATGAAAGAGAAAGAGAAAAGAGAGAGAAAAAGGGTTGATTTTCATTTAATAATGGGGGAAAAACCAAACCTAACTTTAGGGGGAAGAAAACGAAATTCACTCAAATTACCCTGCGGTAGGGGGTCTTTTTTTTTGGGAAAAAACAGTACTATTCGAACGCAAGAATGTTAAATTACGAAATAAAAAACTTTCCCTAATAGGGAACGCTAAAAAAACAAGGGCAAAAAAAACTTTTTTTATGGGGGTAGATCTCTGAAATTTGCCCCAAACCACCCCAAAAATTTCGGGTTTTTAAAAACAAAATTCTGCAGTGACAGCTTTCAGTGATTAAACACTGGCATAGGATACTTTTCCCTTTTAGAACGACATTCAGCAGGAGAGGGTTTGGGGGTGTGGGGGGTCCTAATAAAGCCCCTTTTCACTCAAGATCACGCACCCACACACATTTCACCCCCAAACCCCATCTAAAAGGGAGGTAAATTTTTCCTCACAACCCTTGCCCCGGAAAACCCTTTTCGGGGAACCGAAAGAGCGTGGAAAATTTTTACGTAAAGCTTTCGCAAGCAAACCTTTCCCCCAGTGTATTGTGAAAATGATCGCTGAAATCAAAAATACCCCCGGGTATCCCAATTTAAAAAAGTATGTCCCAAACCCTTTTTCCCGATTTTAAAAAAAGGAAAAAAAAGAAAGAAAGGAAACAATGAAAATTTGGCAGGCTTCTTTTTAAATTTTTTTGATGTCATCTCGAAATTTTTTCTCTCTCTTTTCTCATCTCTTTTTCTCTTTTCTCTCTTGTTTTTTTCTCAAAAGTTTTCTTTCTTTTTAATGCTTTTTTAGTCCCCTTTTTTTTTGGGAGAAGACAGAGCTAATTGTTTTCCCGCTTTTTTTTCCTTAAACTTTTTTTCAGTGATTGCGTAAACCAAATTTTTATTTTTTAAAACCCCCAGGGAGAGGGTTTTCCCAAATTAAAAGGGTTGTTTTTCAATCATCTCCCTTGGGAACCCGATCCCCAGTCAAAGCGGGGAAAAATCCCGAATTTTTTTGCGTATTTTGGGCCAAAGTCTTTAAATTAAAAAAAATTTTATGGGGGTTGTTCTGGCTTTTTTCCCCCACAGGACGGGAAAACCCCAAATATTTAAGTGGGTTTTATCTTTTTTTGACCTCCAGTAAACACACTGCTTAAAAAATTTTGTTTTAAGGGCCCAACCCTTTCCCGGGAATTTCCCCCCCCTTTATTTTTCTTTTCAAAAACGTTTGCAAAGATTTGGAAAATCAAAATGTATCCCTTTGATCACAAAAGCCCCTGTTTCTTGGGGGCAAATTTTTTGGGATTTTTTCCCGTTCTTGAACGTTTTTTTAAATATTTTGGGGTTTTCCCGTCAAAGGAAAGGGAATAAGGCCCCAAACCCTCCCGGCCCCGCAGCTACAATTAATTTTTCCCAAAAAACCCTGGGAAAAAGCGTGGGGGGACCCATGCTTTTGTTTTTCAAATTTTTGCAGAATCAATACATGTTCCACCCTTTACAAACGTTGGTTTTAAAAATAAATTGGGTAAGGCTTTCCCGAAATAACAGGAATTTGGGGGGGGAGGGGGGGGGGCCCCCGTGGGCCCCCAGCAGAGTCCGTTTGGGGTTGGGCCTTTTTTATCCAGTTTCGCCCTTGAAAGGAAATTCAATGGCCGGGCCAAAATTGGGGTTTGTCCCCGGGAAAGGCCTTTTTTCGAATTCCCTCACTTTAGAACGGTGGCCCCAAAGGGAAAAAACCCACTTTTGGTCGGGGAAATTTTTCCCGCGCCCGGAAAGGGAAAATTTTCCCCCTGAAAAACGTGAATTTTTGTTTTCACTAAGCTTTTGGGCCCTTAAAATCTCGCTAGGGCCCCTTTGGCCCCCCTTTTTTAAAAAAATATTTTTGGGGGGGAAAAATTTTAATCGAGGGTTTAAAATAATACGACAGAGTGAGTTTGCCGGGTAATCAAAAAAATGATTCCCCCCAGGGGTTAAAAAAACTCTTGGATTCTTTCATTTTAATCGTTAAATAAAATAATGTTTAAAAGTATTGGGAAAGGGGGTCATTCCCGCCAAAATCCAAGGAAACCTTTCTGGAAGTGATGTTTTAAAACCAAAAACCAAAATTTTGGGGGGATGCGGAAAACCCCTCCTAAAAACGACATGGAAATTTTAAATGGGCTCCATTCTCCCTTTTCAAGTGGGGATTGGGTAAGGGGGGTTTTCAAAAAAGCTTCATGGAAATTCCAGGGGTTCAGTTTTTTTTGTTTAAATTTTTTTTCAGATTGGGGGTTTTGAATTTTCCCTGGTCTACTTTTTTAGCCCGGCCAATTGGCGGGGTGCGTTAAACCCCTGGGATTTTATTTTTGGGGGGGTTTTAAAACCCTTTTTATGCACGACTTTTTTCATCATGGTTTCTTTTTAGCTGGTGGGAGGCCAAGGGGGTGCCATGGGTTTGTTTTAACAAGTTTTTGTGTGACGTTTTTTTTTAAATTTTTGGGGTATGGGGCTAAAAATTTTTAATGACCCTAGGTTCCTTTAAAGGGTCTTGGGGGGAGTGTTCCCCTTGGGGGAGGTCGTGGGGGGGAGAGCATGTTTGGCTGCGCAGTTTTTTTGGTTTTTTTTTTTTTTTTTTTGGTTTTTTTTTTTTTGTTTTTTTTTCGTTTTTTTTTTCCCCGTGTAAAACGACCAATTTTTCCGTCAAATGGGAAAATTTTTGCATTAAATGTATCTTTGTTTTTTATTTTTTAGGCCCTTTTTTTTGTTTTTTAAAAAAAATGGGTTTTGCTTTTGGCCAGTGTTGCTTTTTTTTTTTTTTTTCCTTTTTTTTGTTTTTGGGTGGGGGTCTGGCCCCCCAAATTTTTTTTTGGGCATGTTTAAAACCCTGAGGCTCCCCTTTCCCCGTGTTTGTCCCCTTTTTGGTGCTGGATCTTTCCCCGGGCCCCCCCAGCTCACATTACTTTTTGGGCAGGGCAGGTCCCTTTTTACCCGCTTTTGGTAACCCGTAAAAATTTAGTAAAAAAACCTGTTTCCCCGGGTCGGGTTTTCCGGCGACTAAACCAGCAAATTCCCCCCCCCCGCTCCCTTCCTGGACTGGGGAGGGGGGGTGGAAAAGACAAACCCCTATGGAATTAAAAAAAGAGACCATAAAAAGGGGGGGGGGCTCACCCAACCCAGGCCCTCGGGGCCCTCTAGCTCCCCTGTGCTTTTGCATGCCACAAAGCAGTTGGCCCCTTTTGGGGTTTTCCCATCCCCTCATGCGAAAATCCCGGATCCCGGGAGAAAACTGCGGAAAAAATCTATTGGTTTTAACGGAAGGGAAGGCGTTACAAACAACGCACTGTGGGGGAAACAGAAACAAATGAGGGCACCGAAAAAGGGTATTTGGTCCCTCCACTGGAAACCGTTTCCCCCTCCCCCCCCATCGTTCCCCGACCCTTTGTCTTTTCCACTGGAAATTGGTGAACCCTGACGAAGAGGAGTGAACCCGGGTTGCGCCCCCCTTTTCACTTTTTAAAAAAAACTCATCGGGGCAAGCTTTTTCCCAACCTTAATTTCCCTTTTATTTCCCTTTATTTCCTTTTTATCCCCCCAAAATCCTGGGGGGGCGACGGGCGACGACGAAACGCCCGGTTGGGGACACTGGCAAACACAGCCCCAGAAACCGCACGCAGGCCCGGGTTAGGCCAAAAGGGGCGTTTTTTCCCTCGGGGCAGGGGCGCGTGGAAAAACCCGGGAGGGCCCCCTTTAGCGGGCTTTAGCACCCCTTTTGGAAAGCAAATGCCCCTTCCCCCCTGGGAAAAGAGGAAAAGGGGGTAGAAAAGGGGGGCCCCTTTAAAAAATTTTCCTCTTTTATATCAACCCCCCGCCAGCCTTTCCCCGGCTGGGGGGGGACCCCCCATCAGCGGGCGAAACCAAAAAAGAAAGAAAAAAAAAAAACCCAAAAAGGAAACGGTTTCCCCTCACCCTTTTGGGGCTTGGAAAATTTAAGGGCTCTCCTGGGGCAGAATACGCCGGAAAAGACCCCCCCAAAGGGGGAAAAGGCACTAGTTTCATCCGATTCACCGATAAAAAAAAATTTGACCCTCGCAAAACCTTGAGTTTAGACTTGGCCCTTTCAGGCGAAAAAGGCCCCGGCCCCAATGAAAAAGGGGTCTGGTTGCCAACCCTTTTTCTGGGTGGACGAGGGGAAACCCAAAAAGGACGGGGGCTGGCGTTGGTTTTGGGAGTAAAAACACACTTGTCGCAAAAACCAAGCTTTGGAAAAACCAAAAAGGGGGTCAACTTAGGGTTATGAAACCAAAAAACTCCCACTGGCATTGGCCAGAAGGGACCTCACCCCCCCCCCCTTTTTCGTGGGCCCAGGCCCCAAAACCAAAACCAAAACCCCGATGAAAGGGAAACAAGTTCCCACGAACCCCCTTCCCCTCCGGGTTTTCTAATTTTCCCCAAAACAGACCCAAAATCTTTTTTTGGGGGCTTCAATGCTTGGTTTGGGTCTGAACAATTTCCCGGGAAAGGGGTTTTATTGGGAAACCCGGGTGTGGGCCACTCAACCCCCAAAGGGTTGCTTTTTTCTTCAGAACTGTGCCCGAGCAAGAACTGCTGGGTAACCAAAAACCCGTTTTTTTTGCCTTTCCCTAAACCCTAACAGGAAGCCCTGGATGGGACCCCCCCCAAAAACCCTTGGCTCCCCCATCGATTACTTTACGTCGGAAAAAGGGGTAGGCAAAAGGGTTTTGTTGCCCAAAAAACCCTAATTTCAAAACGCCCAGTGTTGGACAGAAAACCCTTTCCCTTTTATTTTCGAAGCTGAATATTTGAATCCCAAACCCAAAAAAAACCCCCCAAGGCCCCCAAAAATCCAAAACGGGGCCCCCAAACCTAAACTGAAAAACAAAAACCCCATCAAACAGACCTTTGTGGGGCTCTGGGTATGGGCTGGGGAAAACCCCTCTCTGGACAACCCCAATTTTGGTTCCCGCTGGGGCCCTGCGCGAGCTGTCATAATACAACTTCGAGACCCTGGGGCCCTTACCAAAAGCACCCAAAAAAACCCGGTTTGAAAAGAAAACCCGTGAAAGAAATCCCGCAGGGTTTTGGGTGAAAAACGCCCTCCATCTTTGCCCCCCCTGGCAAACCCCAAAATCGACTCAAAAAAAAGGGTGCGTTGATGCCCTCCGCAGACTGTTCGCAAAAAATTACGTTTAGATCGGGTAAGTGGGCTGGGTGGGCAAAGCTGATGAAAAACCCCGGGAAAAAAAGCTGACAAGCACGATATGAAGAAGGGTTTTGTGGGTGCCTTAAAAGAATCTATGGCCCCCCCATCCCCAGGGTCTTCCCCCCCCCCATTGGCAAAAATGGGAAACCTTTTTATCACCAAAAGGAAAACCCTTTTTCGAAGCTGGGGTGGCCCTTTCCCCATAAATGATGAACCATGACCCGGGCTCCCCCCCAAATCCCCATCACCCCCCCCTGACATCCGTCAAGGGACTTTTGAACCCCCAAAAACATTTTCCCCCCCGGCCCATCCCTGGCCCCAAAACACCTGGCCCCCCAGAATCCCTACCAAATAGAGGTTTTTACAAGGGTGGAGGCCCAAAGGTTGAAAAGAAACTCCAACCCGTAAATCATCAGTGGGAAAAAAGAGACGATCCCCCCGGGTTTCAAAGATGCATCATCATTAAATTTAAAAAGTGAAAGGGGGAAATGGCCCCAAACCTTTTAACCCCTTGGGGGATTTCCCCTTTTCTTCCCTCGCAGGCAAGATAAATTGCCAAAACATACAAAAAAGCCTCAAACACACCTTGCCCAGGTTCCCTTTTCCCCAAAGCCAAAGGGGGATTCCGGAAAGCTGGAACCACCGACAGGTGTTGCTGCAAGGGAGCTGCAAGAAAAAATTTTCAGGACAAAAAAGCCGATCTGTTCCCACCTAGGGCCCCAACCCCAATAAGGCCTTTGACACCCGTGAGGGGGAGGGACTGTGGAAAAAACAAAGGGCCCGTACAGATCCCCTCGGAAATTTTTTTTTTTGGGCCGCCAATTCCCCTGAAGGCATGCCCGGTCAATCCCGGAAAAATGGCGAAACCCTCCGCTCCTTTTCCCGGGCACAAATGGTGTTAACAAGGGTGGTTTTCCTTTACCAACCCCTGTTCAGCCCCCCATGTTCCCCTGCAATGCTTACTGATGCCTTCAAATGGCGATGTTGGAACTGGCCCAAAGACCGAGCAAATGGCAAGTTTTTTTAACCTCAGAACTTTAAACAAAAACGAAGGGGTTTTACAGGGCATCAAAGACTTTTTGTTTCTGAAGATTTCCCCCCCAACGGGTGGGTTTTGAAGCCCGACATCAACTCAGCTCGACAAGTTTGCCCACTGCCAGCCCAAAACTTTGGCCCTTTCCCTCCCAAAGAAGGGAAAAAGAAGTTTTTCCCCCCTCTACCCCGGGGAAAACCCAAAGTTTTTAAACCCAAAAACACAAATTTAACCCGTCAGGGGAAATCAGTGCGGTTTGGAAATGGTTTTACAAAACCTTTTGGGAACCCCAAATGTCACGAATTTCGACCTTGAAGACGATGGGGAAAGTCAGGATTTCAAGAGCAACGCAACCCTTTTTTTTTAAAAAATTTTTGTAAATTTGGAACAGAAAAAGGCATTTGGTTTTTGAGACCCCAAACTAAAGGATACAGAGCCGTAGTTTTCCCCCCCACTAGGGAAGCCTTGCGAAACTTGGGGCAGTTTTTTTCCAACACACCCAAGGAAAACTGAACCCCTTTTCCCCACAACCCTGCCTCAGGAAGTACCGAACATTTAAGTGGCAAGAGGGACCCCCGACACGGAAGGTGCTTTTCCAAAAAACCACCCTTCCCAGCTTTTCCACCTTTCCCGATGCGTTTTTCCCGTTCGTTGGGGTGGCCCCGTGGGGGTGCATGCCAGACCTTGGGGCCCCAAAAAAACTTTTTTCTATGGCGAGCTGCAACAAGGGAAAAAGATCACACGGAGGGGCCCGAAGAAAACCCTTCAAAAGGAAAACTCTGAAAATTTAAACGTTTAATTTTATACAAACCCCGACTTTCCCCGGGGGAATCTTCATTGGGGCCGTGCCAAAAGGCGCCCGCTTGTGCAAAAAAGGCGCCAAAATTTTGGGGAACCAACAGGAAAATTTTGGGGAAACTGTTTTAGAAGAAGGGAGGCCAGAAAAATCACGGGAAAACAAAACTCCCCGAAAATTTAATTTTTTTTGGGGGGTGTCTTTTTCTGCCCCCAAATGGGCCCCGCGAACATTTCCCTGGGGCGATTTGGGCCCATTCAGCCCCCCTCGCAAATTCCCCCAAAATAGATTCAAAAGGGCATCCCCCCCCCCAACCCCCCTTCCCCATTTCCCCCCGCTGGAAAGCAAACCCATGGTAATTTATCGACCCATGGACCCACACCACTTTGAGTAGGGCCTATTAAAATTTTCCCCAGACTTTTAATTTTTTTTTTTTTTTTTTTGTTCGTTTTCGTTTCCCTCTTTTTATCATTTTCGTTAGATTGGGCGTTCTCGTTTTTTTATTGAAAAATTTAATAAATTTTCCAAAAATATTGAAAAATTTTTTTTTTACGTGTTTCAGAGGTTACAGTTGCCATGCTTAATTTTTGTAAAGATGAAATTTTAAAAAAGAAGGATTTTTTTTTTTTTGTGAGAAAAATTAATATTATGGAGGGAATTTGCAATTGGGTTTGGGGAAATTTCACGTCCCCCGTTTGTCCCAGGCAATGGTTTTTTTTTTCACTAGTTTGAATGGGAAAGGGGATAATAAAATCTATTTCCCCTTTCACATTGGGAAGGGAAAAACTTTGTTGGACTCCAAAGATTTATGTGGGGCGTCCAGCAAGATTTTTTTGGCCCAAGGGGGGAATGAATTATTTTGGGAAATTTTTTTATATTTTTATATATTTTATATATATAAAAAATATTTTATTTTAAAAGGTTTTTGTAGGGGAAAATGATAATATTAAATAACTAAAAAACTGCGTGGGATGGAATTTTGGGAATTTGGTTTTTTTTTTTGGGTTTTTTTTTTGTTTTTTTTTTTTGGGGGTTTTTTTTTGTTTTTTTTTTTTTGTGTGACTTTAGTTATACATTGGAAAAAAAAAGAAAAAAAAGAGGGAGAAAATTTTTCAATCTATTTTATGGCATTTTAAGTGGCCCGGGGTGTCCAGAAAAAAATTTCAGGGAAAAAAAAAAAATAAAAAAATTATTTTTAAATTTTTAAATTTTTTTTTTTGTTTGGGAAAAAAAAGTAAAATTGGGGTTTTAGCTTGAAAAAAAAAAGGAAAAAAGGGAACCTTTTAATGTTTCTTGTAATTTTGTTTATATGTCTATCCCTTTAAAATTTTTTTTCAATCTTTAATTTCTTTAGTTGGCTGTGCGTCTTTTTTTATTCCCCCTTTGGGGTTGCCGCTGTTTTTTGTGGGGAAAAAAAATTTGTTATATGGTGGGTTTCCCGACCCCCCCGCCCCCTGGGACCGGGGGACGGGGTTTCCGGGCCAAAATTATATGAGCCCCGGGTTTGGGGGACCCCTACTTTTAGGGCCCCCCCGTGGCCCTTTAAGGGGGTTTCACTTTTATATGTTTGACAGTGATATTTCATTGTTCAAAAAGGCAAAGACAGTTCAGTGCTTCAATTTCTATTCTTTTTTTTTTTTCTCCTGAGAACTCCTGATCAGATTTCACTCTTTATATTTGTGCTTCAGTAACCTATAATTATTTTTATTTATTGGTGTGTGTGTGTGTGTGTGTGTGCGTATGTGTGTGATAATAATTGAAACTTGGTTACATTCATATACACTCACATACTCGCACATACACATGGTACTCACTTGTGGAGAGTGACAGAGAATGTGTTGGACTGAAATAATGCTTACGTTTTTTTGTGTGTATTTTTTGTTGTTGTTTTTTTGCTGCCCCATCATCTGCACCATTTCAGTGGCATTACTCCCACGCCGCTCATTTAGATTCCTCAATACACGACCACAACCGGGTTCATCCGTCACAGTTCCAGCGTCGGCAGTCCGCACGGAACCATCGATGTTAGGTCGCCAGGAGACCACACACCAGAGTCGACCCTGTACTGCTGCTGAGTCACTTTGGTAGTGTTCAGTGGTGCCTGTTCTGATTTAACGTACTTAGGACACCACCTACTAAGCCCCCTACTAACGACAATAATGGCTTAGTCGCGGAGCCAGACTGAGTGAGCGTCCCTCCCAGAGTGGAGACCGCCACCACGTCCCTCAAACAACAGCCCCCCATGAATCTGCCGACACTGAAGACATTGACAGGACTCACCCCAAGCACGGAAGTGGAGGAATATCGAAACTGACGTCACCATGAGAGCGGAGCATGAAAGGCAACAGACTTTGAGACTATTTTGTTAACATTGATGATGACGATGACGATGTTGCTATGGGGGTCCAATTTGGTTTGGGACTGCATGCCAAGGCTGTACTCTACGCTTTCTGTCATAATGATATCCCGGCGTTAACCACGCCCGAGAGATACAGACACTTGCAGTGTTGGTCAGGTAATAAGAGCAACACACCCAAAGACGCATCCTTGAAGTGGATGACACTGGACTGTGTGGTCCCAGTCTCCCCATTTAAGCCCACTTGCTTACCTCTGTGTTTAATGTTGGTTATTTGCGTTTAATGTTGGTGGGAGTGGGGTTGAGATGATGTGCCCCCGAGTAAACTTGATGTGTTTATTTAAATATTGATTGTGTGGCCACACCCATCAGTGTCCTTTGGATACTTTGTTGAAGGAAATAAAAGTTACTTCTGTTGTTGTTCTTTCTAAATATTTTTTTCATTATTAATTTTTTTTTTTTTTACATTCATACGTACATTAAATGCGTTGTAAAAATCTATTTCTGTGTGGGCTTGTTGGTGTTGTGGTGTCTGTAGTGGGGCATTGAGAGGGAGGGTGCACGTCCGCTTTAGCACGCGTTTGACAACAGCACATACAAAAATTGGCAGTACATGGATGTCAGGAGTGGAATTCGATGGGGAGGGGGCTGGGAGCCAGGGGGCTGGAGGGGGACAGAGAGAGAGAGAGAGAGAGGAAACTCGAACTCTGAATCGACCTCGACTTCGACTTTTTAAATGACAAGTCCATTCTGCCCGTGTCAAGTGGGAACATGAAGGGGATATACAACAGGAGACAGCAGCCGTGACTGGCAGTACATGGATGGGAGGAGTGGACTTGGATGGGGATGGGGGGTGGGGGAGCAAGGGGGTATCACACATTGGCTACAAAATGAGAAGGCATGGGGTGAGGATAGGGGATGGATCGTTGATTCGGACGCACGCACGTGCACACATGCACACGCGCACACACTCACACACACACACACACACACGCACACGCACACTCTCTCTCTCTCTGTCTCTTTCTCTCTATCTCTCTAATACACACCAACCTACATACATACATACACATGCAAACACACACACACACACACACACACACACACACACACACGCACACACACACATACATACATATATACATACACACACATACTTACACACACACACACTTATGCATGCATGCACGCACGCACCTCCGTACATATGCACGCACATGTATATGTTGTTTGAATTCATTTGTCAATCTTCTTACATAAAGCAAAATTGTTATGAAGATTTCCTTCCAAGCAAATGATGTAATGTTTCCCTGTACCTGGAGCCAGTGAAGTAATAGACGAAGAAGTTCACACAGGAACTCGTGTACGCACAAAGATCGGCGAAACTCACCAAAGTCATGGACGTGTTATTATAAAGACCTCCAGGACGAAGTTCGGGCTCGAAGATGGGACAAAATCGCAGGATGACGACAGGAACAGACAAAATAAAGAACTCGATGGACAAACTTATAAGCATTTTGGTCACTCCGATTTCCTTGTTGGACATTTGGGAAGATGCCTGGTTCCGCCATTTTAACATTCGATGCAGTTCAATAGAAGTGATGATAGTGGTGATGAGAACAATGAGAGGGCCGCCCACAGCCACACAAAACCCATAGAATATCGCGTCCAGAACATTAAATATTTCAGTCTGGAAGTTATATTCACTGGCAGAGAGTTGCCATGACTTTCTTCCTGTGCTCATCTCGTAGAAGCATATTACCCGATATTTTGCAGTGGCTGCAAAACGCAAGAATCCTATCGCACACACGATGACGACAAGCATGGCAGCTAAATTCTTTGTCGGAATACACCTTTGCGCCCGCAATGGAAACAGAACGCACACACACCGTTCTGTGGAAATGACAGCTGATATGATCGTGGACCCGTACCAAAAGCCATAAAGACCTACCACGTTGTTGTTTATCATGTATCTGGAAATCACCCCGTATTTTTCACCGTCAAAGAACACAATGTGGATACGCTCGGCATTTAATATGAAGAGGTAGGTTAGAAAAATGAGGTCCACAAGAGCCAGGAAAAAGAGGCACATGTTAATTCTTTCTTTGAGGCCTTGCTTGAAGAAAACCACCATGTTGGTGATGTTGGCAGGAGCTCCAATGAGATACATTATGGGCATGATTATGCCAGACGCGATTTTACCAATCATAATTTCTGCTTCCATACTGATCCGGTTCATTGGATTGTCCCATGGGATGGTTGTGTTCCATCCAATGACGACACAATTGTCTGTGTCATTGTTGCTGGTTGCATTCATTTTGTTACTATGTTCACTGAGTGATTTGTTTACTGAGACACTGACATCGGGTTAAGCCTTCGAAAAGCATGGAATTAAAGCGAAAGAAAAACATCGGCTTTTCTTCACGTTTTTTTTAATTTTTATTTATTTATTTATTTATTTATTTTTTAGTT
Organism: Babylonia areolata; assembly: GCF_041734735.1. Classification (NCBI taxonomy): domain Eukaryota; kingdom Metazoa; phylum Mollusca; class Gastropoda; order Neogastropoda; family Buccinidae; genus Babylonia; species Babylonia areolata. The sequence goes on from NC_134876.1 coordinate 87,126,175, forward strand.
CATAATTCAAACATTCAGCTGAGACTGTTGACCACAATAATAGTTCCCTGCTGAAAATACATCTCTCATCTGATGTGAGGCAGAATATCATTCGGTGGCTCAAATCAGATCACAGTGAGCGACTGCAAAATCACACTGTTCTCACATAATAATCTTTGACGTGCTTCATTCGTTTCTCCGATTGATCTAGTGCCACTTACCGGTTACTTCTATTGTACAAAAGAATAAGAGACAGGCATTTCATATTCTTACACTTTTTCAAGTGGAGTTTTCGCATGAAAACAAATATGGAGAACTATGCAGAGTGATCATTTGTTATGCTATATATGAGGGCCAGATGCACATTTTTCTTCTAAAGTAAAGACAGTTTGTCGAACGGATTCTTACACATAGCGCGCGCGCGCGTGTGTATGTGTGTGTGTGTGTGTGTGTGTGTGTGTGTGTGTCTGTCTGTGTCTGTGTCTGTGTCTATGTGCGTACGTAAATGCATAAAAAGTTATGTGTGTGTGATTGTGTGATTTACGAATGACTATATAGGAATGCATGTATGACTGTATGCCTGAACGAATGCGTGTACGTTAGTCACGTGTTTTCTTTCTTTGATGTCTAATCACCTAGTGTTCTTTCTCTGTGTGCATACGTACGTGCGTGCGTGCGAGTGTGCGTTGTGTGTGTGTGTGTGTGTGTGTGTGTGTGTGTGTGTGTGTGTGTGTGTGTGTGTGTGTGTGAGCGCGCGCTCGCGCGTATGTGTTGCATTGGCAGAATTTCTGAGCGTACAGTCTACACACGCAAGATTAGACGTGTGATGTAGTATACAACATGCAGACAATTTGCATACATGAAAACGCATACGTACATACATATACGTACACATGCGAAGACACCGGCAGACTCTCTCTCTCTCTCCCAACCCCCCTGTCTCTCAGTGTCTGTTTCTCCTACTTTCTCTGTTCACAAATGTATGGTGACTGTTTTGTGTTAATGTCGTGCATTGTTAAAGCAATTTAACTGAAATTATGCCAGTAACCGATTGCTACACAGAACTTCCCACCTCCTTACCTATGCACGCTCCCCGCCCCCCCCCCCCCCCTTTTTTTTTAGTGTGTGTACATTTTAATGAGCACACACATACACATACACTCACACACACACACACATTCACAAACTCACACACACACACACATACACACAGTCGCGCGCGCGCAAAGACATACCTACGCGCGCGCGCGCACACACCACACACACACACACTCGCGCGCGCACGCACATAATTATATATATATATATATATACATATATATATATATATATATATATATATATATATATATATATATATATATATATATATATGTGTGTGTGTGTGTGTGTGTGTGTGTGTGTGTGTGTGTGTGTGTGTGTATACATACATATATATATATATGTGTGTGTGTGTTTGTATTCTATATTATAATTATACATACTCTCTCTCTCTCTCTCTCTCTCTCTCTCTCTCTCTCTCTCTCTCTCTCTCTTACCAATCTTGTGCTAAAACAAAACGACTGATTTCAGGTATAAAACACCTCTGTGCACACTTACTGAACAACAGACGCTGATGAAACCATTACTACTCATTAGTCGACGCTCATAATCACACTCTTCGACCGCACCAATAGTAATTCAGCTATCAGCTTTCAATGCCGCACTCTCGCCTATTGTCAAAATGTTAACTGGAAATGAGTGCTGATCGTACGTGCCTGTGGACACTGCTGCTTTTCATCGAGCGTGTAAAATTTTGACGAAATGGAAAATCCTGGAAACCGCTGTTTGTGGAAAGAGCTTCGAAAACAAAAAAAGAAACTATATCATGGCTTCACACAACCAGTCTTGCTGTCCTCGATGTGAAAAGAAAGAAGTGGAATGAATGTGGGAGGTCTCTCAAGCGTGTGGCTCGCATTGTCACTGATGAGTGAATACAAAATTTAACTTGATTAATGTGGAAACTTGTTGAGGACGACGACAGTTCACGAATGACACAACCTTTTCACACTTAACTCCAATCAGTGGTGTTATCACGTTTTATTTTCTCGATGGGCTAATTTTTGCACTAGTTGAGTTGTTTTTGTTTTTGCAGATGCTAGGTGTGTGTGTGTGTGTGTGTGTGTGTGTGTGTGTGTGTGTGTGTGTGTGTGTGTGTGTGTGTGTGTATCACGTTCGTGTGTGTGCGTCCATAAAGGCATGTGAGTGATAATAGTAAACTGAATTTAAAGACGGACGGTTGTCGATAGCACGTAGGGGGTTTATACTTTTCTTTGATTCTCCTTAGTGCTAGACAACGGAAGACACGTCACCAACGTCATTTGTATCCTTGTTGATGCCCAGTCATGGGGTGCACAGATAGATCATTCGTTATTGTGAACAGCGAAATTGTGATGGGGTGTTCGTTATTGTCAACAGCGAAATTGTGATGGGGTGTCTCTGGATCTCTCGTCACTATAGGTGATAAAACATACTTTCGTATTATTTCGTTGCATCTCAGTCGTCTTTGTTGTTTGACATCTCATTTTCGGCCTACAGGGAGTAGCCTACGTGCCTCTTAACTAAGAGATATATATAATCGGAATATATATATATATATATATATATATATATATATATATACACTATCAGTATACATACACTGATATCCATATACATATGTATGTTCTAGTATGTATGTATCCACCTCTCTCTCTCTCTCTATATATATATATATATACGTAAACAGTTTTGATACATAAAACATTCCTACTATAAAATTCTTTTATTTTCAGAACGCACTCACATACATCGAGAAAGACAAGGAGAGACACACACACACACACACACCGATGGGGGGCATATGTATGGCACCTTTTCTATTCACTATCACGCACCCACACCACACTTCACCACCACTCCACATCTAGGAAGGGAGGTAAATCTTCCTCACACCGTTGTCCAGCAGACTTTTCTGCCTTGTTGAGCGAAACAGAAAGAGCGTGGAAATTTGACGTACAGCGTACGTCAGCAAAGCCTTATCACCATTTGTATTGTGATGATGATCGCTGAATGTCAATAATGCAGTCAAGAGGCTAGTCACAATTGAACAAGTATGTCCTATCCTTTCTTGATAAAAAAAAAAAAGAAAGAAAAAAAGTCTTTCTTTTAAATTTACCAGTTGATGTTGTCTTGAAATATTTTTCTCTCTTTTTTTTTCTTTCTTTTTAATGCATTGCAGTCTTTTTCATTGCAAAAGACATGAGTGAAATTGTTTACCTGCGTTTATTTTCCTTAGCTTTTTACAGTGTTGTGCTGTTCCAGTTTGGTTAAATAGCGATCGATTGTTAACACCTCATCCAAGTTAAGGCTTGTTTTCTGAACACATCTCCCTTGGATCCCGAGTCACCAGTCAAATCAGAAAGATCAATAATTATTATTGCGTATCTTCTCCAACTTTCTTTAATTAAAAATTTCTGTGTGCATTCCGTTATTGAAAATCATTAAGTATGCACTCCATCTCAAGGTGCAGCTGCAATTCTTTTCCAGTGTTTTCAATCAGTGATAGGCTTAACTCATGTTTTTGTTTTATATTCTGCGGCAATCGATGACGATGTGCCACTTCACAAACTTTGGTTTAAGACTAAATTGGGTAAGGCTCCTGAGTTAACAGGATACCCCGATTTTCCTATTCTATCCGGGAAAACTGAATCCTCATATATTTATTACCTTTTTAAAGGATTAAGTAAAATATATAGTCATCTAAAAATTATGCCATGCTTGCAAGCGAAATTTTATAATAATCATTATTTTCAATATTTACATATACATTACCTTTATTTAATATATTTCCGTACTTATTTAAATATTAAACATTTAATTAATATAACTAAACATATATACACACAAAAAAAACACAATTCTCAAGGGCACTAACTCTTGCGACAGGCAGGTATTCAATACTTTCTTGGATAACATATACTTTATGTGTCTCTATTTCAATCAGTTTTACAAGTTTCCAAATTACATTAAGGAACACCTTTCAACAGTTTAACAATGTCATGTATATGTATTAATTTACTAACTTATTTATTTATGTAAATATAATGGGAGATAACTTCCTGAACAGTCTGCCGGCCCGAGGGAGAATCAAAGGAGAAATAAAAAGAACACGGATAGCGCGTGTGCACGCGCGCAGGAGAGAGAGAGAGAGAGAGAGAGAGAGAGAGAGAGAGAGAAAATGAACGAACCAACGAACGAAAACACGAAATTTCATTTCAAGACAGAGAGAGACGACCGTGATTCTAGATCGATAGTGCAGAAATAAGACTTTGATGAATAACTACATAGGCAATATTAAATAAGCATGACAATGCAAACCCTAAAACCAAACTATAATACCAAGACGGGGCGTGGAAATGCGGCAAGGCTTAAATTTTGCCCCAAATACTGTACCTGTACCTGTACCTCAGAGCATAGACACTAGAATTCCCTGAGATATTAGTGTCTATGCTCAGAGGCAGTGGAAGGACACAGAGGTGTCAGTGGAGTCCTTCATTATCTTTAAGCCGCGGCTGCGTTCGTTACGTTGTGGATCAGCAAGAAAGTGAAAACACACACACACACACACACACACACACACACACGCATACACACACACACACACACACACACACACACACACACACACACACACACACTCCCGTTCATTCCTTACACCCCCTCCCCCCCCCCCCCCCCCCCCACACACACACACACACACACAACTAAGGCGAACCGCATCTTTATCTAAAGGGAAACAGCTCGTGCTTCTTCTGCCCCTTGTACTGAACGCTCAGTGTATTGTCCTTTTCTTCTTTCTTCTGCAGCACAATACAATACAATACAATACAATACAATACAATACAAAAGCTCTGCAACGATGATACGGGAGGCGACTACACTTTGTTTCCTGTACACGTGTAGCGGTGCATACTCTCCCTTCCTCCACGCGCATGCTTGCCTTTCTCATCAGCGTGCCGTGGTGTGTCGTGGTCCGAGTCGCGGCTCTCTCAGTGAAAATGATACCGCCCACCATCTGGAAAGTACGTGCTGGAAAATTGCTCGTTTCTCTCGCTGTCTTTGTTTCTGGCTTTTCCCTTCGCTTTTCTGTCACCTCTTCCCTTTTGCTTTGCTACCAATGGCGAGCACTGACCCTCCCCCTAGCCCCTGACTGACTCCTATTTTGTTGTTTTGTTTGTTTGCGTGCGCACACACAAAACGATGCATGCACACGCACGGGCACACACGCAACACACACACAGTTGTTACACTCTGAATGTAATAGTATCTTACCCACATGTTTTTATTTTTAAATAATAAGTGATGTGTGCCTGGTGATAAGTGAAGGGTGTGTCAGTTGTTTTTTTGTTTTTTTTTCGCTGACGAACATTTTATTTTAAGTGAGCCAAAAGAAAATTTTCTGTTTTTGGTTGAAGCAGATAATAAAGTATTCTGAACTGAATTGAATTGAATTGTTTTTTTTGTTTTTTGTTGTTGTTGTTGTTTTTTTTTTTTTTTTTTGTTTTTTTTTAATACAGAAAGCATTGAACATTACTCTTTTTTTCTTTGGTGGGGGCTCGGAGCGGAGGAGGGTGGGGGGTCTTATTGTGGACAGGGTGTGTCGGCACTTTTTGTTATTGTTGTTTTTGTATTTTATTTATTTTTTATTTTTTGTTCCTGGGACGTGCGAGGTGCCCGTTGGCAATTATTTTTTTTTCTGTCGGTTTTTGTATACCTCAGAGTTGTTTATTTTGCGTAATTGTTTTTGTGTTCACATTTGTGTGTTTACGGGGGTAAATGACGGAATGCCCAACATGTCCTCGGTTTGTGTGCACACTGATGTATGTGGCCGTCCATGTGCCAGATTTTCTCCATCGCCCCTCCCCTCCTTCCCCCCCCCCCCTCTCCCCATGTGATACGGACCAAGTGGTGTTTTTTTGTTTTTGTTTTTGTTTTATCTAGTCCTGATATGGCCCTGAGTTGACGGTTAGCAACAAAAGATGACGTAGTGGTCTGTGCAGTACGGTCAGTTCTTTCTCAAATTTGTTTTACTGAATATCACACACACAAACACACACACATACACACGCACACACGCGAGATCTCTCTCTCTCTCTCTCACACACACACACACACACACACACACACACACACACACACACACACACACACACACACACACACACACACTTATTTAAAAATTTCGCTGTTCTGTTTCCAGTTGACTGAACCTTTTATGTATTGAATAATCCGCTTGTGCGTAGTTCAGTTTTTGATAAGATGATGCACTGGCTCTCCGTTGTTTATCTATTTATTTATTTTCTGACTAGTCAGCTTGTTTTATTTCACACGCGTCCGCCTAGGAAGCGAGAGAATCTGAGCGCGCTGGTTCGAATCTCACAGTCGCCAGTATTTTCTCCCCCTCCACTAGACCTTGAGTGGTGGTCTGGACGCTTGTCATTCGGATGAGACGATAAACCGAGGTCCCGTGTGCAGCATGTACTAAGCGCATGTAAAAGAACCCTCGGCAACAAAAGGGTTGTCCCTGGCAAAAATCTGTATAAAAATCCACTTCGATAGGAAAACAAGCAAAATTGCAAGCTGGAAAAAAGAGAAAATAACAACAACAACAACAACAACAAAGAGAGAGAAAAAAAGGGTGGCGCTCTCAGTGTAACAACGAGGTCTCCGTTTGGAGAGCAGCCCGAATTTCACACAAAGAACTCTGTTGTGACCAAAAAGAGTAATACAACACAATGATATAATACAATAAATATTAGGCATTTAAAAAAAAAAAATCTAAATTCGGGAAGAGGTGGGTAAAAGGAGTGATTACATTAGGAAGAGATGGTGGAAGGAGTCCAAAATCACAATTGTTGAGAGAACATTAAAACAAAAGAACGAACGTACGAACGAACACACACACACACACACACACACACACACACACACACACACACACACACACACACACACACACACACACACACACACACACACACACACGCACACACCAGACTGATTTATGAAGAAAAAAAAACACAAAAAAAAAACAAAACAAACCCAACAACTTTGTTTTGTCTAAAGAAGTGTGGGCAAATTCCTTTTTTTTCTTTTTTTTTTCCTCCTGTGCACACAGATAATTGGGTTGAAGGTTGTAACATTCCGAATCCCTGATTACTTACTGCGACATGAAAACTCTATTATGAATTTGCCGGCAACTGCATTAAAAAATAAATCACCGCAACGAAAATCTATTCGATTTGCAACCAGTTTTTGTTTTTATTACATTTTATACGCGCTATTTGATTTCTAACCTAATTCTGTTTTATTTGATTAATTTTTGTCTCACTTTATTTTATCTCATCTTATTTTTATTTCTTAATTGGACTTTACGTCCCCGTCCATTTTTTTTTTTTTTTTGGTCGTAATCTCAATTTCTTTTTTTATCCGTCCATCTTTCCTGTCTTCCTTTTGTTTCTTCTACTTCTTCTTCCCTTGAAGTTATTTACATATCCTTGCTTTAATGAACACGTACGCCACGTAATGTGCCTCGCCATCGATTTGTTCTTCTCTCTCTCTCTCTCTGTCTCTCGAGTTTAAAATTCAGCGACATCCATTTGCCCCCCCCCCCACCCCCGCCCCCCCGTCTCCCCACCCCACCCCCCACCTCCACCTGCCCTTACAACGCAGCGTCTGAAGAGCTCATCCAGCCGCTCGTAAATATGTCTGTAGATCACGCCCGCTGCAGATGAGTATTGATCACCAGCACCCTCCCTCCCCCATCCCCTCCCCCCCACCACACCCCACTTCCCCCACTTCCCACCCCACTTCCCCCCCTCCCCCTCTCTCCCAGTAGCGCGACAAACACACACACACACACACACACACACACACACATCCCGCCTTCCGCCCTCCCCCTTCCCTCCCTCCGACCCCCCCCCCCCACCCCCGCGCACCCCCCCCCCACCCCCGCGCACCCCCCACCCCCCGATCCCCACACCTTCCCACACGTCTTGCCGCCTGGAACCGTGTCAAGATCTGAGGAGCAAGGTGAACCAGCAATGCGAATCGTATCAGAGAAGAGATGAGGAGGTAGGGCGAAGGGTGGGTGGGGTGGGACATTGTGGGGGTGATGGGGGGGAGGGCGGTGGGTGTGGGGGAGGTGGAGGGGCTGAAGGATAAGACGGGATGGAAGGAGGATTGAAGGAGACGGGGGTGATGGGGATGGTGGTGTTGGTCTCCTGGGGTGGGGTGTGTCAGGAGAAGGGCCCACGGGAGGCTGTGTGGCGGTTGTTATAAAGAAGGCGGAGGGTCGTAAAAATGGGCAAAGGCTTCGGATGGTTGAGGTGCAGTGCTCAAGAACCAAAGAGAGAGGGGTGGTGATGGGGTGGGAGGGGAGGCTAGGGAGGGGTGGTGGTGGAGGGGCTGTGGCAATGAGCTGAATACTATTCATTGGGCTCGATGGGTTGTGGTAGCTGTATGATGAGGTGAACGAGACACTGCCAGAGTATTCAGTGTTTTGATTGATTGATTGATATGGGTGCTTACATAGCGCCTATCCTTGGTCGGAGACCGAGCTCTAAGCGCTTTATAAACACGGGGTCATTTACACAACAGGCTGCCTTCCTGGGTAGAGCCGAATGACGGCTGTCATTGGGAGCTCATCATTCGTTTCCTGTGTCATTCAATCAGATTTCAGGCACGCATACATACACACTCAGACAGACCTATAACATTTAATGTTTTACGTGTATGACCGTTTTGTTTATTTACCCCGCCATGTAGGCAGCCATACTCCGTTTTCGGGGGTGTGCATGCTGGGTATGTTCCTGTTTCCATAACCCACCGAACGCTGACATGGATTACAGGATCTTTAACGTGCGTATTTGATCTTCTGCGTGCGTATACACACGACGGGGGTCAGGTACTGGCAGGTCTGCACATATTATGTTGATCTGGGATATCGGAAAAAAATCTCCACCCTTTACCCACCAGGTGACTTGGTGTTTGCGTGTGTTTGTGATTCTGTCTGCCTGTAAGCCTGTGTATGTGCCTCTCTGTCTATCTGGTTCTCTACGGCTTCTTTGTCAGTCCGTCTACCTAAATCACCCTCTCTGTCTCTTCCTTTGATTCTCTCTCTCTTTCTCTCTCCTCTCTCTCTCTCTCTCTCTCTCTCTCTCTCTCTCTCTCTGTGCCAGTCTGTCTCTGTCCGTCTTTGTCTTCTGTCTCTCTCTGTATATGATGACATGTATGGATCATTTTACGTGTATGACCATTTTGTTTACTTACTTACCATGTATTCAGCCACACTCCATTTTCGGGGGGTACCCATGCTGGGTATGTACTTGTTTCCATAATCCACCGTACGCTGACATGGATTACGGGATCTTTAACGTGTGTATTTGATATTTTGCGTGCGTATATATACGAAGGGGTTTCAGGCACTAGCAGGTCTGCACGTAAGTTGACCTGGGAGATCGGAAAAATCTCCACCCTTTACCCTCCAGACGCCGTTACCGCAGTTCGAACCCGGGACTTCGGAATGAAAGTTCAACGTTTTAACCACTTGGCTATTGTGTCCCTCTATCTATCTATCTATCTATCAATGTGGAGTATTTAAAAAAAAAAAAAAATCGCCACAAATAACCCCCCTCAACCTTCCACATTTTTTTAAAGGGAGAAATTAGAGGATGCGTAAAAGTTCTGCAAATGAGCAGGGTAGTCTCAGTATCCCTGAAAGTCTCTCTCTCTCTCTCTCTCTCTCTCTCTTATTTTCTTTTTTTCTTTCTTTTCTTTTTTCTCCTTTTCCCATTTCGTTTTTCGTTCTTTTTCTTTCTTTTTTGTTCCTTCCATCATCATTTTTCTTATTTCTGTTGTCTTTTCTTTCTTTCTTTTTTTTCATTTTTTTCTCTCATCTTTTTATTCTGTCTTCTTCCCTCCACCCTTTCTTCTTTCCGCTACCCCCCTTCCCTCCCCCCCCCCCCCCCCCCCCCCCCCCCCCCCCCCCCACCCCTCTTCCGCCCCTGCTCTTACCTTCAACCCTACTCCTCAGTCCTAGTAGCAGGCCTTCCCTTCCCGTGGCAGACCGAAGTCTTGAGGTAAATCGTCGTCCCAGATTCGACCTTGCCGACCGTGGCTTCTGACGTTGGCATTTAAGGTGGCGTTTGGCTGAACACTGTTATCATCCTGTCAGTAGCGGACATCCGCCGGGCCAAATCTGACTGATCACTTTCCCAAGGTGTTCAAAGGGTCAAGGGGTTTAGAGTACTTGGGACTTTCTATTTTCGTACGGTTTAGGTCTGTCTCTGGGTTTGAAAACAGGGAGAAATTGGCCTACATGAATTTTTTTGTTTTTTTTTTTCGTCCAGTGAAGAAAACAGTCATTTGAAGCGCTACAGGGAAAGAAAGAGTTCTGACTTCTACGAACCGCAAGCAACTGAGGCAAAAAAAAAAAAAAAAAAAAAAAAAAGGAAAAAGAAATCATGTATGTCTTGCACTTTATGTCTTGCACTATACTGTACCTGCACAAGAACGACTTTTAGGTTGGCAATGAGAATTCCACGTGTTATGTTCAGCCTCCAGAGATTCGAACTCTTAACCCTTTTAAATGCGAGAGGGCGCTCTACCTACCAACCAAGGTCATTATGCTGGCACGCACGGAGAGGGTTGAAACTATTTCCGTCGCATGTGGTGAGCTTCTGGTCTCCATCATCTTCCCATCAACTGCTGGGATTTATTAGGCGTTTGGCACAAACAGTGTGTGGGCCTGTCAATTACAACTCCCTGTTATCTCGCTGGAGGGAGAGAGGGAGGTGCGGGGGGTGGGGGGTGGGGGCATTTTATTTCACAGTGTTATCAACAGAAAAAAAAAGTTCCCCCGCCTATTAACCCCTGCTTGACTACTAAACTTTGGTGAAATAAGATCAGTGGGGTGTCCGTTTGAACCGCATTTCCAACACTTCCCGCCTGTTAACCCCTTGACTACTGACCCTTGGTGACATGTGATCTGTGGAGCGTCCGTTTTAACCGCATTTCCAACATGTTTTTTTTTTTTTCCCTAATCAATGATGCAATTGATTTCGCTGAACAAAGGTAATATAATCCCCCAAGAGGGAGGGAGTCCAAAATAAAGAACTGGTGATTTATGTCATGACATGAATTCTCAAATTTCATCTCTTTGAGGCAGCAGTCTGACGAGCACAGTTGACTGAGCAGCATACAAAGGGTTGATTAAATTGCTGATGGTTGACTGACTGATTTCTTTGGGTTTTTAATCTGTTCACCTTCGATGAGGCTGTCGGGGGGCGGGGACGTGGGGGGAGGGGGGGCGGGGGGGGGAGGATAAACTGTGTCGGGGATGGAGAATTTATCGTTTACAGGAGTAACATTACTAAACTATAAACTAGGTGTGTGCTGGTTTCAGTTCTAAGGGTGTCAGTAACTAATAAGACAAAATATGAACAAACAAAAAAAAAGTTTTTTTCTCTTTAATTTATTGATTTATTGATTGACTGGCTGATTTATCTAACTATTCATTTATTCATTTATTTATTTATTTATTTATTTATTTATTCATAAGGGAGGGGAAGGCTAGGAGGGAAGAGATGGAAGGGCAGGGGGATGACAGTGAGGATCGAATGCATGTCTGCAGGCTTACAGACAAACAGTCAGATGGACGGACACAATGTTCAGCCTAAAATACAGCCGGATAATTGATGGATTATTTAGACGAGACTTACCTTTAAGCTGAAGTTTGAATCGAAGGACCAACACTCGAACTGGGAATTATTATGGTTTTGAGTGTTCGTGCTTGCTGTCCGTTTCAATCAATACGTGCCTAATTTGTCTGGTGACAACGTTTAGTGCGCTGTTCGTGTGGATTTTTTTTTTTTTTCGGTCATGCCAGATTGTCTTGTGCTGATTAGCCTGGTGCGGTGGACTTCATGGCAGAATGGGCTGAAAGCAGTGTGGAAGGTCAGTAAAGAATGAACTTCCTAGGTTGTGTTCCCCCAGGGACTCTCTTTGGTTTGCTCTCTGTCTCTCTGTCTCTGTCTCTGTCTCTCTCTCTCCTCTCTCTCTCTCTCCTCTTTCTCTCTCTTCTCTCTCTGCTCTCTTTCTTTTCTCTCTCTCTTTCTCTCTCTTCTCTGTCTCTTCTATGTCTCTTTCTCTCTCTCTCTGTCTCTCTCTCTCCTCTCTCTCTCTCTCCTCTTTCTCTATCTTCTCTCTCTGCTCTCTTTCTTTTCTCTCTCTCTTTCTCTCTCTCTTCTCTGTCTCTTCTATGTCTCTTTCTCTCTCTCTCTCTCTCTCTCTCTCTGTCTCTCTCTCTCCTCTTTCTCTCTCTTCTCTCTCTGCTCTCTCTTTTCTCTCTCTCTTTCTCTCTCTCTCTTCTCTGTCTTTTTTATGTCTCTTTCTCTCTCTGGTTCTCTCCTCTCTCTCTCTGTCTCTCTCTCTGTCTATGTCTGTCTGTCTGTCTGTCTGTCTCTCTCTCTCTCTCTCTCTCTCTCTCTCTATGTGTGTGTGTGGATGGGGACCGGGTGTTATTGACTGAAAGTGTGCTCGGAGAAGGGTGGGTGGGGGGAGTGGTGGAGCGTGCGTGTCAGTGTTTACCGTCTGATCTGGAAAGAGGCTCGAACGTTCTCTCTCTCTCTCTCTCTCTCTCTCTCTCTCTCTCTCTCTCTCTCTCTCTCTCTCTCTCATTTTCTCTATTGGTTCTGCCTGTTTGTCTTGGTTTCTATCGCTGTCTCCGTCTGCCTGTCTGTCTGCCTGTCTCTGTCTCTCTGTCTGTCTATCTCTCTCTATGTTATTTCTCCCTCTCTTTCTTTATCTCCCAACCCCCCCCCCCCCCTCTCTCTTGCTTCTGTCTGTCTGTTTCTCCCTCTAACCCCCTCTCTTTTTCTCTTGGTCTGTTTGTCTGTCTGCCTGCTTGTCTGACTGTGTGTCTATTTGTCTTTCTGTCTGTCAGTCTCTCTCTGTCACTATCCCTCTTTCTCTGTCTCTGTCTCTCTCGCCTTTCTCTATCTCTCTCTTTCTTTCTCTGTATCTCTGTCATGTCCCTTTAACAAAGAGAGAGAGAGAGAGAGAGAGAGAGAGAGAGAGAGAGATGGTTTATTCATGTGTAGGCCAAGACCCCTTATGAAGGCGTATGTGAACCACATATCATACAGACATCACATAACAGTGCAAGTAACGCACTGTCAGTTTCAAAATCTAGAACAATCAACGGAGTAGCTAAGAGAGAGAGAGAGAGAGAGAGAGAGAGAGAGAGAGAGAGAGAGAGAGAGAGAGAGAGAGAGATCTGGTAATTAGTGCTTTTCTCATCCGTCTTGCTCACATCAAACAAAATTCGATTTTTCGTTGTGAAAAAAAAAAAAAAAATGTTAATAACTGACAAGACTTTTTTTTCTAGTCGGGTAAGTTGTTAGTAGACAATTGTGCACGACACAGTTGTGGTAGATATATCAACACTGTACTAATGAGTTTACCAGTCGGGATGAAAAATAAACAAAACGTACAAAACAAAATATGATATGAATAATATTACAGTATGAATATAAATGGAAATACGTCTTTTTATTGAGATTCCGCACTGAAGAAGAAGAAAAAGAAAAAGATTTTGATGATGATGATGATGATGATGATGAAATGGAAGGGGGAAAAAAAGAAATTAGGAAGAACAAAGTGAGAGATGTACTCTTTTTCTTGATTAACTAATTTCATTAAGATGCGATTGTTCAGAGATGATGTTATGATTGACACAGACTTCAACACAATTTAGAAAAAAAACAAATGTGACAGGTACATATGTTTTGGTAACATTGTCTTTTCAAGCTAGCAGACACAAATTGCAACAGGATAGTTTTATATTGCATTATCATTTTTCCTTCCTGGCATTCTGAAATTTGAAACAAAACAAAGCACGGTAACTCTTCATGGCACGATTTCGGGCAATTGCTTCCCCCCATGATCCAGACGTTTGTAGAATTAAAACAATAAAAACAATTTAACAAAGTAAAATATCAGATACCGTTTTGTTCGTTTATTTATTTATGATGATATTAGACTGAAAATAAATGATGTTATTATTCTCATTTGGATTATTATCATTTCTATCATAATGATAATTCTTATCATTAATTAGAAATCGACATTTCTGTATATTCGAATGAAAAGGGGGAGGGGGGGATAAGGGGGAGGGACTAAGAAAGGAAGAGACAGACAGACGGACAGACAGACAGACAGAGAGAGAGAGAGAGAGAGAGAGAATGTGGAAAAGATAGAGTACAAAATCTAAAATGGAGAGGGTGAGTGTCAGTGATTGGAGAAAGAAAAAACATAATATTGGAAGGGTGTGTGGAATTGCCCGAAGTTGTGCCATGAAGAGTTACCGTGCTTTTTTTTTTTTTTTTTTTTTGTCCTATCAGATACCAGTCGTTAACTGCTATCCAGTAACTAAGATGATAACTATTTCCCCTAAAACTATAAAGTTGTTTTTGTGTGCCTATTACAGAAATTCTTCGCATGTGTTGCTTCATACATGATATTTCCGTTCGAAGCATTTGCATTTTGTTGAGCACTTTTCAGAAGCGCTCCATCTGATTTGAGATTTGAGATTTGACAGCTGAATTGATAAACAATTAAATGATTTGTTTTCCCATAAATGCACCAGTCAGGAACAGACAGAACACGTCCTTTTGAAGTGATCTGGAGATCTGAAAATTAGGATGTGTGTGTAATGAGCCAGAAACGTGCGTGGCTCTGTTTGACTTCCGTTGTTAAATGGAACACATATCAGTTGAATGAATTACTGCAATTAACATTTGAATTTTGATTGATTGATACGGATACATATATAGCGGCTATCCTCGGTCTGAGACTAAGCTCTAAGCGATTCACAAACACGGGGTCATTAACACAACAGGCTGCCTACATGGGTAGAGCCGACTGACGGCTGCCACTGGGCGCTCATCATTCGTTTCCTGTGTCATTCAATCAGATTTCAGGCACGCACACATACACACTCAGAACCAAAGAGAGAGGGGTGGTGATGGGGTGGGAGGGGAGGCAGGGAGGGGTGGTGGTGGAGGGGCTGCGGCAATGAGCTGAATACTATTCAGTGGGCTCGATGGGTTGTGGAAGTTGTATGATGAGGTGAACGAGACACTGCCAGAGTATTCAGTGTTTTGACTGACTGATTGATATGGACACTTATATAGCGGCTATCCTCGGTCGGAGACCAAGTTCTAAGCGCTTCACAAACACGGGGTCATTCACACAACAGGCTACCTACCAGGGTGGAGCCGACTGACGGCTGTCATTGGGTGCTCATCATTCGTTTCCTGTGTCATTTCAGGCACGCACACATACACACTCAGACAAACATGTAACATTTTACGTGTATGACCGTTTTGTTTATTTACCACACCATGCTGGGAGCCATACTCCGAGGTGTGCATGCTGGGTATGTTATTGTTTCCATAAACCATCGAACGCTGATATGGATTGCAGGATCTTTAACGTGCGTATTTGATCTTCTGCGTGCGTATACACACGAAGGGGGTTCAGGCACTGTTCTATCTATCTATCTTTCATTTTTTTTATTTCTGTCTGTTCCTGTCTGTCTCACTTTTTCTCATTATCTCTGTGTGTGCATATATATGTATTTGGTTATATATATATATATATATATATATATATATATATATATATATATATATATATATATATATAGAGAGAGAGAGAGAGAGAGAGAGAGAGAGAGAGAGAGAGATCGCTAGACACAGCTTCAGATATTTTATTGATAAAAGCCACATGGCCCATTTCGAAATGGGATGCACAAGTAGATAAAAAAAAAGAAGCAGCATGTCGATAATTATTACATCACCACATCTGAAGAAGTGTGTGTCTGTTTCTATGTCTGTGTATTTGCTTGTGCCTTTACGCGCAAAACAAACGTGTTGGTCAATTATATCACATTGTTTTTCATCCAGACAATGACTTCATCAGAACGCGGCGGGATTTCGATAAAGCATTGTAGAAAAGCCCTATCCAAGGTGAGTCAAACTACAGACGCCTACATATCTATCTATCTGTTTATCTATCTATCTATTTCTTTTTTACATTTCCTCTCTCTCTCCCTTTGTCTCTTTTATACAATCGGAAAAAAAACAAAAACGTGTCAGATCGTAGCATTGTCACATTTTCCTCTGTCTGCTTGTGTCATGAACTGAAAGTAAACCAACGTTTCTCAGATGCTTTTGAAAAAAAAAAAGTATATATATATATATATATATATATATATATATATATATATATATATATAACAAGCGAAAAAACAAAACAAAACAGAAAAACCCAGAACTTGCCCATGCACTGGTATATTTGTAGCCGAATTAAATGCGATAACAATATATCTACCATGTGCATTTTTTATTTTTTTTTATTTTTTATTTTTTAATAAAACAAAACACTTGTCTAACCCCATATAAAATATCAGAAGTCCTTTGGTATCCTGTCTGTTGTAAAAACATGAAAGATGTAGGCTGCCAGGGACAGTAACATCGCACGTAGCCGTGTTTATTGTCTGGCGCAAAAGACAGAAATAGAGGTGATGCCAGCCCAAACCTAGAGGCAAATGTCGGGGTTTTTAGACTCACTTGTGTAAACAAAGTGAGTCTATGTTTTAACCCGGTGTTCGGTTGTCTCTCTCTCTGTGTGTGTGTGTGTGTGTGTGTGTGTGTGTGTGTGTGTCTGTCTGTGTGTCCGTGGTAAACTTTTAACATTGACATTTTCTCTGCAAACACTTTGTCAGTTGACACCAAATTAGGCATAAAAATAGGAACAATTCACGTCTTTTCAGTCATCTTGTTTAAAACAATAATTATTGCACCTCTGGGATTGGCACAAAAAAATTAAAAAATGAAGCCTAATTATATGCAAACTGTATTTACTGTTATATTTATATTTTTTTAATTTTCTAAACTTGGCACTTTGATCTGATATTCGACACAACAACAAGAGCAGTCATTATTATCATTTTTTGTTTAAACAGGAACTTCTGTTGCTAAGCATGGAAGTTTTATTTATTTTGCAAACGTTTTCGTGGAGATAGTAAAAAAGGGAAATTACTCTGTAATTAATGCTAGGGTACTTAATTTGCTTTAAACTGATCTTTCTCATCTTAAACATTACATTTTGAAATTATACTCAATACATAAAAAGCTTGTGTGTTTTACTCTCAGTGTACAGGGCTTTCCCTATGTTCATTCGCCCAAGTGGTCTTTTTCGGAAAATTCTAAAATCAATACGACGAGTGGACTTTACAGATCTGTTGGCTGAGCCCTGAAGGTCATGGGCAAAAATCAATTGCGTACACATATTTATACACATTCAAAGCGCGTGCTCATATTCTTCGCGAACGCGAACGACGCCATTTTGTTTCAAGTTGTTGACCTGCCCGTTGAATTCTATATTCAATGGACAATACACGATAACATGTAATGGAAAGTTGGAGAAGGAGACCGTTAAATATTTATTCAGAGAAAGATTTGTGAACGCCTCGTCACTTACTGGATTATGCCCCAAACTGCCATAAAAATATCCACAGAATCAGTCGGAATTCACAGTTAAAAACTGTAAACCATGCGAGTTAATACCCTTGAATTGATCACGATGAAACGAAAAGATTTCTAGTTTTGACATTTCTCAAAATGAAGTCCTTTTCACTTCTTACGACGTTTAGAAGTACTTGTACTTGGCTCTGTATGTTATAAGTTTAACAAAATACTCAATTTTCATATCAACTTTAAAACTAAAAAAACTAGAATGAACATAAAAGAGAAATTGAATCGACCGTGTCGTACTACATTCCCAGCGGGTGTAACTAAACTTGTACATCTATCTAGATCTAGTGAAAACGGCTAAATGTTGCAGTATGATTGCGGCGATAGCCATTAAAAATAATTTTTAATTGCCCTTAAAGATTTTTTGAATGCCTAAGACACACCAGAATAATATGATTTAAACAGCGTTCTCACTGCGAATACCGCAATCGATTTATCGCAGTTTAAAAAAGTATGTTCAAATGTTAAATTTTAGAACGTCAGTTAAGGAGCCATGATAGTGTAATGGATAAGACCGTTTCTTCTCACCTGAACACGCGGGGTTCGAACCTGGTTAGGACTTTTTTTTTTTTTTTTTGGTTAAACACAAAGCTTTATAATAACAAATACAGAACACATTTTAACGATTAGATTTTCTTTTTTTAAAGTGTATCACAAGTGAGTCTTGAAGGCCTTGCCTCTCTTGTTGTTGTTGTTTTTGTGGGTTTTTTTAATAGTTTGATTTGTTTTGGTCTGTTTGGTGATTTTTGGTTTGTGAAGTTTCTTTCGTGTTTTTCGTTTGATAATTTTGCTCACAAGGGAGCTTGCTGTTGTTTAGTCTGTGGTTTCTTTTTTTTTCTTTTTCTTCTTCTTTTTTTCTTTGTTCTTCCTGCTGTTTTCACATGGGTCCGATGGGTGTGCAGCACGCGATTCCCCAATGTATACAGGTCGGTGCTCTAACTTGAGATCTTGGAGACTTCTTCTCTCTGCTTCCGCCCCCCCTCCCCCTCCCCCCCTCTGTCTGTCTGTCTGTCTGTTCTCCTGTCTGTCCGTCTCTGTCTCCGACTCTCTCTCTTTCTTTCTCTCTATCACATACACATACACACGCGCACACACACACACACACACACGCGCGCGAGCGTACACACGTGCACAGCGGACGTGCGCACGCACACACACACGCGCGCGCGTGCAGAGAGAGAGAGAGAGAGAGAGGACAACCGAACACCGGGTGTTTGCATACTTATACTCAGTTTGTTCACACTAGCGAGTCAATGAAAACGACCAGGAACTTCACGGAAGAGATCAGATGTAAAGCGCCAGTATGATTCAAGGCTTTATCTGGATTTAGATGATTCTGCCATACATCTCTTGCGCGAGAAATTGTTTAAATCCGGCCAAAGTTTCTCAATCGCGAGAGCACAGTAAAATTTAATGACAGTGTAATCCTCTGTGTTTTTTTTTTACATCAACAGCAGGCTCAACCGCATGCTGCAGTATGGAATTGTGAATACGTCGGCAGAAAGCAAGTCGGTAAAGTGATAGGCCCTGTCCCGGCATGGTTTCTTATTGTAGTCTAGATGATCATTGTGTCGTGCTGTGCTGTGTTGTGTGTGTTGTGTTGTGCTTAGTTGCGTTGCGTTGAATTTTGCGCTTTGTGCTGGGTTGCGGAGTGTTGTGGTTGTCAAGTGCGTGGAGTAAGAGCGGGTGGTGTGAGTGGTGTCGTGGCGTGGTGGTGATCGATGTCGTGTGTGTGAGCGTGTCGGGTGTTGGTATGATCCAATGCGTGATGTGGTGCGGCGTGACGTGTCGGGTTGTGGCGACGTGTGTGGTGATGTGTCCGGTGGTTTGTGTAGAGTGATGTCGTGTGTGTGTGCGGTGCGGTGCGGTGTTGCGTCTGGCGGTGGTGTGGTCGGGTGTGTTTGGAGTGTGTCGGGTGTTTGTGTGTGAGTGATGTCGGGTGGTGTGGTTGGGAGCGGGTCGGGTGTGGTGCGGTGTGTGTCTGGTGGTGTGGTGTGGTGTGGGAGCGGTGTCGGTGGTTTGTGTGGATGATGTCGGGTGAAGCGGCGTGGAGCGAATGTCCGGGTGAGTGGTCGTGTGGTCGATGTCGTGAGGTGTGGTGCGGCGTGGAGCGATGTCGGGTGGTGTGGTGCGGTGTGGTGTCGGGTGGTGTAGTGTGGTGTGGAGCGGTGTCGGGTGGTGTGGTGTGGAGCGGTGTCGGGTGGTGTGGTGCGGTGTGGATCGATGTCGTGAGGTGTGGTGCGGCGTGGATCGATGTCGGGTGGTGTGGTGCGGTGTGGTGTCGGGTGGTGTGGTGTGGTGTGGAGCGGTGTCGGGTGGTGTGGTGTGGAGCGGTGTCGGGTGGTGTGGTGTGGTGTGGATCGATGTCGGGTGGTGTAGTGTGGTGTGGAGCGATGTCGGGTGGTGTGGAGCGGTGTCGGGTGGTGTGGTGTGGAGCGGTGTCGGGTGGTGTGGTGTGGAGCGGTGTCGGGTGGTGTGGTGTGGTGTGGAGCGGTGTCGGGTTGTGTGGTGTGGTGTGGGGCGGTGTCGGGTGGTGTGGTGTGGTGTGGAGCGGTGTCGGGTGGTGTGGCGTGGTGTGGAGCGGTGTCGAGTGGTGTGGTGTGGAGTGGTGTCGGGTGGTGTGGATCGATGTCGGGTGGTGTGGTGTGGTGTGGAGCGGTGTCGGGTGGTGTGGTGTGGAGCGGTGTCGAGTGGTGTGGTGTGGAGCGGTGTCGGGTGGTGCCGTGTGGTGTGGAGCGGTGTCGGGTGGTGCGGTGTGGTGTGGAACGGTGTTGGGTGGTGTGTTGTAGTGTGGAGCGGTGTCGGGTGGTGTGGTGCAGTGTGGAGCGGTGTCGGGTTGTGCGGTGCGGTGTGGTGTGGAGAGGTGTGGTGTGGTGTGGTGTGGATCGGCGTCGAGTGGTGTGGTGTGGTATGGTGTGGAGCGGTGTCGGGTGGTGTGGTGCTGACAAAAGTGGTATCGCTGGGTCATTGCTGTGCTGGTGTGCTACGATGTCACAGTGGTGCCGTGCTGTGCTGTGTGGGGGATGATGTGGTATCTTGTGGTGTGGATATGGTGTGGATATGGTCAGCTGTGTGTGTGGAGTCGAAGTGCATAATGTGTGTGTGTGTGTGTGTGTGTGTGTGTGTGTGTGTGGGTCTTTGTGTCGGTGTGTGTATGTGTGTGCTCATGCACGCACGTGTGTGTGTGTGTGTGTGTGTGTGTGTGTGTGTGTGTGTGTGTGTGCATGCATGTGTGTGCGTGCGCATGCATATGCGTGTTGAAATGTTTTCTCTAGTGGTAATTAATCATCAAGTCATTACGTTCTCGTCCATCTTAATCAGACAGGGGAGGAACGCTGACGCTATCGGAATGCGGAACGCCATGACCGAGCTGAAGACTTGGTGGTGGATTGTGGCTGAAAGATTCTATCCTCGCGCGCGCGCGCGCGCGCGTGTGTGTATGTGTGTGTGTGTGTGTGTGTGTGTGTGTGTATGTGTGTGTGTGTGTGTGTGTTTGACTCTCTCTCTCTCACTCTCTTCCCATTCTCTCTTTCTCACTCTCTGTCACAACGCATACACACACTTACATACACACATACATGCACGCATTTACATACAAACACACATATAAACAACTACAACAACAACAACAACAACACAACACACACACACACACACACACACACACACACACACACACACACACACACACACACACACACACACACGCACACACACACACACGCACGTACTCTCACGCACACACTCTCACTCTCACACACACACAGATGCACACGCACACGCTGACTCGAAAACTTGCACATACACACCATAAATCTATATATGCTTTGGTAAATGCTCTCTCCCTCCCCCCCTCCCTCTCTCTCTCTTGTCACTTTCTCTATTGAAAGTATCGTACTTGTATCGGTACAATCAAAGAAACAATATCTTTTTTTGTTTCTGATAGTCTGTACATATTGTCCCTTTCTCAAGTGCCCAGTGTGTAAGGGAAGACTTTATAAATGTTAGATCAGCTTACCTATTGTTGCCCATTCACATCGCATACCTCTGAAACCCTCCATCCTCGAGACAGAGACAGAGAGTAGGCAGAAGGGGACAGAGAGATCCGTTAAGCTCTCTCTCTGGACAGGAGCTCGAGCACTATGCTCTTGACTGGGTACACGATCCACTTTTAAAGCAGTCAAAATCCTTTCGGGCTTAAATTAGCCAGGAGAGTAGAGAAGTCACGCTGATTTGGTCACTAAGTTCCCGCCCTATCCGTAACCCAAACCGCCGAACAGTGCCCGAAGACACGCTAATAGCAGACGGTCCTGCAGCCGCTTTGACTGAAAGTCTATAAAAGCCTTGATTGGATGGATCGACCGATAGCAAGCGCGGCAAGGAGACTCGATCAAGGAGAGTGGTCTACCTATATCCGTGGCCCCTGCCCTGGTCAATAAAAGCTGATGTCCTCTTAGAGTAGCCTCCCATATTGCCGTTGCAATTTGCCGCGCGATCTCGAGAACCGAGACCCGGTGTTGGAGATAATCACTGTTGAGGTATTCAGCACATAGGGATTCAAAGCCGGGCGTAGGTGTTAATACACTTAGGTGGTGTTGCTTGTGTACCGACTAATCCTGGTTTTGTCCTTTGGTTTGAATTGCTTTGGTCGGATGTCGACGCAAAGCTGTCTCACTGAATCCTGTGAATGAAACTGACCCAACTATTCTGTTCCGGTTCTCTCTCAACATCCTTCGTCAGTTCTGAAAGTGTTCAGACGTTACTGGAGCCATAATTTTACCACATAGTCTAACCTCTCCCTTTGTTTATGATATAATGTTATGCTGTAGTGTCAACGCGGTGCAGCCCATGTACGCGGAAAAAGATCCTTTGTGGGACACCCTTACAACTAAACAAACTGAACGCTTGCGATCTACCCAAGAGATTCAGTAGCTGATGCAGCGGTGGAAACACACACACACACACACACACACACACACACACACACACACACACACACACACACACACACACACACACACACACACACACACACACACACACACACACACACACACACACCCCCCTGTTAGGTTATAGTAGTGGTCGTGACTTTTTAGACAAGTACTTGAATTAAGTGTGCAGTGCCCTCACTTTGGCTGGAAGGCTGTGCAATAGGGGAACCAGCAGTTGCCCTTGTTTTGACTTGAGGTTTCAGCTTGGCTCAAACAAAATAATGCACGTCCGTTCTGGTTAAAACAAGAACTTGTATACGTAAAGACTGGGCCTAGTTTCAGACCAAAGGACAAAAAATCAGAAGACTGACATAGCAACAGCAGCTAGGTGTATAACCACACAAGACAACACACGACAAATTACGTAATCTTATGTGAACCAGATCATGACTGTAATGATCTCCTGCAATACGTCCGACTTCGGGGGATCGCCGGTCAGATGGAAGGTTTCTCGAAGAGGACAGCAACTTTTATTGACGGGGGCAGGGGCCAGGGATGAAAGGAGACCACTCACCTTGATCATCTTGGCGCTGTGGTTATTGATCGATCCATTCAATCAAGGGAAAACAGACTTTCAGTCACAACAGCTGCAAGAACTTCTATTATCAACCGTGCTTTTTTTTTTTGCACATCAAGACAACTTGGAAGATGAGGAGAACCTGGTGGTTAAATAAGGGATGCATCAGAGAGACATAGGCAGGGAGAAACTGCTAATCTCTCTTCATCCAAGAGCTGTTGTATAATCCAACTAGAATCAAGATATCAGGGGTCTGAGGGTAAAAACAGTCACGCTTCTTTAACAACCAGGTTCCCATTCTCCGTATCCAGAGCCTCACAGCCGATTTGACAAAGTATATTAAAAAAGAAAAGAAAAAAAGAGCTGTATCGATCGATAACTAGATCGCCAAGACTCGATAAAGGAAAGTGGTCTTCCTTCATTTTTGCCATGCCCCCCTGCCAATAAAAAAGAACCCACAAAACAAACAAGACTGATATCCTCTTAGAGTAACCTCCCAAACTCGCGTCGCGATGGGAATTACGATCCGGAGAAGGCGGACGCATTATGGGGGATGAATGCTGAAGTATCTGGTATTCCCAGACTTAGAAGGCATGGCACTCACAACACATTGCATCTCGGTTCATCTGATTGTGTATGTGTGTATCCACAGGCTCGCAACTTAAACCACATAGTCTCTCAGCCGGCAGGCGAGTTAGGAACACACACACACACACACACGCGCGCGCGCACGCACGCACGCACACACACAGACACACACAGACACACACACACACACACACACACACACAAACACACACACACACACAAACAGACAGACAGACAGACAGACAGACACACACACACACACACACACAAACAGACAGACACACAGACACACACACAAACACACACACACACACACTTATTCATATGGGGGGAGTGGGGGGGGGGCGCGGGAGGGGGGTTAGGAGAAAGGAAGTGAACATATAATTATTCGAAAGTAAAGATAATGGTAAGTTTTTGAAGAGCACGACATGGATGTTTGTCTATTATATACACCATCACATTATATTCAATGCATGTAACATACTTATACACCGATATCTAACGCAACAAACATAATATCCATCCATACATACCGATACATACGCACATGCATATATATCTACACACAAACATTTGGTGATAAACGCTGACTGCAATGTTTCTGTTGGAGTGACTTCTTTATAATCAGCTTAGATATGTCTTAAACCTTTCCCTGTGGCGTAACAATTCCACAGTGGCCATGAGACGCAACCCCTGTCGGGGAAGACGGGGTTTTGGAGATTGAGGGGACTCGTGCAGTGATTGGATCACCGAAATCAAAACACCCGTTTGGCATTTGGTATCCTGGTACCGGTCGTGAACTTGTAATGCAGAAAAACCGAGCTTCGGCAGTGCGATATCGATCAAGGTTGTTTGGTTGAAGGTTCTTGCTTGGATCATTCAATGCACACTCTAGATCGAGCTATAAAAAAATAATAATAAAAAAAGGGGGGTGGGGGTGCTTAAGGAAGTCGGAAGTTCATCCAAACTTTGACAAAAGCTTGGAGAGTTGGTAAATGACTGTTCATCCTCATTCGGTCAAGAATGTGGCTCAGACAAATCGAAGTGTTGTGGTTTTGGTCTCTGAAAATGCACTCCACTTTTGGCGTAAAGGTTACGGTTTATGTCAAACAAGTTTGACCCTTTGTTCGGCTCGAAGACTGCAGTTTATGTCAGTCAAGTTTGAAACATGAGGAAAGTACGGAACATTCTAAAGTATTGCTCCGGGAGACATCAATGGACTTCATCCTGGTTTTACGTCTTTAGGCCTGTACACTTCTCAGGCAAGTAGTTTAATAGCATTTTCTTGCTGCATCAAGTTTGTGGAGCAATGCACCGTCAGATTGTCGGCGATGAATGATTCATTGATACACTCTTCCTGGTAGAATAAGTATTAATGGAGACAATGAACAATGGAATTGAACAAAAGATAACAAAGTAACTAAGAAACTAAGAAACTAACTAACTAAACTAACGAAACTAACTAACTAACTAAACTAACTAAACTAAGTGAATATATAAAAAGAAAAAAAAATCATTTGTAACCATGAACCGTATTATCTCTTGTTAAAAAAGACGTCAGCGCAGGGGACTGGGATCCGGCGAAAGAGCCATTCATTGCAACTTTTTTTTTTTTTTTTTTTTAAAGATCTTTTTGGTTTCTGGACAGCCACCTCAGCGTTTTCTGTTTTGGATGATTGGGCTGTCATTCCATTCCCATGAGTCATGGGAGAGAGAGAAGGAGAGAGAGAGAGGGAGGGGGAAAGACAGAGAGACAGAGACAGAGAAAGACTGAGACAGACAGAGACAGAGAGAGACAGAGAGAGACAAAAACAGTGAGAGATAGAGGAAGAGAGAGAGACACACACACACACACAGAGACAGAAACAGTGAGAGAGAGAATAAAGACAAAGGGATAAAGTGACAAATGGATTGAGAAATCTGAGTCAACTGTTTGAAAAAAAAACAAAAAAACAAACACACCCAACAACAACAACAACAACAAAAACAACAAACAAACAAACAAGACAACCTTGTTTAGCCCGATGCACGTTCTTCACACTGGGAATACATCCAAACACATAAACCAACGTATATTCGATCCTTTATCATTTGTGTTTGTTTCTGTGTGGGGTCGTGGTTTTTTTTTTCCATCCTTTCTTTTTCCTTTATGTTATATATATATATATATATATATATATATATATAGTGTGTGTGTGTGTGTGTGTGTGTGTGTGTGTGTGTGTGTGTGTGTGTGTGTGTGTGTGTGTGTGTGTGTCCTTCTAATTGCCTGCTCCTTTATGAGATTTTTCGCTGTGTAAGCTCTCCCTTCTTTCTGCGCGTATAGAGCTCCGCTCTTGTGCACTTGTCGGGAAGTTTATGCGGAAAAGAATGAACAAACTCTTCGGGGCGGCGTGGAGAATGCCAGATTGGATAATCATGTAACAGCTTCATTAACACTGGGGGGGGGGGGGGGGGGGGGGGGGCTAAGGCATCGGTACTGCGACGGTAAGGGTTCTCCACTTTTTGCTGCTGCGTCGTTTTCCAATGTTTTCGAAGGATGCCGAGTATTCGTTGATATCGTGAGTATCTGACAATCGATATCGCACGAATGAACAGGATTGGGTTTTTGTTTTTTTTCTGTTCACATTCAAGATATTGTTTGCTGTTTATTTCGATCAGACCTTTTCAGTCCACTTTAGATATGTCAGGTTTGAGAGGGGTGGCGGAGGGGGCGGGGGGGGGGGGGGGGGGGTAAGGAGTGGAGAAGGAGGAGGGTAAGGGGGTTAGTTGGGTGCATGGAGGATGTGAGTTGAGTGGAAAAAAACATGAACATGAACACGTTTGTGCTTTTGTTCTGATACTTTTCAGTTCAAGCCCTAAACGGGAATTTAGAGAAGTGATATCCAATAGAATCTTGGATTGTAAATAAAAAGTATGTAATGATGATTCTGATGATATAATAATAATAATAATAATAATAATAATCATGATCAGTGATGATAATAACCAATAATAATAATAATAATGATGATGATGATGATGCTGATCATGATAATAATAATAATGATAATATGTTACTGTGATAATGACAATAATTAAATGTTCTATCGCATCCTCCTCTAGGATAATTCAGAGCTGTACAAGCTTCACAAGAAGGGACTATGATATCAAGGCAAAAGAACATGACAGGACGAGTTCAATCAGCAGAGGCTCGATAAGTACTTTTCGGGCAAAATGACTCGAAGAATGAAAAACAAGAGAGGCAAGGCCTTCAAGACTCACTTGTGATACTCTTCAGGAAAAATAAAGTCCAAGGTTTTTATGTATTGAGTATAATTTTAAAATGTAATGTTTAAGATGAGAAAGATCAGTTTAAAGCAAATTAAGTCCCCTAACATTAACTACAGAGTAATTTCCCTTTTTTACCAGCTGCACCAAAACGTTTGCAAAATATATATAAAACTTCCATGCTTAGCAAAAGAAGTTCCTGTTTGAACAAAAAATGATAATGATGACTGCTCTTGTTGTTGTGTCAGAATATCAGATCAAAGTGCCAAGTTTAGAGAATACAAAAAATATAAATATAACAGTAAATGCAGTTTGCATATAATTAGGCATCATTTCTTTGTGCCCATCCCTGAGGTGCAATATTGTTTTAAACGATGACTGGAAAGAACTGAATTTTTCCTATTTTTATGCCTAATTTTGTGTCAACTGACAAAGTATTTGCAGAGAAAATGTCAATGTTAAAGTTTACCACGGACACACAGACACACACACACACACACACACACACAGACAACCGAACACTGGGTT
>NC_134876.1:87161231-87166231 GCF_041734735.1 Babylonia areolata
TGGGCTGTTCTCTTTAACTACCCTCTCTCTCTCTCCCTCTCTCTCTCTCTCCCCCTCTCTCTCTCTCTCTCTCTCTCTCTCTCTCTCTCTCTCTCTCTCTCTCGCGTTAGTATGTCCAATGTATCAGTTAATCAGGGAAAAATATCTCGTGAAAATGTCCAGAAACATAAATGAATACACAGACTTAGCGTTACTTTTACAAAATGAAAACAGGCTCATGACTCGCTCTGTGGCAATGTATATTTATTACGCCTTAAAAAAGAGAGAAGAAGAAATGACATGATTATATAACTTCACTCAAGGAAATGTCATGAGCCAATAATCTTTGTCTACTTTTTCAGTTATGAAGTGTTGTGTCCATGACATTGGTCCCTCCCCCCCTTTATTTTCGGTATTTTGTGTGTCGCAATTGTATGTACCTCCTTTGCAAACAGGCCGGTGGCCTTGCAGTAAAATATTTCTGAGTTCTGAGTTCTCTCTCTCTCTCTCTCTCTCTCTCTCTCTCTCTCTCTCTCTCTCTCTCTCTCTCTCTCTCTCTCTCTCTCAACAAAACCAGGTTCATGTCAGGCACAGCAGAAAACAATACATGTACAGTATGTAAAACAAATTCTGTCGAAGATGAATTTCACTTTATCTTTGAATGTGAAGCGTATGAATCCATTAGAGAGAAGTGTAACCTATTTAATGCGGCTGTTATCAGGAGACAAACAAAACCTGGTTGATGTGTTGACAGCTGAAAATGAACATGTAATCAGATCCTTGGCCAAATACATTGCTGAAGCTAACAAAGTAAGAAAACTTTCGATTGCAGTTTGAAATCATTATGCTTATAGTTCACACATATCAACTCTTGTTTGTTTTTGTTTTTTTAATAATGTGCCTGATGGTTTACTTACCGAACAGTGACAATTACAATACTTATGATTATGTCTTGGTATAATTTGGTTTATTTTGTACTTACATGAATGAAAATATGCATATACGCTGAGCGACAGGTTGTCGACGTTTGTAAAATAGTGTTTGAGGTATTGAGGCATTTATTTGTTCTGTGTTAATGTTTATTTTTCGTTGACAATGCCCATGAAATTGTGAACCCTATGTCATACGGCCTTTGACATAAAACAGTTTCAGTGTTCAGTGTTCAGTGTTCTGTGTGTGTGTGTGTGTGTGTGTGTGTGTGTGTGTGTGTGTGTGTGTGTGTGTGTGTGTGTGCGTGCGCGCGCGTGCGTGCGTGCGTGCGTGCGTGCGTGTGTGTGTGTATATTTGTTTGTTTGTTTGTGTTTGTGTGTGTGTGTGTGTGTGTGTGTGTGTGTGTGTGTGTGTGTGTGTGTGTGTGTGTGTGTGTGTCGTTTTCCACTTTCTTTCCTTTCCTTTTTTTCGATTTGTTTCGTTTTGTTTTTGTCTATGCCATAGGTCTCATGTCTCTGTCTGTCTGTCTGCCTCTGTGTCTCTGCCCCTTCCCTTATCGTTCTGTCTGTCTGTCTGTCTGTCTCTCTCTGACTCTCTCTGATCAAGTTCGGGAGCACCGCGTCTTGGGAGTCATAACTGATGAAGAACTGAAATGGCAAGCTCACATTGATTCTGTCTGTAAAAGGTTGGCACGCAGTCTGTTCTTACTCAATCAGCTCAGACCTTACATCAACAGTGAAGCTCGCAAAATGTTCTTCCACGCTCACTGTCTTTCTCACGTCAACTATGCATCTGTTGTCTGGAGCTGTGCTGCAGATGTTCATCTTAAGAAACTAAATTCTCTCCACAAGAGAGCAGCCAGATTAATTCTACCAGATCACTCACTGTCAACGTTAGAAAAGCAAGCCAGATTAAATATCCTTCCACTTCAAAACAAGCTAGAATTCAACAAAGCATTACTCATGTACAAAACACACAATAACTTGGCACCGCAATATCTCCAACACCTGCTCACACGAGCTTCATGCCGATACGGCTCTAACAAATACATTTTGCCACGTACCCCAATTGATTTGTTCAAAACTAGTTTTCGGGTGCATCCCTGTGGAACTCCCTTCCTTTGCACATACAAACGGGCAGTTCTCTTCCTATTTCAAAATCAAGTCTGCATAAACATCTTCACCCCTTCCAACAGTAAATAACTCTGATCTTTGAATTACTGTAGACAGTAACAAAGGGGTCAGTTATGTCTTATTTATTGTATTAGTCATTGTTGCTGTTGTTGTTGTCCTTTCCTTGCTTTCTCATTTCATCGTGTTTTGTTTTGCTCTTTTTTTTCTCTCGTTCTATTTCTTATGCATGCTTATCTATTCATTTCGTTCTATCATAATCGTGACAAGTGTTCAAGTAATATTGGTGATAGTGGTAGTCACTGTAGTATGCTGCACTTGCCACACATAGATTTCAGAGACAGTAACAATACTGTACCTTTTGAACACCCGGATGTTTCTGGAACTTCTATATTGATGACATCTCTCTCTCTCTCTCTCTCTGACTCACTGTCCTATCCATCTGTCAATCTTAGTGTGCGGGGGGAGTGAAGGGGTGCTGTCAGTGTGTGTGCGCGCGCGTGTGTGTATGTATGTGTGTGCGCTCGCACGCGAGCGTCAGTGTGTGTATGCATGTGTGTGCACGGATGTGGGTGTGTGTGGGGGGGCGGGGGGTGTGTTTTCTTCATTATGTATACAATTCTGCATGAAAGCCTTTTCCTTTCATTTATGTATGTGCTATTTGTAATAGATGTAGATTAGCAAGGACAGATTGGAAGAATAGGCAATGCCTAAAATCTTAATCCTTGAATAAAAAAGTTTTGAGTTCTGAGTTTTGACTCTCTCTCTCTCTTTACCTCTCTCTCATTCATTCTCCAGATTCCGTTCCCAGCCATCTGCCTCTTTGACCTGGGGCATCTCCCTTCCTTACTAAGTCTTTGATCGATTACTGAGGCCTTCGTGATAAAGTTGTATCTGAGGTAGGATCAATCTGGACTTTCGCCTCTATTGTTGTTTCTTTTTGCTCCTTTGGTCACTTAATTCTGGCTGCCCATCCCCCCCCCCCCCCACACGCCCCTAACCCCCACCCTCCCACCCCTCACTCTTTATTGTGGTATTTCGGGGGAATGGAATGTTTCTCTTCCTGATTGGGAGCTCATGCATATCTTGTGTAAATGTATCACTTGTCTTTTGTGTGGGAGGGTGGGAGGTGTGAGGGGGGGTGGGGGGGGGGGGGGGGGCTCGTTGAAAAAGTCTTTGATTTTCGATTGTTTCCTTAAAAATTCCGTTTACGATTATGATAAATTGTCGGTAAAAAAACACACACACAAAAAACAAAGACATCAAAAACAAACAGCATTATACCTTCTCCCCAGAAAACACACACATAAACACACACAAACACACACATACAAACACATATTCATACATTCAAAGACACACACACACACACACACACACACACACACACACACACACACACACACACATACACACATACACACGAATACCCCCACCACCCACACCACACACAACAGACACACACACACACACACACACACACACACATCGTTATGAACAAACAAGAATAAGCTTTAAAAAAAGAGAGAGAAAAAATGACAGAGGTGGAAGAGGGTACCATGTGGTCTGTCCAAACAAAGGCAGCTGTTTTTGTTACTTTCTTCATCGCAGCATTTCCCTGTCTTCTTTTTCTCCTTGTGTTTTTTCCTGACAGTTCCGTCAGCAAGGAAAAGAAATAGAAAGTACGGCTGTAAGATGGAGAAGTGTCTTGCAGCTGTCTGAAGTGGGGTTTTCTTTGATACTTTCTTCGGGGAGGTGGGGGGGGGGGGGGACCAAAAAAAAAAAAAAAAAAAAAAAAGAAAAAAAAGAAAAAGAAAAACAACGACGTTGAACCGCTGGACTATTTTTTTTTCCGCGGTATCATGAATGAACGAAAAAAGACTGTGTGTATATATGTTATGAAAAACCAACAGAGTTTTGGCTTTGATACTGATAATATTGATTTTGAGTCAACTTTTACAAAGACAAAGATATTCGAGATTGAAACATGTGAATGTATGCTCTTTTGTACATAAAAAAACAACAATAACACTACTACTACTACAACTACTACTACTACTACTGATACTAAAATAATAACAACAATAATAGTAATAATGATAGCAACAACAATAACGACAACAACAACAATGATAATAATAATAACAATATTCAAAAGAATGATAATGATAAGGCAGAAGAATGATAATGATAAGGCAGAAGAATGATAACGATGACAATATAGATAAAATCAGTAAGGATGAAAAATGAAATCAAAGACACAAAACAACAGTTCCATGCACGCGTTCTAACCGTAAAAGTGCATGATATGCATTTCCATAGCCAAATGATTTTGTGTCACATTTTCCATTAGAATATCTACATAATCTTCGCTACTAGTAGCCCATCCCTTCTTTGTACTTTTCTGTTTTATTCGTCATAGCATGCGGTCGAATACGAGATGGTGCAGTGACTAAAAAAAACACAAAACAAACTAATACGAGCTCTTGATCACGCCATTCAAATAGGTTTCTTCATTTCCTTACACTTTCCTCCTCATCTCTGCCGATTTTTTCTTTGCAGTCCTGATGTTTTCCTCTTGATATTGACCATTTTACCAAACCCATGATCAATGGCTTTTTCGTAAAAAGACAATATCGACCCGATACCCAACTTTCTAACATTCCCAAAATATGAATTCCCGGATGGTCAGTCTGTCTCTCAATCTGTCGCTGTCTCCTACCCCCCCTCCCACCGTCTCTCTATATGTCTGTATGCATGTATTGTTTGTCTATGTATCTCTCTACCTCTAACTATATGCATCGGTCTCGAGACCATCATATACGTACAGGCAAACGTATCTGCTGGTAATATCTGGACAAAAGACACATTGATTGTATGACGGTCTGTTCCTCTAGCATTCCTGACGTTTCCTGTGGTGCATTATAACTCAATAAGACTACCGTATTGTTTTGTCGTTAG
>NC_134876.1:87176231-87178731 GCF_041734735.1 Babylonia areolata
GAGTGAGTAGGTGGTTGTGTGTGTATGTGTGTGTGTGTGTGTGTGTGTGTGTGTGTGTGTGTGTGTGTGTGTGTGTGTGTGTGTGTGTGTGTGTGTGTGTGTGTGTGTCTGTGTTGTTGTCTTCAGTTTAACGTCTCTGTGTGTGTGTGTGTCTGTGCGTCTGTGTGTGTGTGTGTGTGTGTGTGTGTGTGTGTGTGTGTGTGTGTGTGTTTGTGTATGACAGAGACAGAAAGAGACAGACATGCTGTCAGGCAGACGTACAGACAGACAAACAGACATGCCACCCATGTCAGTAAACAGACAAGAGAAATTTATCCGACAAAGCACATCGAACATCCTGAAGGTCTTTATTCGGAAAGCATTTTAAGCAAAAAAAATCTATGCATTATTAAAACCTTCTGAATTCAGTGTGTCGGCTTACTGCGACGCTTTTGAAAGGGGGCGGGGTTGGTGTTTTTTTGTTTTTTTTTTGTTTTTTTTTTAAGACAGTCTTTTACAACATCTAACACATCATGAATCGCACAGATAAAGAAATGTATGAACAATCCTCTATGAATTAATAATCGATCGGCTGGTAGCTTCATTTCTTGGTGACCTGACAGCTCATTCCGTAGCGCATTCTGTCGCTGTGGACAGTATCTCTAGCGCACGTTGCTTTAATGAAGAGATTAAAGGGGCTTTATTAACATATAGAAAGAAGTCCCTCACTACAGATGACCCTCAGGCCCTCGCTGAAGAGCTGAATCAGTTCTATGCCCGCTTTGACAAGCGCGATTTTTTCGTTGAGCAGGCAGCAGCCCTGGCTGAGGTCGACAGACATGAGGACAGGCAGGAAGTGCTGACAGTGGAGGAGGTGAGCACCTGCTTCAAGGGTGTGAACCCGCGTAGCGCTTGCGGCCCGGATGGTGTCTGTGGTGCTGTCCTGAAGCACTGTCACAGCTCCCTGGCCCCTGTCTTCACTGCCCTCTTCCAGCAGTCCCTGGACTCCAGCCACATCCCCCCCGCCTGGAAAACATCCGAAATTGTCCCCGTCCCCAAGAAGCCCTCCCCCTCGGTCATGAATGACTATCGCCCCGTGGCCCTAACACCCATCCCCTTTAAGTGCTTCGAGCGTCTGGTCCTCCGGCGTCTGTTGGAGGCCACTCGCCCCCACCAAGATCCCTTGCAGTTCGCTTACCGCCCCAACCGCAGTACAGAGGACGCCATCACGACGATCCTGCACTCAACCTTGAAGCACCTGGAGAGGCCGAAAACCTACACACGCATGCTCTTCCTGGACTTCTCGTCAGCTTTCAACACGATCCAGCCTCATCTGATGCTGGAGAAGCTGACGAGAATGGAGGTGAACCCTGTCATCACTCGCTGGGTTCACAGCTTCCTGACCAGGCGCCCACAGTGCGTAAGGATCGGCACCACCAGGTCCACGTTCCTCCAGACCAACACTGGTGCTCCACAGGGCTGCGTGATGTCTCCTGCCCTGTTCACCATCTATACGGCAGACTGTCGGTGTGCCTCTACCAGCGCCATGCAGGTCAAGTTTTCTGACGACACCTCCCTCACTGGCTTCATCTCAACTGATGAGACCTCCTACCGGAGCGCAGTTGAACGGCTGGTGAGGTGGTGCGACGAGAACTTCCTGCAGCTGAATGTCGGCAAGACAAAGGAGATGGTCGTGGATTTCCGGAGAGATCCACCGAAGCTGCGTCCACTTGTCATCAAGGGAGAAGTGGTCGACGTTGTCTCCCAGTATAAGTATCTGGGTGCTATCCTGGATGACAAGTTGGACTGGACTGAGCAGGCCACTGCCTTGCTGAAGCGGGGGAACCAGCGCCTCTTCTACATGAAGAAGCTGAAGACATTCCACGTGTGCCCTAAGCTCCTGGAGCTCTTCTACAGGACCACAGTGGAATCCATCCTGACCTTCAACAGCCTGTGCATCTTTGGTGCGATGAAGGAGCATGACAAGGCCAGGCTGGCGAAGATCCCAAAGACAGCCAGCAGGTTGATCGGTGCCCCAGTTGCTGACCTCCAGACGCTGTTCGAGACCAAGGCTGTAAGGCGCTTGCGGGCGATCCGTGATGACGAGTCGCATCCACTCTCTGAGGAGCTGGGGCGCCAGGCCTCGGCAAGGTCAGGAAGAATGCTGAGTGTGAGGACCAGGACCAACAGGTTCTACAACTCGTTCATACCAACTGCTATAAGACTCAGCAATCATTTATAGGAGGCTCTGTTTAGGTGGCTGAACAAGTGATGGGGACTGACCACCTTCTATCCACTGACTGTGGGGGTGAGGGTTGGGTTTGGGGGTGTGAACATGTGCATGAGTGTGTGGGTGTGTATCTGTGTGTGGGTGTGTGTGCTTTTACTTTTTATCTGTTTATTTTAACTTACTTATCTCTCATTTATAGTGTGTGTGTGTGTCAGTGAACATGTGTATGAGTGTGTGGGTGAGTATATGCATGTGTGCTTTTACTTTATTTTTACTTACTTATCCATTCAC
>NC_134876.1:87186231-87218731 GCF_041734735.1 Babylonia areolata
GGCCATCACTCCACATATCCTTTAAAAAAACAAAAAAAAAAAAACAAAAAACAAACAAAAAAACAAACACTACAATGAAACTGTCTGTCGGTCGGTGGTGTTTAATTACAGCTGACATAATCATGCCCCAACAACAATTATATTTGTTTGAATATTACCGTCTGATAGCCTTCTAACCTAACCACAGTACTTGTTTTTTCTGTTTGTGCATTATCATTTTCCTTTCTGCCTTTACTTTCTTTTTTCTTCTGTGTTCTTCCCTTCTGTTTCTTCTCTATGTCTGTCTGCCTGCATTTCATTATTTTTGGTGGTTTTTGTTTGTTTGTTTGCTTATATTTGTTTGTTTTGTTTTCTTTTTTTTTTCATTTTTATGGTTCTATCTTCATCCCATCAGTCTATTTTCTTTTTTTATCTAACGTCTGTGTCTGTATGTCTGTCTGTCTGCGTGTCTATTTGTCATTCTATCTGTCTGTGTAACTATTTATCTGTCTACTCATCCATCCATTCATATACCTACATATCTACCTATCTACACATCTATCTATCTATTATCTATCTACCTATCTATCTATCAATCACATTATGTATACATCAATCTATTCATTATTTTCTTTCTTTCGCCATTCTTTTTATTTTCTTTACTTCGTGCATTTGTTTCTTCTTTTTCCTGTCTTTTCTGGCTTCAATTATTCAGCAGTTGTCTGTTGAAAATTAACAAAAGTAGTTTAAAGAAAGAGAAAAATGGTTAAGTTCAAAACGTTTTTTTAACAAACTCATCTGTAAAACTATTTTCAGCTTAAGTTTTTCACAATTTCTTTTTTTACATTGTTTTCTTTTATGGAAAACTGTTTGTTTCTTTTTTTGCAGGAATGCTTCGCACAATCTTCACAACAACTCTGACTGTGTTATATCCAAGAAATAGATGAAGAACATTTCTTTTTTTTTAATCGTTTTGTGCAGTATCCCTTTTTTATGGTCCGGAATTTTTTTTTTAGAATCATGTATGCTTTCACTTGCCAGCCCATTTTGTTGTGTTTCAGCAATTAGATCTTCCAGCTTTTGCTGTTTTGCTGTTTTTTTTGTTTCTGGGTTGGTTTGTTTTGTATAAATTGGGTTTTACAATAAAAGGACACCGTCTGATCTCTGTCAAAAAAAAAAACGGTGGCGGAAACAAAACAATATGAAGGGAGAAAATACTATATAAATGTAATATATATATATATATATATATATATATATATATATATATATATATATATATATATATATATATAATGATACAATGGAAGTAGAGAACTAACCGAAAACCGTACAAAGATCATTATAATTATTTGAATCCAACGTGCTCTGAACACAGTCATGTCAGTGGCTCATGAGTAGATTCGTCATTTTGGCTGCGGTTCTCCATCCAAAAAATAATTATTAAACCTTCGTTTTCCTCCACTCGAGTTCCTGTACAGTCCCAGTCATTTGGAAGAGTCATTATTTATTCGTGTATTCATTTATTTATTTGCTTATTTTGTTTGTTTGTTTGTTTATTGATTTATTCATTCATTCATTCATCCAATATTTTATTCATTTATTCATATTACTTTCTGGTCACAACATATAGACGGGCGCAATAGCCGAGTGGTTAAGAGTTGGACTTTCAATCTGAGGGTCCCGGGTTCGAATCTCGGTAACGGCGCCGCGCCTGGTGGGTAAAGGGTGGAGATTTTTCTGACCGAGGATAGGCGCTAAATAAATATCCATATCAATCAATCAATCAATCGATCAATATACTAGTGGGGTGAGGGTCATTAAGACCGTGATACTGCACAGTGCAATAGATTACAGCACAGGTTGTGAAAAAAAGAAAGAATCACCGCACTATGCGGAATGAAACTGTTACGATATGGTTACGACTCATTGCGATTCAGTGTAGTGCAAAGCTATGTAATGGAGCTCGGTGCATAAGAATCGTATCTGCAATACAGTTCAGTAGAATGAAGAACAGAACAGTACAGTGAAGTGCACAGTGAATTGTGCGATTTGATACAACATAGTACAGTAGAAAAAAAAAGCAATACAATGCGGTTCGTGTATCCACTCTGTCTCTCATTCTTTTTGCTTGTCTGTCTGTCTGTCTGTCTGTCTCTTTCTCTCTCTCTCTCTCTTACCTCCCCCCCTCTCTCTTTGTTGTGTATCAGTCAACGATTCTCTCTTCTTGTGTCCGTATCTTTTTTTTTTTTTCTCTCTCTCTCTTTATCTCCCTTTCTTTTCCTCTGTCTCCGTCACTGGCTTTCTTTTGATGCTGCCACATTCTATTTTCATGTCTCTGTCCGTCTGTCTCCCTGTCTGTCTGTCTGTCTGTCTGTCTGTGTCTCTGTATCTCTCTCACTCTTTCTGCCTTTCTCTGTTCTCTATCCCCCCCCCTCTCTCTCTCTATCACACTCCATTCTTCTCTCCCCCCCCCCTCCCCCGTCTCTTTGTGCCATGCGCATCAGATAGCCCAGTGAGCGCGGCACCAGATCTGCAAATACGGCTAAAGCGAATAATCCGCTCCCTCCATTTTCATGAGAGGCCTAAAAAAAATGCAAAGAGGGCGGCTTGGAATAGGAGTTGGTAGGACAGGGGAGGGGGGGGGGGAATGCGACACACACACACACACACACACACACACACACACACACACACACACACACACACACACACACACACACTTATTTTACTGTAATATTCTGTGTTCAAAGTAAGATACAACATCGCAGAGTTGAAGGATAAAAACAGGAGTATATTTCAAAGCTAGTAGGCTCTGAATGTTGCGAATGACTTTTACAGTATGGTAGCATTGATAAGTTACATTCCATGATGACTGTCCTTCTTTCATCATTCTATCCTTCTGAGTCATTTACACGTTCATGTGAACGACAGTCCTGAAAGCTCTTTGATTTGCACAAGGTTCAACGTTATGTAAATGCCAATAATTCAATTATTATTGTTGTTATTGGTGTTATTGTTGTTGTTATCATTTTGAATGACCTGAGTACATTCGCAACATACCATTCACTGACACGTGTTTGACTGTGTTGTTTGCTTCCGTTTCGACTTATGTCGAAAAGAAGATGACAGTTTTAACGATGAAGCAATGAACAATCTTCTCTTGCCATTGCCTATGGCCGTAGACATCAGATCATTGAAATACGGCACCAGTCTTATTCTTCACGTTCACTCGTATGTACACGTATACGTGTATGACCGTTCTAACCCCGCCATGTAAGCAGCCACACTCCGTTTTCTGGGATGTGCATGCTGGGCATGTTCTTGTTTCCATAACCCACCGAACGCTGACATGGATTACGGGATCTTTAACGTGCGTATTTGATCTTCTGCTTGCGTACACACACGTAGGGGGTTCAGGCACTGGCAGGTCTGCACATATGTTAACCTGGGAGATCGAAAAAATCTCCACCTTTTCCCACCAGGCGCCGTTACCGAGGTTCGAACCCGGGACCCTCAGATTGACACTCCAACGCTTTGACCACTTGGCTATTGTGACCGTCACCAAGCTCATAGAATACGTGGACGTTTCAGACATCCAGCATGAGGTCATGAAGACTACACAAACGTTTTCACCGTATTCACCGTCGTCATCACCATTGCATTTTGGTATGCTTTAATCTCATCTGCAGTATAAGAACAAAACATTTTGAATTGTGAAATGGTTTCAACACGAACATTATGAACCGGTTTTTAATTATCAAAATTTTGATACTTCAGGGCGCAAAAAAATGAAAGGCTTATTTGTAGATTGTAAAGCAAAATGTGCCCCAATTACACACACACACACACACACACACACACACACACACACACACACACACACACACAGGGGTTGTTTACTTGCTCGTTTTGAGCAAAAGTCTGATTTTAAACATGCGCACAGAAAGTTCACACAGTGCGTGGGGGATTTTAATCAACGCATTGTTGTTGCCGTGGTGAGAGACGTGCTGACGACGTGGAAGTCAATGCCCGGTCAGCTGGAGGTATCCCCAACCAAGATTAGCGTCTGGTGTGAATGGAATCGGGCTGCGCAAGACTGAACATCAAAGCGACAACCCGAGATATATATATATATATATAGCTACATGATAGACTCCTTCAGCAGGGGGGGTGGTGGTCTTGTGGCGTTGCACTCGCTACGCTACACACACACACACACACACACACACACACACACATATATATATATATATATCTTCTGCTTGCGTACCGATATATATATATATATATATATATCTGTGTGTGTGTCCGTGTGTGTGTGTGTGTGTGTGTGTGTGTGTGTGAGGGATGAGGGGTCGTGCGCAATGGTGGTGTATATGAGAACCAGAGTGCAAGAAACAGCGATGTGTCAGCACCGTCCTCGTTGTTGTCATCGTCGTCGTCAGCATGATCGTCTTCTTATATAATAATAATAATAATAATAATAATAATAATAATAAAAATAAAAAATAAAATAAAATAACCTCCACCACCAAAACCACCACCTCTACCATCATCATCATCATCTTCATCATCAACATCATCATCATCTTCATCATCACTCTGCACGAAACAAATCCATATCATTGTCATCGTCGTTGCTATTGTCATCGTCGTTTCGTTCTGCTTCCGACCCCTCCCTCTTCCTCTTTCCCCACCTCCTCCTCCTCCTCGTCATCATCATCATCATCATCATCATCATCATCATCATTTTCTTCTTCTTCAGAAAACATTTTATTCATAAGTTGCCTTCAGAGAAGACTTAACCCTTTCAGCAGCAAGTATCATAAATAGCGTCTTGTACTATAAACCGAATAACGCACTAGTGGACATCAAAGCGTCTCGTTCCTCATTATCGCCACCACCAATACCACCACTATCACCAAATTCATCAGTAGCAGCATCGTTATCCGGAGTGTCCGAAACAATCAATCCACAGTCTTTGTCATCGTTATCACCATAGTCATGGTCTTTTCCTTCTCATCCTCCTATTCTTCTTCTTCTTTTTCCACC
This sequence comes from Babylonia areolata, assembly GCF_041734735.1. Classification (NCBI taxonomy): domain Eukaryota; kingdom Metazoa; phylum Mollusca; class Gastropoda; order Neogastropoda; family Buccinidae; genus Babylonia; species Babylonia areolata. The sequence continues at coordinate 87,191,266 of NC_134876.1, forward strand.
TCGTCCTCTGCATCCTCATCAGCACCAGTATCATTAGCTTCTTCTCCTTCTTCTTCTACATTTTCTACACACACACACACACACGCACACATGAAAGAAGAACAGCACGCACACAATGACACGTGGGTGTACACATGTTCCGTTATATGTTCGTATCTTGTTATGTGCTATCCCCCCCTCCAATATTCCTTGTGACCCCGGTACACTTGGTAATCAAGATATTTTCTATTCTATTCTGTTTTTTATCTATTCTATCTTTTTGTCTGTATGTCTTCATCTCTTTCTGTCTCTCTCCTTACCCCCTCCCCTTCTTTCTCTGTCTCTCTTTTACTCTCTCTCTCTATTCTCTATCCCTCCATGCACACACACACACACACACACACACACACACACACACACACACACACACAGTGCAATGGGGGGGGGGGGTAAAAAACAACAACAAAAAACAACAAACAAGAAGCATGCACCAACCAAAGAACGCAACAGCGTTAAAAAATTTAAAAAAAACGAAAAAACAACAACAACATTAAGTTGATTATCACAGGGCTTATGATATTCCCTGGTTATTGTCTGCTATTATTCCCAGCACATGGTGTTCGTGGAATCAGATTAGGCACAGCTGGACGTCATCCTGACATCCTGACATCCTTAGACTTCTCCAGCCGAGGGTTTTGTTTTGCCACAGCTGCATTCAAAGAGCTGGGAAGAAAATAATCCGGGTTGGGTTTATGGAATGATACCATTAGAGAGTCAAAGTGCGAAGTACAATCCCCATTGATGCCGTATTGTTTATGCTTCCTGTTGTTGTTGTTGTTCTTCTTCTTCTTCTGCATCACCATCACCATCACCATCATTCGCTTCATCAGCAGCATTCATCAGCGCTCTCATCTATTATTTAGCTAAGTGAGTGGCTGAGAAGTCAACGTCTGTTTGTTGAGGGCACCGTGAACAACATGCAGTGTATATGGTATCATATTATACATGACATGACATAAAAAAATAACAGCAACTGGAAAAAGCAACAGGACACAATATTCTTCATCAAGGGATTTTGTGGTATTGCACTCGATGCACTGTTAAGTATAGAGGTCTGCAATGATGTAATGTTATTAGAGGGCCAGAGAATAATTGACCATTGACGTGTTGTTAAGGTCCTCGTTGTCGTCATCACTATCATTTTTTTTCTGATTTCTATTCTGTTTCCGCTGTTTCCTATTTCTTTCTTTCTTTTTTCTTCTTCTTTTTCTTCTTAACCACATCGTGATCACCATCATCTTCATAACTAAGCTCCACCAACACTGTCATCTTTATATTTAGTGTGCGACTTAGAAATCAAGGTCTTTTGGATGAGGGCGTGGCAGAGTTCGGTGTTCGTGGAATCAGGCTGTTGCATGACCGGACGTCAAAGCGACAAATGGATACGCTAACATACTCAGATCTGGTCCGTGTTGCATGTATGGCACTGCGGCAAGCTGCTTTGGGATGCGCGATACAGTTGTACCAGAGCATCAGAGTATATTAAAAACCTAGTGATGCCCCTTTTATTCCAGTGTGAAAAACTACATGATTGCATATGTTATAATCTGCAATGAACACATCGTGCACACCGCAGCCACTTTAGGAACAGCTAGCGAGAACGGCTACATCTGAGACCAGAGGACAGCATCCATCAACTGGGTTGAGCTCAGCATGTTACCATTTTCAGACTGCGCACAGGCCACCGTCAGCTCCTCTCCCATCTCTACAAACTGAAAAATTCCCACACAGACCAATGTCCGTGTGACACCGTTCCTCAAACTCCAGTCCATGTCCTGCAAGACTGCCCTCTACACGAAGAGCTGAAGTGCCAGATCTGGCCCAGTCCCACAGCACTCCAGGGAAAGTTGTGGGGAACGGTGGCAGAGCTCCAGCGGACTGCGGACTTCGTCATCCACTCCGGGCTGACTGTCTGTGCATGGCCTCGGAACGCTGAAGAAGAAGAAGAAGATGTTTGTCCCTTTTTGAGCAAGTCACGTTTCCACTGACAACAGGAGAATAGATGACTTCTGCACTACTGAAGGCATTTGAGTGCATTTGGTATGGTACTGCTGGAAACGTAATGTCATGGAACCTGACTTTGCATTTGGTGCTGCGTCGCATGGTTTCCTTGCCACGTGATGCACATCTCACTTATGTGGGCCACGTGATGCAAAACTCACTTGTATGGGCCACGTGATTGTGTGGGCCACGTGATGCAGAACTCACTTGTATGGGCCACGTGATTGTGTGGGCCACGTGACGCAGATCTCACTTGTGTGGGCCACGTGATGCACATCTCACTTGTGTGGGCCACGTGATGCACAACTCACTTGTGTGGGCCACGTGATGCACAACTCACTTGTGTGGGCCACGTGATGCAGAACTCAATTGTATGGGCCACGTGATGCAGAACTTACTTGTGTGGGCCACGTGATGCACAACTCACTTGTGTGGGCCACGTGATGCACAACTCACTTGTGTGGGCCACGTGATGCAGAACTCAATTGTATGGGCCACGTGGTTGTGTGGGCCACGTGATGCACAACTCACTTGTGTGGGCCACGTGATGCACAACTCATTTGTGTGGGCCAGCTTTGTGCCACGTGGTCAATCTGACCTCTGATGGGGCACGCTTGTCAAGAGACACAGTCCCATTGGACACAAGAATGGGGCCACCGTCACTTCATGGATCGCATGACAGTCCTGTATTTTCCGCATATTCTGACCTGTGCGCGGTTTACACCACCCACGGTTTGGTTGTTGTGGCAGATCATAAAGGGTCCTTGTCTGTATCGAATGTGTATTGTGTGCGCGTGCGTTTGTGTAAGTTTGTACCGCCTAGCCTATGTGTGCGTATGTGTTAGGGTAGCTGTTAGATACACATGTATTGTTAAAATGTATGTACGCAGTGTGTGTGTGTGTGTGTGTGTGTGTGTGTGTGTGTGTGTAGTCATATTTTGGTGTGTGTATGTAACATAGATGTAATGTTTTATGTTAACAAAGCGTTTTTGTAAAGCACCTAGAGCAGATTTCTGGATAGTGTGCTATATATGTATCCATTATTATTATTATTATCCTCACCCATAGGGGGTTGAATGACGATGTCAGCTTCCTCAAGGGCGTTAACTCATCGCTAGCATTGATACAATTGTAATAATAGTGAATGAATAAATGGGTGAGTAAATAGATAGATGAATAGATGAATAAATAAACAAATCTATTAATTAATCAACGAAAAAATGATAAAGGGATGAATAAAAGAATTGATATATTTGTTGTCAACAAAACAAACATGTGTCCACATGGGACGGCAAACCTAATGCACAGAGGTAAGTACACACACAAACTATTAACACTCTGACAAAGACACTTTCAGGAATTGGCACCTTTATTTTTAATTTTAATTTTAATTTTATTTATTTATTTTTTTCTTACCATGATGCTGTTGCTGTTCCAAGTTTTGTTTTTGATTTGTTGTTTTTCTTGTGTGTGTTTTTGTTTGTTTGTTTTTTGTTGTTGTTTTTGTTTTGTGTGGGGGTTTTTCAAATGGCGTCCCCCACTTCTACTGTGAAGAGATAGTACCCTTACAAACACAATGTCTGGAAGCAGGCGATTTTCCTTGAATAGCTTGCGTCAGCTGAGGCACAATAGGGTTTGCACTTGTGTTATAGTCACTGACATATTCGGGTGTCCCAAAAAAGTGAACCGCTTTTTGACAAGTATTTTCTCGGAGATAGATTTTTTGACATGCTGTTTTGAATTTGACATTACTCGCATAATTTGCGTCCGAACTTTCAGATATTTTGTAGACTTGTTCATGATACCCTAAGGTTACTATGGAAAAAAAAAAATGTCAATGCATTCGGTTTCTCTATCACTGATAAAATACTTGTCAAAGAGCGGTTCATTCTTTTTGGTACACCCGATAAAAAGTCCCAAAAGTGGGACTGTGGACATAAACTGGTTACTAACAGCTCTTTCTGTTGCCGTGCTGTTTCACGCTTTTTCTGAATGTGTCTCTGTCTCTTTTTCGTTTTCCCTTTTTTCTCAATCCCCCCCCTCCCTCCTGTCTCTGTCTTTGTACTCTCTGTTTCTGTTTCTCTCTGTCTCTCTGTTCCTACCTCCGTCGCTACCATACATTTTCTCTCTGTCTCCCTCACTTCATACTTTACACTCATGCATACATAGACAGACATGCACATATACACACACACGTGGGCGCACGCACACTCTGTGTATCTTTGTCTGTCTGTTCCTCTCTCTATCTGCCTATCTTTCTTCCTTTCTTTCAATCGTTCTTTCTTTCTTTTTCTCCACCCACACACATCCTTGCTTTATCCGACTCTCCATCTCTCTAGCTCCGTCTCTCTTTCTCTTCTTCTGTTTTGTGTTTCTCTCAGCCCCCGCCCCCCAAGACACACACCCTATACGCACTATCCATGCACACGATACATACGCACAATGCACACACACACACACACACACACACACACACACACACACACACACACACACACACACAACGATAGGAAAACAAATAGAAACAAACCAAAACTGCAGGCAGGAAAAATATTTTTAAAAAAAGGAAAAAGGGTGGCGCTCTCGGTGTAGAGATGCGCTCCCCAGGCGGAGAGCAGCCCGAATTTCACACAGATAAATCACACAGATAAAAAGAGTAATACAATTCAACACACACACACACACACGCGCGCGCGCGCGCACGTACACACACTCTTCAAGAGAGGCAAAAAGTAAAACAGAAGAACAATGGAATGACCAAATAAAAAAGTAATGATAAAAAAATATGCATGAGTTGATTATTACAGGGTCTGTGATATTCCCTGGCAGGTGTCTGCAATTGTTCTTAACATGTGGTGTTCGCGGAATCAGATTACACACAGCTAGACATCAACATGACAACCTGATATTACACAGTCCTCCCCAGCACGGTTTTTTTGGTGTATGTTGCCATCTGTTGTTGCTGATATTTAAAAAACTGGAAAGAAATGAATCTGTGTGGTGTTTATTTCGGAGAGTGGTGCTATCATGAGCCGAACTGCTAAGAACCGTCCCGATGGATGCCGTATCGTTTAAACTTCTTTCTTCTTTATCTTGAATATCATCACCATCATCAGCATCATCATCACCTTCTTCTTCTCGATGTCTCTATTTCTGTCTCTTTTATTTTCTCTGCCACATAATCTGCACCTTTTCAGTGGTGTTTACTCCCACGCCACTCACTCCAAGTTCCTCATATCCAGGTTCGTCTGTCGCAGTCCCAATGTCAGCACTCCACAGGCAATCATCAACGTTAGGTCGCCAGGAGGCCACACGCTAGAGGAGACCTTGCACTGCCGCTGAGTCACTTCGGTGATATTCAATAGTGCCTGTTCTGATTTAACATACTTAGGACGCCCCCTTCTGACGACAATAATAGCTTAGGCGCGGATCCAGACTGAGTGAGCGTCCCCCTAGCCCACCCCCCACCCCCAGCCCCCCACACCTCCGGAGTGGTGACCGCCACCAAGTCCCTCCAACGACAGTGCCCCATGAATCTGGTGTCACCAGAGACCTTGACAGAACCTACCCGATGCACGGAAGTGGAGGGGTATCGGAAACTGAGGTCCCCAAGAGAGCAGGACATGAAAGGCCACACAATTTGGGACTTTTCATTGATGCTGAAGAGGGAGAAGGCGGATGACGATAATGATGATGATGATGATGCTTTGGAGGACCATTTCAGGTTTGGGACTACGTGACAAGGCTGTACTCTACGCTTCCTCTCATGATGGTTTTCCCGGAGTTAACGAACGAACGAACGAACATTTTTATTCAATAAAGGCCGTAGCCCCAGAAGACAGAGTTAAGCAGGCCTGAGAGATAAAACACTTGAAGAGTGTTGGTCTGCAAATTAGAGCAACACGCCTCAAGACGCATCCGTGAAGTGGATGATACTTGATCCTTTGGCCCAAGTCTTTCTATTTAAGCCCTTAGCACACTTAACTCTAGGTAGGAGCCGGCCGCGGGCCGATAAACCCACCTTTACTGGGATTCGAACTCGCGTCCTGCCAGCCGTCAGTCCGCGACGTTAACCACCTCGCCACGGCGGCTGGTCACCTTGTCTCTCATCCCCTCGCTTTCTCTTTCCCTTCCTTCCTCTGCCACACACAATGTTCTGAAACCATCGTCGTCGTCATCATCATCACCATCATCATTATCATCATCATCGTCACCACCACCACCACCACCACCACAACTGTTTTGATATTGTTAACTCAATAATAACTGTTGATTTTTTTAAAAACATATCTTTGTCTTTCTCATCTTTTTTTTCCTTGTTATTCTCATCTTTTGTTTGCCTGTGTTTACAGTGCCTTTCTCACAATGCATTTTGTTTCTGGCACTGTTCGCAGGTGGTTTCAAGCGAGAGAGATGATGGTGACCATTGCCACTGCAGGGATCAGGTCTCTTGGACCGATCGTCCATCAGCGCTGCTACCACCACGGTGTGGTCCTTCCGCCACTAGGGACTTTGTGGTCTTCAGCACGGATAGCCCTGGACAGCGACAGCGTCCGGTGTATACGGACAGGATGACTAAACATCCTCGTGACAGCTTGATAAGGTGGCAGAATACTTCGGCATTTAGCTTGCGTCCCTATGGTGATGTGTCATTGACAGTCTCTTTGATTGTGTAGTGGTGCAGGAAAAATGACGGAGGGTGGAAGGGGGGACTGGTGGGGTGGTGACGTGCGGGGAGTGCGGGGAGAAAATTCTGAGACTGTAAGGAAGAACTCCCGCTGATGCCGTTTTCCTTCGTCAGTCCTTCGTCCCACGCACACGTTGACAGAGACGCTCAACCAGACATGGATGATACCTAGACAGAGACGCGCGCACGCGCGCACGCGCGCACACACACACACACATACACACACACACACACACACACGTACACACACTAACTCACTTACACACACCCACTCGCACACGCACATGCACACACATGCACACACACACACACACACACACACACACACACACACACACACACACACAGCAGAATACACAGATCCGCGTCACAGATAGGCCCATTGTGAGTGTGTCGCGCTCAGACTGTGAAGAAAGTGAATATCGGTTCACAGAACTGATGGCGTGATTGGAGACGGTGAAGGAGTCTCGCCGATGCTGTTACTGTTGGTGGTTCTATTGTCACGCACAGACACGACATATTGTAACAGACACGCACAGAGTCGCACTCGCACAGACACAATGTATTATGGCCATGCAAAGCAGCAGGCTCACGGGACCCTGTCATCCATTTTGGTAAGACGCACATAACGAACGTACTGAAATGAAATAAGGTCTGATCGCACGAAGCGCCCCAACCGTGGTACTGTTTGGGTTTTTTTTTTCCTGCACACGTCCAGACCGTAGTTATGTGCAAGAGCACTTTGACGGCTTCAAACGTTTTCTTAGTCAATAATATGTGTTTCTGTATCATCGGATAACTTGCACCTTTTCTTTTCCCTGTTGGAAAGTTGCTTTCGCTTTGAATCCAGACCTTATAGTTTATCGAGAATTCATGTATGATATGTAGCTACCGAAACAACTAATGGAGTCTCCGATTGACTAATCATTTAAAATGTTTACATTACAGAGAAAGACAACAGCACGGGGAATCAGAATAGCAGCCAATCGGAGTGCGGCTTCTTTATCCTCTCTTCAGCTGCATGAGTTCTTCTGTAGAGATCGTGTCCATCAGTTTTCACACATTACCAAAAGGTGTGTATTTAACACCCATCTACTGTTTGAATGGTCTTTTATTTATATTCTTCACACAAATAAGACTTTTTGCGGGCAGAGTTATCACTGTCTTCGGGGGCGAAATGTCACGAATACTGTCGTGCTTTACCATTATGGCCGCGACAATTTTTACCCCTTATTTGCATATAACCTTCGAATACCCCCCGCCTCCTTCACCCTCCAAAACTCACATACCTATACACATTTCTGTATAACGAGACAAACACATCCATACGCAATAGCAGAGAGACAGACATAGACACATATAGACACAGACACAGACACAGGACACAATTCAAAATGGCGGAGACTACCAGCAGCTGAACCTGACTGTGGCAAAAGTTGGCAAATGTCAACAAAAGAAATGAAAACAAGAAGCTTCAGTGCCCGTGTGGTGACTACATCAACACATGCTGTCGGCGGGCAACTGGAATCGAGTGGTAGCGGGTTGAAAACCCAAACTCCAGTGAGTAAAATGCCCGATACGAGGTTACCCTCAACGACTGACCTCCCCACGGCAAAAGAAGTCGAAGAGACGCCTTTGATCCAGGCAGTGCCTGACCTAAACATAGAGTCTACTTTATTAGATCTCAGGCAGACGGTGAGAGCTCTCTGCAATCGAATTTCTTCCCTAGAGAAGACTGTGGAAGCCCAAAACAATTTGTTAAAACAATCAACGATGTTTTTTACGAAGACAACTGTTACTATGGTTTCCAGTGAAACACAAACGGAATCCAGCCCCAAACCAAAAATTACATACGCTGAAGCAGCAAAACGTTCAGGATTGAGTCCAGTAAAACAGAAGAAACCAGAAAAAACAACAACGAAATGTGACAAGCCCATCAACACCACTGGGAAAAAAGAAACACCAAAGCAGCAAAAGCTCCAGAACGCTGACGTCAAACCAGTCCCTGACAAGACCTCGTCGAATTACGTCAAAGAAAAGCAGACTTACACGAAACGTTCCAATAAGAACACAGAGGAACATGAGGATCTTCCAAAAGTGCTGATCCTACATGATTCAGTAATGAATGGAGTACACGAAAAAAGACTTGGAAGATCATACTGCTTTCAGGCTTCGAAACAAAGGAACCACACCTTACATGAGACACAGAAATCCCTACAAGAGTTTTCTTCACCCCCAGAAAAAACGGACCTTGTTGTAATTCACTGCGGTATCAACGACCTGAAAGTTAACGAACCTACAGAACTATGCAAAACATTCGTTTCCACAATAAAAGAAACAGCGCAGAAAAACACCCATATAAAATTCGTCATAAGCAAAGTCACACCAGTAAAAGATAAAAAAACAGAAATCAGAAGACAGCTGTTTAACGCTATCGTCAGTTCCGACCTGTACGATGTGGCCAACATTTCATTTGTAGAAAATGATAACATCAAACCGCATCATCTTCGGGACGGCATCCATCTGAATCAGAGGGGGTCCAGTCTACTGGCAGCCAACGTAGGGCGACACGTCCGAGATCTGCTGTGGGAGAGACCAAGACGACCTGCACGCCCCACCAGATACCATCCACACCAGTTCTACCCCGCACGTCCTCGTCATGACTGGTACAACAATTACGCCGTCCTGACAGACTGGTCCATGTATTGACATTTGCATCACCTTAAACGCCACAGCCAGCCTTGACTGTTTTCACCACAGAGACAGAACTGCTGAGTTTTCTACACTTCGCCGTTTCTAACACAATATAATTTCATCTTATTAGACGTTAAGCATTTTATTTTATTTTATGTAATTATTTATTTTTTTCATAACTAGTCCATACAGCTACTGTTAAGTGACTATAATTACTGTTTAATTTTCGATTTACATCTGTGGTAAGTCGAATAAGTAGCTGACTCAATCACAAATTGTATAATTATTATTATTATTATTATTGTTGTTGTTGTTGTTGTTGTTGTTTTATTTTCTAATTTAGAGTTTCTTATTTTCTTTTTCCTTATACCCTCCACACACTATACCCAACATACACATACTCTCCTCCATAATGCCCCCCATTCGCAAACAGGCAATCCAGGTTATGCAGTGGAATGCTAGATCCATCTCCACAAATTTACCATATCTTATCCAACATTTGGCAAATAATAACTACCAAGCACTTATATTACAATCACTTAATGTTAAGAAGAATAAATTACCCAAGCTTCCAGGTTATTATTACCCACCTGTGCACCAGAATGTAGATGCTGCCACAAAAATCAGTGCCGCACTATATATTCAAGAAGGAATAGAGTACTCCACCAGCACCTAACACTACTCCAGATTTTCATTCATGCGCGGCACGTATTAGGTTCAGTGATCATCTTACTCTACGTGTCGTATCTGTGTATTTACCGAGAGGCCCTAACGAAGTAAACACGGAATGGTTACATAATATTCAGGATAATGAAAAATGGTTGATTGGGGGAGATTTTAACGCCCATTCTCCTTTTTGGGACAAAGATTGTGTATCAGTTACTTGTAACCGCTTTGTAGAAAATATTGTTGATTCCTCCTTGAGCCTTTTAAATGATGGCAGCGTTACCAGAATCCCTGATATTGTCACTCACAGGGCATCTGCTATAGATCTGTCTTTCATATCCCCTACGTTGTATCCAGAATGTAAATGGACGACATATAAAGATACATTGGGAAGTGATCACTTACCGATCATCATGACTTTTAATGTAACTCAAAGACCTACAGAATTTCAAAAAGACAAAGTTCCAAGATATAAATATAAAGATGCTAACTGGGAGAAATTCGAAAGTATGCTTGCTAGCTATAACACAGAGTTCATAAACACCGCGGATATAGATACATTGTATTCATTCTTTACTGACACCATTTTACAAGCTGCCGACATATCAATTCCAAAATGCAATTCACTTAAATCAAGCAAGCATTCGGGAAATATTTGGTGGACACCAGCCTGCGAAGCAGCAGTAGATAATAAAAAATCTAAATTTATTACTTATCTGAGCAACAAATCACCAGAGAATCTTATTGAAAAGAAAAAGGCAAATCATCATAGCAACATGGTCATTGCACAGGCAAAAAGACAATATTGGTCTTCCTTCTGTAATAGGGAGATTTCTGATCATAAAGATACTAAAAAGGTATGGAAAAAATTTAATGAAATGAAAGAAGGTATAAATTTGCCATCTTGTCCTATTAAGATAAAAGACAAAGATTTCCCGTCCAATGTAGAGAAGGCAGAAACATTTGTAGAAATGTTCTCGGAGTCTATGCGATTGGAAGGTCTCTCACTTAAAAACAGAATACACAGAACCGAAGAAGAGAGCAAAAGTGATTATACAGATCCATGTCCTGATAATAGTCAGTACATCAATGCTCCACTCACGCTCAACGAGGTTAAAGAAGCATTAGTATCCCTCCCTAAAAAGAAAACATCTGTAGGACTTGATGCAGTCTCAAATGAGATGCTGAGACATTTACCAGAAAATTTTGTTGTTTTATTGTTTGATATTTTTCAAAAGTGTTGGATTGATGGTTTAATGCCAGCACAATGGAAACAGTCTATTGTGATACCAGTTCATAAACAAGGAAAATGCAAAACAGATAAGAGCAGCTACAGGCCAATTGCACTAACATCACATACTGGTAAACTAATGGAAAGAATAATTTTGAGAAGGCTGATGTACTATTGTCATAAAAATAAGATTATCCCAATTAACCAAGCGGGCTTTCAGAGAGGTAGATCTGCAATTGATAATTTGGTAAAACTTACAACACATGTAAAACAACAATTCGCTAGAAGGAAAAACGTTCTTGCAACTTTTTTTGATGTGAAGAAAGCCTATGATCAAGTTTGGCATGCAAAGTTACTCTTTAAACTGAAATCTGTTGGCTTTTCAGGACATCTTTATGATTATATCAAAGATTTCCTGAGTGAAAGAAGTATACAGGTACGGGTCGGGAATACATACTCAAATCCTAAAACTCTTCACATGGGATTACCCCAAGGTTCTGTTATTGCCCCTGTTTTATTTAATATCTTGTTGAACGACTTACCCAAACACTTATCAAATGATGTGATCCTAGTGCAATACGCAGATGATATATGTATGTGGATGAATGTAACTATGAAACGGAATACATCCAAAAGGGCTTTAAACTATATCAAGAAAATATACCAACGAGAAATAGATAGATTAAATAGATATATTGCTGATAATGGTCTTACATTATCATCAGAAAAAACACATATTATGCTTTTTAACAATGGTACAAACCCAGAAGAGTTACCAACATTTAAGATTGAAAATGAGACAATTCAGTATAAAGATACTGTTAAGTTTTTAGGATTGATACTTACTTCAAAACTAACTTGGAACAGACATATTGAATATATATTAACAAAAACAAGAAAATCTCTAAACTTACTCAAAATTGTGAGTAAACAATACTGGGGACAAGATACAACGATTTTGAAACATTTATCATCATCACTTATTCGATCCAAACTATCCTATGGACAAGAAGTCTTTTTCAATGCTCCAAAATATTTGCTAAAGAAACTTCAAAGCATAGACTGCAAAGCATATAGACTTGCCCTTGGTGTACCTTTCCATGCATCGACCCTCGGAACATACAAAGAAATAGGAGTACTACCTTTAGATGAATACCGAAACCTCGCATGTGCTAAATACGTACTGAGAAGCTCAACAACTGAAAATTATACATCAGAGGAAGTAAAAATTACATCCGAAAACAGCTTCCCCAAAAGAGCTAAAAACATATCTTATTTAACACCCATTGGCACGTTTGTGTCAAACCTGTTCGAAAAATCTAAAATTAATTCAGATGACGTAGACACACAGAAGACCGTAAGTCCATACCCCATCTGGGAGATGAATAAAGCACATTTTGATGTTAATCATACTGACATTAAAAAGAATGAAAATCCGAATATCATGGCAACGGAAGTCCGAGTACACCTTCAAAATAGATACCGTGATCATTTACAGATCTACACAGATGGCTCACTATTAGACAATGGCCAAGCAGGTTCAGCTTTTGTTATACCAGAACTGAAAACGGAAAGATCATACTATATTGGTAAAAATCGTTCAATATTCACTGCTGAACTTATTGCTGTTCTTATGGCTCTAAATCATATTCTTGATCTTCCAATTTGCCTTCTACAAGTCTTGTTTTGCGTTGATTCCAAATCTGTATTATGTGCTTTAAACTCACCAAATTGTAAGAACAAATCTAAAATCATACTAGAAATCAGCCACATTTTACATCTTTTAAGCTTGAAAGGAACACATATTACGTTTTTCTGGGTTCCTTCACATCTTGGTATTCTCTACAATGAATGGGCTGACAGGGCTGCAAGAAAAGGTGCAAAGAACGAACAGGGAACCATAGAACTTTATGTGCCTCTATCTGTACAAGAGGGTTATCGAATACTAGAAAAAACATCGTGGAACAAAGTCAGAGAATTATACCAAGAAAACGGCAAAGCTTTAAACCATAGTGTAATTAATGGTCAACAACCGGGAACTATCGATCAGTCAAATACATACAGTAATTCAATAAGATTAAGGCAGATTCATACATTATCAAACAGGATAAAACTGAACGCTTTTGTAACAAAGTTCAGCAAAGATGTCAGATGCATATGTGGAGAACATATTTCTAGCAACCATGTAATATTCGAATGTCAGAATCTAAAATGTTTTTTGCCAGACTTCACCAAAAGTTCTTTTGAATGTGTTATTAACAATTCCAATATGTTATTTGTTATTGCAGAAGGTTTGCTGCATAGTCCTATAGGACATTTGTTATAGATGTTATATTTGTTTGATGTTGGCGTTTATAACGTTTCCATTTTTCCTAGCGTTGTCTCTCCCTATTCACCCTCCACACATACACACACTTTTACCCCTCCCCCTCTCACAGCCCCTACCCCCACGGTTTTTTTGTTTTTTTTTGTTTTTGTTTTTTTCCCCCGTCTAATATCACTTCAAGTGGAAAGACGTTAAACTGAAGACAACAACACAGACACAGACACACACACACACACACACACACACACACACACACACTCATTTACTCACACACACACACACACATACACAGGCACACAGAGACACACAGACACACACACACACACACATACACAGGCACACACACACACACACACACACACACACACACACACACACACACACTAATTCATATTTGTGTTGTCAGAAGCAAGGACTACGTATCAACAAATGTATATGTGTACATAGATATTTAAAACAATATAAAAATAGAATATGATATGAACATAACTGTGTTTTTGTGGAATGTTTAACATGTGTCTTTGAAATGTATGCCTTCATGATAGCCATCAAGTAAAATGCTACCGATATCTTTTGAACGCAGCTGAACAGCTTTACAATCATAATGTCTGGAACCAGACGATGTCCTGCTGGACTTTGCTTTCTGTATCCACAACTATTTCAAGAAGAGGCACTTGATATCATTCTTGTTGTGGTTGTACCTTGTAAAGCTGTTGGGCTTTAAGGACAAGTGAAATACAATGTTGTGTCTGAATACACGAATGGAAATATTTCCACGCCTTTCTTTCTTATTCACGGAATAATTTATATTCCTTATCATTCTATCATCTCTATCTCTCTCCCTTTCTCTCTCTTCCTCTTTCCCACTCTCTCTGTATCCGTCACTCTGTCATTCTCTCTGTCCCTCTCTGTCATTGTCTGTGTGTGTGTGTGTCTCCCTCTCTGTTGGTGTGTTGGTCTGTGTGTCTCAACCTTCTCTGTTCTCACTGACATTCCATCTCTCGTGTCTTTCTCTTTACCCATGCAGCGTGGTGGAGTGCTGTGTTTAGCTGTCTCAGGAACAAGCCTCACTGTGCTATGAAAGAGCGCGCACGTGGGAAGCGTACAGTTGGCAAACCGCTGGTGTGGCTGGAAGACCTCCTGGTAAACTGAACGGAGTGGATCGAGTTGATTGGCAGGGCTTGGTTGTCTGTGTCTCTCACTTGGATCTCTTTCATGTCCCTTGCCTTTCTTTTGAGACATCAGTACAGACGTTTTTTCCCCTTTTGTTATGTCTTTGCTCAAAATGAACAGGTCTTGTATTTGTATTTGTTCCTTTTTTTTTATCACAACAGATTTCTCTGTGTGAAATTCGGGATGCTCTCCCCAGGGAGAGCGCGTCGCTACACTACAGCGCCACCCATTTTTTTTTTGTATTTTTTCCTGCGTGCAGTTTTGTTTGTTTTTCCTATTGAAGTGGATTTTTCTACAGAATTTTGCCAGGATCAACCTTTTTGTTGCCGTGGGTTCTTTTACGTGAGCTAAGTGCATGCTGCACACGGGACCTCGGTTTATCGTCTTATCCGAATGACTAGCGTCCAGACCACCACTCAAGGTCTAGTGGAGGGTGAGAAAATATCGGCGGCTGAGCCGTGATTCGAACCAGCGCGCTCAGATTCTCTCGCTTCCTAGGCGGACGCGTTACCTCTAGGCCATCACTCCACAGTCTTTGCCACAGTCCTGTATTTCAGACTCTTCTTTTTGTGTGTGTTCATGTGACTGTGACTGAAGTTTCTTGGGGGTGCAGTGGGGGGTGGAGAGTGCATGGTGAGACGAGGATGACATGAGGTAGGCGTCACTTTAGGTGTGCATGTGTGTCATCGAGGATGACATGAGGTAGGCGTCACTTTAGGTGTGCATGTGTGTCATCGAGGATGACATGAGGTAGGCGTCACTTTAGGTGTGCATGTGTGTCATCGAGGATGACATGAGGTAGGCGTCACTTTAGGTGTGCATGTGTGTCATCGAGGATGACATGAGGTAGGCGTCACTTTAGGTGTGCATGTGTGTCATCGAGGATGACATGAGGTAGGCGTCACTTTAGGTGTGCATGTGTGTCATCGAGGATGACATGAGGTAGGCGTCACTTTAGGTGTAGATGTGTGTCATCGAGGATGACATGAGGTAGGCGTTACTTTAGGTGTGCATGTGTGTCATCGAGGATGACATGAGGTAGGCGTCACTTTAGGTGTGCATGTGTGTCATCGAGGATGACATGAGGTAGGCGTCACTTTAGGTGTGCATGTGTGTCATCGAGGATGACATGAGGTAGGCGTCACTTTAGGTGTACATGTGTGTCATCGAGGATGACATGAGGTAGGCGTCACTTTAGGTGTGCATGTGTGTCATCTGTTGTCCTTTTGTGTTTCTCTGTCCTGGAGGGTTCTCTCCATTCTCCTCTCTGTCACGTTTGCTCTCTCTCTCTCTCTCTCTCTCTCTCTGTCACGTTCTCTCTCTCTCTTTCTCTCTCTCTCTCTCTCTCTCTCTCTCTCTCTCTCTCTCTCTCTCTCTCTCTCTAAGGGTGTGTGTGTTTGGGGACGAGTGTGTGCATATGTGTGTGGGTGGGTGGGTGTGAGTGTGTGACTGTGTTCCCTTCATTATATTTTTATGATGATGATGGTCCGTTGATTAGTATTATAATTATCATTAGTAGTAGTAGTAGTAGTAGTAGTAGGTGGTGGTAGTGGTTGTAGTAGTATTTACCATTGTTATTATTGTTGTGTCTTATCGTTACTGTTTTTGTTGTCACAAGGACAGATTGGAAGACTTGGCAATGCCTAAAATCTTTATCCTTGAGTAATAACGTTTTTGAATCTTTGAATCTCTCTCTCTCTCTCTCTCTCTCTCTCTCTCTCTCACCCTCTCTCTGTAATGTTTTCTCTCTCTCTCTCTCTCTCTCTCTCTATATATATATATATATATATAATTATATGTATATGTGCATGACCCTCTCAGTCTGTCATCTCTGTCTCTCTATCTCTGTCTCTGTCTGTCTCTCTCTCCCTTAAAGTCCACTTGGATATCCCAAATCACTGTAACGCTTCCACACCCACGCAGCATGAAGTGTGCGTGTTAAGCTGTGGCTCAGTGAGAAGAGAGGACAAACTTGCACTGCTTCGAAAGAGCGCGCACGTGGGAAGCGTAACGTTGACACACACAACTAGTGTGGCCGGAACGATCCTGGTAAACTGAACACAGTGGACGAGTTGGTTGGCAGGGCTTGGCCGTCTTGTGTCTCTCACTTGGATCTCTTTGTTTTTGTCTCTTGCCTTTTCATTGAGACATCGATATAGACATTTTCTTTTCCTTTCGACGTTTGTTTTGCTTAAAGTGAGCAGGTCTTTGCTACTACAGTCCTGTATTTCAGACTCTTCTGAAGTGTAAAATTTCTCTTGTGTGAGTTCATGTGGCTGTGACAGAAGTTTCTTCGGGTTGCAGTGGTGGGTGGACATTGCTTGGTGAGACAGGATGGTTTGAGGTAGGTGTGTGGGTGTACGTGTTTGTCATCTGTTGCACTTAGCAGGGTTTTTTTTTCTTTTTTTCTTTTTATTCTTCGTTTTCGGCAGGTTGTCTCCTCTCTGTGTGTTTCATTCTTGCTTGCTCTCCATCCCTCCATCCACACCCTCCCTCTCTCTCTCTCTCTATCAGCACACCCACACCAACCCACACACAAAAACACTGAGAAGCACAATGGCGTGTGTGCATGTACAGACTATATATATATATATATATATATATATATATATAGATAGATAGATAGATAGATAAACATATACACATATACACCACACGACCATGGACACCCCAACAAGCATGTGGACATGAGAACACTCACGCACGAACACCAACACACACACACACACACACACACACACACACACACGTGCGCACAGTTATCCACAGTTCCAGGCAACCAGAATCACCATCATATAACAACTACCCACTAAGTGGCAAACATGAAATGGCAAAAGTTCGTGCGTACAGACAACTAATTAAAGTCAGTCACAGTGCAGTCTTCTCTGTCTTTCTTTGATCTGCCCCCAACCCCCCCCCCCCCAACCCCCAGCCCCTCTTCCCAGACACCCCCACCCCCAGTGAGAACCCCATTCCTTCACCTCCACCCCCCCACCCCCTTGACCTTCCCCCCTTCCATACTAGACACCTTTTTTATTCTCTTTGTTGTACAGTGAGCAAGTTCTCTAACAGTTTTTTTCCTTCTTTTCCTTTCTCTTTTTCCTTTAAAAAAAGTTTCCAACAGACACAGTGCCTTTTAACCTTATATAGTTCAGGGTAGTCGTTTTATTTTGGGGTGTGTGTGTGTGTGGGGGGGGGGTGGGGGGGGGGGGGGGAGGGGGGAGAAGGAAATAGGTCAGTATTTTCGTCATGAGGGGATATCGGTTAAGCTATTTTAATGTTATCTATTCAGTACCAGATCTTTTTCGTTTTATCCAGCGCTGATATCAATCAGCCATTAAAGGAACTATTTTTGTTGTTGTTGTTCGAAGTATTGCCTTTCATCTTGGTGATACAAATAAAGCAAAAATATGAATAAACAATAGTAATAATAATTATGTTATTAATGATAATCATAGAAATGCTAAGGATTATAAATTACTAGAAACGTAAACAAATAAATGCACAAATTGATAAATACGTATATAAACTAAATGAATAGAGAAAAGGCATAATAGATAATCAAATACTAAACCAAATAAGTGAAGAAAGAAAAAAATATATCAACAGACACAAACAAAAACAGAACTTGGAGTTTCAAAAACGCATTTGTTGGGAACAAACACAATTTGCGGTTATCACGATTATAAAAAAAATCAGCCAGGAATAACAGAGCTGATGAGACTGAAGCACTAATATGACTGAAAACTTATCAGTGAGTGTTCCGTCGTCAGATATATACTTCCAGCGTCACTGTACCATATTGCAGGACTAACAAACTGCGCTCAAGAGAATGTTTGCTGCGTGGGCCATTGGAGAGAAAAAAAAGTTTAAGACTTTCTCGTATCATTTGGTGCACACACACACACACACACACACACACACCCTGCACGCATGCACTCGCTTCCTCCCGCCGACACGCTGGAACACACGGAGGCATGCACTCGCGCACGCGCAAGCGCGCGCACACACATGCACACACACCCGCTCGTGCGCACCACTCATGCTACACATTATCATGCATTGACTTAACAACTCGTTTATGCTTGGCTGAAGTCAAAGCATATATAGTTTGAAAGGGCAAATGAATTATTAAGACTGGCAATTTGCTTTCGGCGAGGCAAAATGAGGGTTATGTATAAAACATGACAACGCAGGGAACAGTTTGTTTTTACGATTTACTGTACTGTTGGAGTTGAGCATAATCGTTTTTTCAAACATCCACCGTGCAGATATGTTTAAGGTACTGGAATAACACTCACCTTTAAAATAACTATGCTGAAGTGAGGGAGACACATCGTTATGCATCCCATGGTGTTTGCATGCTACTGGCTCATGAATTCACAGCAAGGCAAATTGCTTTCTCGTTGCTTAGTATCAAGGACTGACTTGGGTGATAAAAAGCGTTTTATTTTATCTATTCATCGTAATATTTGTTCATGTAATTGCACTTTTATGAAGATCTGGGTTAGGAGTATATGTGAGCTTAGGAAATATTCTTTATTTAAAAATATATGCGAACTTTCCAAAACTGTACATCAATAACTGAACTCCAGTCATACCCTCTCCTTTTTTTGTTTCGTTTTTGTTTTTGACTCACTTGTGTAAACAAGTGAGTCTATGTTTTAACCCGGTGTTCGGTTGTCTGTGTGTGTGTGTGTGTGTGGCTGTGTGTCTGTGTGTCTGTGTGTCCGTGGTAAACTTTAACATTGACATTTTCTCTGCAACTACTTTGTCAGTTGACACCAAATTTGGCATAAAAATAGGAAAAATTCAGTTCTTTCCAGTCATCTTGTTTAAAACAATATTGCGCCTCTGGGATGGGCACAAAAAAATAAAGAATGAAGCCTAATTATATGCAAACTGCATTTACTGTTATATTTATATTTTTTGTATTCTCTAAACTTGGCACTTTGATCTGATATTCTGACCCAACAGCTAGAGCAGTCATTATTATCATTTTTTGTTCAAACAGGAACTTCTTTTGCTAAGCATGGAAGTTTTATTTATTTTGCAAACGTTTTGGTGCAGATAGTAAAAAAGGGAAATTACTCTGTAATGCTAGGGGGAGTTAATTTGCTTTAAACTGATCTTTCTCATCTTAAATATTACATTTTGAAACAAGAGAGGCAAGGCCTTCAAGACTCACTTATGATGCACTTTTTAAAAAACATCCAAGCTTTTTATGTATTGAGTATAATTTCAAAATGTAATATTTAAGATGAGAAAGATCAGTTGAAAGCAAACTAAGTCCCCCAGCAGAGTAATTTCCCTTGTTTTACTGCCTGCAGCAAAACGTTTGCAATAAACAAAACTTTCATGCTTAGCAAAAGAAGTTCCTGTTTGAACAAAAAATGAAAATAATGACAGATCTTTTGTTGAGTCGAATATCAGATCAAAGTGCCAAGTTTAGAGAATATAAAAAATATAAATATATCAGTAAATGCATTATACTCAATACATAAAAAGCTTGGATTTTTTAAAAAGTGTATCACAAGTGAGTCTTGAAGGCTCTGCCTCTCTTGTTGTTTTTTTTGTTTTTTTGTTTGAAGCACACCCTGTAAAATCTTCATTTTTTTCATGATGAAAGAGTTGTTTTCCTGGACGTTTTTTCCATACATTGTCATATCATGTTGTTCTATTCATTAGCCGAATCTTAAAACAAAATCTATATTTACATCTATGCGTGTTTCTCTTTATATACGACTTTCGGAAAACGCATATATAAATGAAGCTGAGCTTGATTTCATAACATTGTTTATGTTTGTTACCTTTTCATTTAAAAACAGAACAAATAATCTAGAAAGACGAACACGGCACATAATTTCATATATTTGTAGAAATATGTTCAAGAATTTTTTAAATCTATAGTTTCAAAACTTACATAGTCAGAATGATCTTTTTTAACCACGATTTGAAATTGATCATCTTCATATATATGTCAGCTTGCTTCCACACACAAACACACCACCAGCATCGCCAAAACACTCAGAAACAGTAAACTGTTTCATGGAATAATGTGCCCATATCAATAAACTAAGATATGTCAATGTGTTTTCTCGAATGCATATTGTTCCATCACACACACACACACACACGGTGTAATCTCAAAGTTTCAACAATGCTGCTATGATGAGGGAATGTGTACATTTGTTGGAATTCTTAAACGTGCAGAATTCTCTGCGGGTTGGGAGGTGTGTATAACTGGTGTTCCTCATGGATAAATGGTTGAAACAATTGAGGTGGTGGACGGGCGCCATAGCCGAATGGTTAAAGCGTTTGACTTTCGATCTGAGGGTCTCGGGTTCGAATCACGGTGACGGCGCTGGTGGGTAAAGGGTGGAGATTTTTACGATCTCCCAGGTCAACATATGTGCAGACCTGCCAGTGCCTGGACCCCCTTCGTGTGTATGCGCAAGAATAAGATCAAATGCGCACGTTAAAGATCCTGTAATCCATGTCAGCTTTCGGTGGGTTATGGAAGCAAGAACATACCCAGCATGCACACCCCCGAAAACGGAGTATGGCTGCCTACATGGCGGGGTAAAAACGGTCATACACGTAAAAAGCCCACTCGCGTATATACGAGTGAACGTGGGAGTTGAAGCCCACGAACGCAGAAGAAGAAGAAGATTGAGGTGGTGGAGCATGTTTCGTTTCCGAAAGGTTTGACCCGTGTGGCGTGTGTTTTTGACTGCATTGTTTGTTTTTTTTTCTCCTCTTTTAAGATAGACATTCACGCTGACTCTGACCACACATACTCTTCTCTACCTCCTCTCTCCCCCTTTGTATGTCTGTCGTCTGTCTGTCGTCTGTCTGTCGTCTGTCTGTCTGTCTCTCTCGCTATCTCTCCCTCTCTCTCCCCCTTTCTCTCTTTTCCCCCTTTTTTTCTTCTTTCCATCTTCCTATCTACCCTCTCCTTTGTTCCATCTCACTCTCGTCTGTTACTGCCTTTCTCCGTCTGTCTCTCTCATCATCACTGATGCTGTTTCCAACGCCATGCTATCAGTATTTTTATTCCCACAGCATCACAACGAAGAGACAAACTTTCTGCAGCGCACTTCCTCGGCAGAAACCCCTCTGTGTGGGTTTCATTCTGTTGGATCAGAGTCTCTTTCCTTATATCAGTCCACCCCTCCGGCTGGCTGACTGCTTTCTTCTTTCACCTCATTACTTGCAAAGTGAGTGCACTCTTCCAGTTCTTTTGTGTTGCAGAAATTGTGAGTGTGTAGGTTGATTTGGATTACTGATGTTGGAGCGTTTTAGTTTATACTTGTTTTGTTTCTCTCTCTCTCTCTCTCTCTCTCTCTCTCTCTCTCTCTCTCTCTCTCTCTCTCTCTTCCTCTCTCTTTCTCTCTCTCTCTCTCCCTCCCCTCCCCTCTCCTCTCCCTCTCTGTCTGACCTCATGTTTCCTCACTCTCCTTCCCTCCCGTATTCTCTCTCTCTCTCCCTCTCTCCTATTTTCTTTTCTGCCTCTCATTTCTTTCCTTGCACTCTCTTCCTGTTTTGCTTCATTGTCACCCCCTCCAACCCCACCCCACCCCCTGTCTATTCCTCACTGAGGCTATTTCCAGCTAACTCGTATAGTCGTTTCATTCCCTCGTTGACACAACCGAGAGACAAACTTTCTGCAGTGCACTGCCTTGGCGTAACACCTCTGTGTGCGGTCGTTCTGTTGGATCAGAATCTCTTTCCATGTATCAGTCCACCCTTCCGGCTGACTGTCTTTCTTCTTTTACCCCACTGCTTACAAAGTGAGTCCACTCTCCCAGTTCTTTTGTGTTGCAGAAATTGTGAGTGTGCATGTTGGTCGATTTGGATTACTGATGTTGGAGCGATTTATTCTATTATTGTATTTATGTTTTTGCGCTTGAACATGAATTGTACTCTGTGTGTTTTCAAGCGTGCAGCGACGGGACGAATGTGATTGTTTTGTAATGAAACGTGAACTAAGATCCTAATATGATGGCAGAAATGTGTGATTTCTCTCTCTCTCTCTCTCTCTCTCTCTCTCTCTCTCTCTCTCTCCTCTCCTCTCCTCTCCCTCTCTGTCTGACCTCGTGTTTCCTCACTCTCCTTCCCTCCCGTATTCTCTCTCTCTCTCCCTCTCTCCTATTTTCTTTTCTGCCTCTCATTTCTTTCCTTACACTCTCTTCCTTTTTGCTTCATTGTCACCCCCCCCCCCACCACCACCACCACCACCACCACCCCACCCCCTGTCTATTCCTCACTGAGGCTATTTCCAGCTAACTCGTATAGTCGTTTCATTCCCTCGTTGACACAACCGAGAGACAAACTTTCTGCAGTGCACTGCCTTGGCGTAACACCTCTGTGTGCGGTCGTTCTGTTGGATCAGAATCTCTTTCCATGTATCAGTCCACCCTTCCGGCTGACTGTCTGCTTTCTTCTTTCACCCCACTGCTTACAAAGTAAGTCCACTCTTCCAGTTTTTTTTTAGTGTCGCGGAAGTTTAGGGAGTTCATATGGGATGGTTAGGAATGCTTCTGTTGCGGTTTTTGCGCTTGAATTATACGCTGTTTTGTTTCTGTGAAGCGAGGCGAGTGAGCGAATATAATGATTTGTTGCAGTAAATTGTCAAATGATTACACACACACACACACACACACACACACACACACACACACACACACACACACACACACACACACACACATATATATATATATATATATATATATATATATATATATAAATGTGGTGGCACAGCTGTGTGATCTGGACCCTTTTTGTATTTTACCTTCGTTTTCACATAGTAAATCTTTCATCCCTGTCTTTGTCTTTGTCTTTCTCTCTCTCTCTCTCTCTCTCTCTCTCTCTCTCTCAAGGTGTATCCCCCTCCTTTTCCCCCTACCCTCTGTACACTTCGTCACGGGTGCTCACATGAAAGGCACCACCAGTTCTCTTCTTTAGAAAGGTTTCTGTTCAAGTTCTGCCAAGCCGGTCTGTATAATTCAACTTTGTTTTTTTCTTTTACAAACGGTTCTAAATCAGAAATGTGTGCTGAATATATATATATAATTATTTATTTATTTATTTATTTTTACAACTGAGATTCACTGCCCAGGTTCTGGCTCTCAAACTGGATCTACACGCCAGTCTCACCTCAAAACTGTTCTCGTCTTCACTAAATCGCTTTTTGCTGCTTAACCCCATTGCTGACCGAAACATCATTCATCCTGTACTTACTGATTTTCACGAATTCAAGACGACCCCAGAACGCGCAAAAGTTGTAAGACTATTCTTTTGCCTGGATTCTTGGCCAGGTGGGCTTTCGAGGCAAAGGGAGTCGGGGATCGCCTTGCCAAGAGTCATACACCAAGAATGTTTTTTTTTTTTTTCGTACCACACCAGTGCACAGACCTAAAATTCCAGATTCAACCGTGTGCGAAACATTTGACAAGAAGAATGGAACTTCCAAACTGGAAACCGATTTATTTCAGATTATTCTTGATCTGCAGGACGTCCTTCCTTCCGTTCTTGGAAAGAGGAAATATGAAACTATTATCTGCAGGCAGCGCACGGGTCATACTCTGACATATTATTGTTATTACTTGAAAGGTGAGCCTCTCAGTATAAAATGTATTTATTTATTTATAAAATAAATACATTTATTTATATTTCTTTTTATCACAACAGATTTCTCTGTGTGAAATTCGGGCTGCTCTCCCCAGGGAGAGCGCGTCGCCACACTACAGCGCCACCCTTTTTTTGTTTTTTTTCCTGCGTGTAGTTTTATTTGTTTTTACCTAACGAAGTGGATTTTTCTACAGAATTTTGCCAGGAACAACCCTTTTGTTGCCGTGGGTTCTTTTACGTGCGCTAAGTGCATGCTGCACACGGGACCTCGGTTTATCGTCTCATCCGAATGACTAGCGTCCAGACCACCACTCAAGGTCTTGTGGAGGGGGAGAAAATATCGGCGGCCGAGCCGTGATTCGAACCAGCACGCTCAGATTCTCTCGCTTCCTAGGCGGACGCGTTACCTCTAGGCCATCACTCCACTCATGTCTCATGATGGACTGCTGGGATCTGCACGAAATAAGGCACCCATGTCGCAAAGCGAGCTCCACTAAAAACACTCCATAGTTTCTTCTTTTTTTTTTCTTCTTCTTTTTTTTTTCTTCTTCTTCTTTTTTTTTTTTTTTTTTTTTTGCTGTGTTTTTTTGTTCAGTTTATGGGCGAAATAGTTTAAACTTGATTTAAGGTTTACGTGGACTGAATGAGACGTGGGTGAGCTGGTCTTTATTTTTAATTGAGCTTTTAACGTCATTTTTGTTTCATCTTTGGCTTTCAGAACTGACAGGTAGTTATCACTTTAATTTCAGCAAGGCCTTAACATGATGATTTGTGTATCCACCTGCCCCACTCCTTATCTCTCTCTCCCTTGCCAAAGGACAGTATTGTCAGTGACAATAGAACAATGTCCGTGTCCCATCTCTCTCTCTCACTCTCTCTCTCTCTCTCTCTCTCGCTGTCCCTACCTCTACCTATCTCTCTCCCAACCTCTAACACACACTCTCTCTCCTCAACCACCAACCCTCTCTCTCTCTCTCTCTCTCTCCCCTGTCCCTACCTCTACCTCTCTCTCATCCACCACCTCTCTCTCTCTCTCTCGCTGTCCCTACCTCTACCTCTCTCCTCCACCGCCTCTCTCTCTCTCTCCCTGTCTCTACCTCTCTACCTCTCTCTCCTCCACCACCTCCCTCGCTCTCTCTTTTTTTTCTCTCTCCCAACCTCTAACACTCTCCCTCTCTCCTTCACCACCTCTCTCTCTCTCTCTCCCTGTCCCTACCTCTACCTCTCTCTCTCCTCCACCGCCTCTCTCTCTCTCCCTGTTCCTACCTCTACCTCTCTCTCATCCACCACCTCTCTCTCTCTCTCTCTCTCTCCCTGTCCCTACCTCTACCTCTCTCTCATCCACCACCTCTCTCTCCCTCTCTCTCTCTCTGTCCCTACCTCTACCTCTCTCTCATCCACCACCTCTCTCTCTCTCTCTCTCTCTCTGTCCCTACCTCTACCTCTCTCTCATCCACCACCTCTCTCGCTCTCTCTCTTTTTCTCTCTCTCCCAACGTCTAACACTCTCCCTCTCTCCTTCACCACCTCTCTCTCTCTCTCTGTCCCTACCTCTACCTATCTACCTCTCTCTCCTCCACCACCTCTCTCTCTCTCTCTCTCTCTCGCTGTCCCTACCTCTACCTAGCTACCTCTCTCTCCTCCACCACCTCTCTCTCTCTCTTTCTCGCTCTCTGTCCCTACCTCTACCTATCTACCTCTCTCCTCCACCACCTCTCTCTCTCTCTCTCTCTCTTTCCCAACCTCTACCTCTCTTTGCTCCTCCACCACTTTTCTCTCTCTCTCTCTCCCTCTCTCTCTCTTTCTCTCTCTCACCCCCTTCTCTCTGTTGCCATTTCCAGCAAAACGGTGTCAGATAACTGTAGCCTGTTCGCTCAGCGACACGTCGGAGGATCAGATTCTCCGCTTCTGTCTGAGTGGGGTCGATCTCTATCTTGGCTCACTGTGTTTTTGATATATCATCCCAGTCCATCCGGCTGGCTGTCTCCTTTATGTCGTTACTCTTTCTGTCAGTCAGAGTGGGTTGACCATTGCAATGCTCTTCTGCACCAAGAAATCAGAATTCATGCTTCAGAGTTTGCTGGACAACGATTGGGAATTACCATTGCGGCCTCCGATTCGCTGCGAAGTACAAGCTTTCATGGGTACAGTGCTTGCGATGTTATAGTATTTTTATCCTCCCCAGCTGAGAAAGTTTAGACATTCGGTGGTGCAGTCATAAAGTGTGCCGTTAGCCCCACGCTTTCCCACGCAATCCCACACTTTCCCACGGAATCCCACACTTTCTCACGCAATCCCACACTTTCCCACGCAATCCCACACTTTCTCACGCAATACGAGAAACCAGGGGTAGGGGATCTGTAGGTGGAGGGTGTGTGTGTATGTGTGTGTGTGTGTGTGTGTGTGGGGGGGGTGACTATACTACGCTTTCTCGCACTTTGTGAGAAAGTGTGGGGTTGTGAGAAAGGGTGGTCGTTCCCCTTCCACACATTCTCGCAGTGTGTGATGAAATGTGAGGAGTGTCCGTTATTCATTCTTTATATATATATATATATATATATATATATATATATATATATATATATATATATATATATATATATATATATATATATATATATCATAAAATCATTTCGTACGTCACATGGGAAAGTCTTTTGTCTTTCATATCAGAGATATCTGAGGAAAGGAAAGGGAAAAAGAAGAGACGAGGAGAGAGGTGATGAGGACGACGACAACGATCGTTGTATTAATGAAGACGTTAGCCAAGATGTCGACGGTGATGGCAATGACACTGTTGATTACAATGATGTGTTTTGTTTTTTTGTTTTTTTTATTGCACGCCACATAACAGAGATCATTGAAATGCACCCACCTGAAATGTAACATGAGAATTACAGCATGCCACGCCATTTTGGAGTGTGTATGAAGCATACAGAAATATATACCAAAGCCTGATTCCCCTCCCTCTCTCCACACACACACACACACACACACACACACACACACACACA